>NC_083240.1:50135208-50436052 GCF_032191835.1 Heteronotia binoei | reverse complement strand
AGTGATGCTGTATGTGAGGAGAGGGTTTGTTTGTTAGGAAATACTGGAGGAGGAGGGTGACAGCCCAGCGGAAAGTATCTGGGTGAGGATAATGGAAAGAAGGACAAACATGAAATGGTGGATGAAGCTTCAAGGGGCTCAACCATACTGGACTTAATATTGGCCCATAGGCAAAAGATGGAAGATGGGGTGAAGGTGGTGGGGACCCTAGGGGGAAGTAGCCATGTCCTGCTAGAATACCTTTTGCTGTGGGATACCAAGAAAGTTCGTAGCGACACATGTATATTAGATTTTAGCAAGACAGACTTTAATCAGCTCAAAGGTGTGATGAGACTCATTCCATGGGCAAGACTGCTGGAAGGGAAAGGAGCAAGTGCGGGGTGGGCTCTCCTAAAACATGAGCTTTTGTAAACTCAAACCACTGCTATTCCAACGAGGAAATGTGGAGGGAATCCATGAAGGCAATGTGAATGAATAGAAAACTCTGAGATGTGCTAAGGGAGAAAAAGGAAATGTTTAAGAAATGGAGACAAGGACATACCTCTAAAGAAGAGTATCTGAAGAT
The DNA here is from genome assembly GCF_032191835.1 of Heteronotia binoei. NCBI lineage: Eukaryota > Metazoa > Chordata > Lepidosauria > Squamata > Gekkonidae > Heteronotia > Heteronotia binoei. The sequence continues at coordinate 50,435,487 of NC_083240.1, read as the reverse complement.
TGTCAGGCACTGTAGGTCAGCCATCAGAGGCCAAAGCTCACAGCGAACTAAAGCTGGATCACCACAACAAGAAAATCTTCAGATATGTGAGGAGCAAATGCAAGATAAAAGAGATGATGGGCTTACTGTTGGGTGACAGTCGAGAAACTCTGACAGAGGACAGAGAGAAAGCAGAAAGGCTTAATGCCAATTTTGCCTCAGTTTTTCCCCTGGAGAAGAGGACAGATGGTCATAGGCAAGGAAGCACCTGGTAGTTGAAAAGCACCTGACTGCATAGAATGAGTGCAAATCCCCTGAGTGAAATGGTATGCACCCAAAAGCACTCAAAGGATTTCCCAGAGAGCTTGGAGAGCCCTTGTTCAACATCTTCCAGACCTCTTGGAGAATGGGAGATGTGCCCAAGACTGAAGGAGGGTGAATGTCATTCCAATCTTCAAAAAAGGGAGGAGGGGTGATCCAGAAAACTACAGGCCAGACAGTCTGACCTCTGTCCCAGGGAAGATACTGGAGAAGATTTTAAAGGGATCAGTCTGCAAGCACCTAAAGGACAACTTGGTGATCCAGGGACATCAGCATGGATTTGTACCCAACAGGTCCTGCTAGACCAACCACATTTCCTTCTTTGATTGAGTGACGAGTTTACTGGAACAAGGGTATGCTGTTAAAATTGTTTCAGTAAAGTTTTTGATAGGTTTCCCCATGATGTTCTGATGGGTAAACTAGAGGACTGTGGACTGAACTCTAGGATAGTTAGGTGGGTAGGGAACTGGTTGGAGAACTGCACTCAAAGAGTAGTTGTAAATGGCATTTCATCTGAATGGAGGGAGGTGTCCAGTGAGGTGCCACAGGGCTCATTTCTGGGGCAGGTACTTTCACTATTTTTACCAATGATCTGGATGAAGGTGTGAAGGGGCTACTCATTAAACTTGCAGATGACACCAAATTGGGAGGAGCAGCGAATACACCGGAAGATAGAGTTGGAATTCAATGAGATCGGGATGTGCTGGAAAAGTGGAAGGAAGTGAACAAGACACAATTTAACAAGGATAAGTGCCAAATTCTACATCACGGTAACAAAAATGAGCAACACACATCCTGGATCAGGAATACACTTCTGGGTAGCAATGTGTATGAACAAGATCTTGGGGTACAGGGGGGCTGTAAATTCAATATGGGCAGCCAATGCGAAGCATTGACAAAAAAAAAAGGCAAATGCCATCTTGTGATATATCAACAGAGGCCTAACATTCAGATCACAAGATGTCATTGTTCTACTGTACACTGTATTGGTCCAGTTCTGTGTTAGTCCTGGAGTTCTGTGTGCTGTTCTAGAGGCCTCACTTCAAGAAGGATGTGAACAGAATGAAACAGGTGCACAGAAGAGCGATGTGGATGATCAGGGGCCTGGAGACCAAGCCCTGTGAGGAAAGGTTGAGGGACTTGGAGTTTTCAGCTTCCAGAGGTTGAGGGGGCAAGCCTCTTTTTGGGCAGGAGCTCACAGGAGTAGAGCTCTGGAGCCTCTAACTTTTATTGTGCTTTTTTTTTTTTAACCCCTCCCCCTCAAACACTTGCTTCTGGGCTCCATTGTTCAACCTTCTGTGAGAATTTTGCTGAACTGTTAAGATTTGACAAACTTTCTAATATTTTTCCCCACAAAAAAAGGGGAAATAACCCAAACATATAAAGTAGACAGATGGAAGTCTTCATCATGCCACTATGGCCACATAGGAGAAAGCAATTTAAAAAGTATGATGGGAGTAAGGTTTTATTATGACCATTATAATTCCAGAAGCATTTTAAGGTAGATGCTGAGCTGATATAATTTAGTACATCTTCCAGTGATGTCAGGGGTGTATGGCATATGCAAATGAGTTATGTAAATGAGTTGTGCTAATGAGTTCCGGCACCTCTTTTTCTATGAAATGACCCCCTATGATTGCTCTCTAGAAGTCTTTGAAGGGCTGTCAGAGGAGGAGGGCAGGGAGAAGAAGAAGAAGATATTGGAGTTGTTCCTGTTGGCAGCAGAGGAAAGGACTCACAACAATGGGATTAAATTAAGGGTTTAAAGGTACCAGCCGGATAGTAGGGGAAAACTTTCCTACAGTCAGAGTTATTCAAAAGTGGAACCAGCTACCGAGGGAGGTGGTGAGCCCCCCCTCACAGGCAGTCTGTAAGGAACAGGTGGACAAACACTGGTCAGGGATGCTCTAAGCATTGAGCAGGGTGCTGGACTTGATGGCTAACATGGCCCCTTCCAGCTCCGTAATTCCATGATACTGTTATTTTATTTGATTCCATTTCCCCAAGGATTGATGGAAGGTCCTTAGTCTGATTAAAATAATGCCTCCCTTCTTGGCTTCAATGTTGCCATTGGCTCCAAGGAGTTTGGAAAGCTCCATAAAGTCCAGCCAGGCATCTGTAGGGAACCCAGAAGCCAGACTCCTTCACTGCTGCTGGTTCTCATGGCTTCACCTGAAGACACCATGAGGGCCTGCAGCTTTCACGAGCTTCACCAGTGGATTTGTCTCAGCCTCTTTTAGTACAAATCTAAACTGAGCCCATTGCATTCTGTTTATGTATTTACTCAATTCATTGATTTATTAAGTATTATTAAGTATTAAATTTGATTTCTTTTTTACTATCCTTCTCCACTTATGCAGGGCTCAGGGTGGTTCACAACAATTTAATTCAGAGCAACATACAATATAAAACAAGTTAAAGCCATAAAAACCATAGAAAAATAATATTTGAAACAGTAATCATTTTAATAAACAAGATGGCAATGTTAGCATTCAGTCATGGAGGGGGGGGGGGGAACCAGGCAGATGTAAAAAAACACATCACTGCCCTCAACCAAAGGCCTGCCAGAATATCTCTGCCTTAAATGCCCTGTGAAACATTAATAGGTCAGGTAGAGCATGGATGTCACTTGGCAGAGAGTTCCACCAGGCTGGGGCCAGGGTGGAGAAGGCGCTGGCCCTGATTGAGGCCCGTCAGATTTCTTTGGGGCTGGGAACCACCAGAAATAAGATTCTTATCTACTGATCTTAATGCCCTTCAGGGGACATACCAGGACAGGCGGCTCTGAAGATATGTGGGTCCCTTTCTCCCCAATGGTGACTCAAAGCATCTCACATTCTCCTCTTCTACTCTATTTTCTCCTTGTAGCAACCCTGTGAGGTAGATGAAGCTGAAAGTGTATGATAAGCTTAAAGCCACTCAGCAAGCCTCCGCACCAGAGTGGGAATCCAAACCTGAAGGGTTCTTGACACCACGATGGCTCTCCCCACTTATGTGTCCATCTAATTCACCACCCTGTATCTTGCAACTGCTAGTCTGCTTGAAACCCAAAACCATGTTGTAAAAGCAATATTTTTCTCCCACTGTTGTCTCCTCCCTAGTGTTAAAGGTACACTGCCTCTATTGTCAAGATAGCCAAGATCTATTGACTATCTTGGCTAATATCCACTGTTAGACCGATCCTCCTTACGGATACCAGGAACGTGCCTGGAGCCCCTGGGAGACTTTGGTGGTGGTGGGGGGGTGAGGCATGGGGGAAAGACATAGTCCACATCACTTTCAGGTGAAATCTTAGAGCAATAGTGACATGTCAACAGTGAATTCCACATGTTAATCACCTTTTGGGTGAAGAAGTACTTCCTTTTATCCGTTTTAACCTGTCTGCTCAGCAATTTCATCGAATGCCCACGAGTTCTTGTATTGTGAGAAAGGGAGAAAAGTACTTCTTTCTCTACTTTCTCCATCCCATGCATTATCTTGTAAACCTCTATCATGTCACCCCGCAGTCGACGTTTCTCCAACCTAAAGAGCCCCATGCATTTCAACCTTTCTTCATGGGGAAAGTGTTCCAGCCCTTTAATCATTCTAGTTGCCCTTTTCTGGACTTTCTCCAATGCTATAATATCCTTTTTGAGGTGCGGCAACCAGAACTGCACACAGTACTCCAAATGAGACTGCACCATTGATTTATACAGGGGCATTATGATACTGGCTGATTTGTTTTCAATTCCCTTCCTAATAATTCCCAGCATGGCGTTGGCCTTTTTTATTGCAAGCGCACACAGTCTTGACATTTTCAGTGAGTTATCTACCACGACCCCAAGATCTCTCTCTTGGTCAGTCACCCCATCAACTTGTATTTGTAGCTGGGATTCTTGGCCCCAATGTGCATTACTTTGCACTTGGCCACATTGAACCGCATCTGCCACGTTGACGCCCACTCACCCAGCCTCAACAGATCCCTTTGGAGTTCCTCACAATCCTCTCACCACCCTGAACAATTTAGTGTCATCCGCAAACTTGGCCACTTCACTGCTCACTCCCAACTCTAAATCATTTATGAACAAGTTAAAGAGCATGGGACCCAGTACTGAGCCCTGTGGCACCCCACTGCTTACCGTCCTCCACTGCGAAGACTGCCTGTTTATACTCACTCTCCGCTTCCTATTACTCAGTCAGTTTTTGATCCACAAGAGGACCTGTGCTTTTACTCCATGACTCTCGAGCTTTCTAAGGATCCTTTGATGAGGAACTTTATCAAAAGCTTTCTGGAAGTCAAGGTAAACAACATCTATCGGGTCTCCTTTGTCCACATGTTTGTTCACCCCCTCAAAGAACTGTAATAGGTTAGTGAGGCAAGATCTTCCCCTACAGAACCCATGCTGAGTCTTCCTCAATAACCCGTGTTCATCAATATGCCTACTCATTCTGTCCTTGATAATGCTTTCTACCAACTTTCCCGGTATTGAAGTCAGACTGACTGGCCTGTAATCCCAGATCTCCTCTGGAAGCCTTTTTAAAGATGGGGTGACATTTGCTACCTTCCAGTCCTCAGGAACAAAGGCAGATTTCAATGAAAGATTACAGATTTTTGTTAGAAGATCCATAAGTTCAACTTTGAGTTCTTTCAGAACTCTTGGATGTATGCCATCCGGTCCTGGTGCTTGAAACCACCTTGGCCATCACCATGGCATCAAACATGCATACAAGTTCTTGAAGCTTTCCCAAGGGCTGCTAAATCAAATTTTGAACAGCAAACATGCACATGATGCAGATATTGCCTAAAAATAATCTGAAGTCTGTCCCCCATTTTAAAAGTTTCTCAGAAATTCATTTCACAATCGTCCTTGCCTTTTTTTTCAACATATGAATGGTTTCTCCAATATAAGAACCAAGTCCATGATTAGATCAGAATCACCAGTGTTGCCTTTCACTGGTCACACAATTGGATGATCAGAGTGGAGTTTTGAAAAATAGACAAGAATGGCATTTCTTAAAAAGACGGGAGGAAATTCAGCGAGGCAGTCTTCCAGCTTTCACCTTTCATCCTCAGTGATTCTGCTTTTAACTCTACTGATAACTGCAGCTCCATGTGCCTAGACGATTGCACTGGGAAAGTAACAATCAATAAAGAGTTCTAAGTGAAGGCGGGGGGGGGGGGGGTGAGAGAGAAAAGAGGCCAAAGATGGTTTTCACTTCGTTTCAGTGCAAAATCCATGCTTCAGATGGATGCGGCTGTGAAAGGATGCAGAAGAAAGAGTGGAGTACAAAAGTCAGCAAGCAGTGAAGCCCCATAAGGAGCAGGGAGGCTTCCAGATCTCCTACATCCTCTGGCAAAGACCATTCCGACCTCAGTTGTTCATGTCACTGAATGCAACTGTGTATTTCTTCTGTCATGAATTTTCCATTAGCATCTTTGGGGGCTGGGGAGGAATGGACTTAGATATGTCTTTAGGGAGGAGTGTCTTTCTTCTGCTTGGGGCCATCATAGTTCTTCTCAATCACCTGTGTGCTGCTGGCATTTCAAAAATATGGCCCATATGGACTTCCAAGAGAGGAAGTGAGCAGTGTCACCACCTGAAAGCTCATGTTGAAATAAATGTTTGATAGTCTTCAGGGTCTTTGGTGTAATTTCACCACACAAGACTCCAGTTTATTTCTATGGCAGGCAGGTTCATGCCTCTAGTGCTGCCACACTCCCTCAAGACAAGGGCAGCTGAGAAGGCTGAAGGCACAGATGCCACAGAGTCTGCAGGGACCCCTCACACACCCCAGGAGTGGGAGGTGAGAGACTGGAACTGGAGGCAACTGGAACAGGCAATTCATGCTGGAACTGGAGGCAACTGGAACAGAGCTCAGAAGGTGAGCTCTTCCTGGAATTCTTCCAGTCTTGGATTGGGGAGGCAAATTTGGAAACTAGCCCACCTGAAATAATGCAGGGGAGACAGGGACCCTCCAGGGAGCCTCTGAAGTGAAAAAGTGCCTGTCGATGCCAAGTGTGGGAGAGATGAGGAGAGACCATGCAGTGGCCACATGCTGCAGTGTTTGGTGAGATGGCACCAACATCTCCCACCTTTTATTTATTTATTTAGAAAACTTATATTCCGCCCTTTCTCATAAAGGGCTCAGGGCAGATCACAACATAGATTAGACAATAAAAACCAACAAGTCAAATTTTAAACAATACAATAAAACCAAACAAAACAATAAAACTAAATAAGGTGCATCACCATTGGAAAGGGCACATTCCACAAAATATAGTTTTTCGCCCAAGAAGAAGTGATGGCGTTAAAATCAGATTTAACACCTCAACAGGCTATAAAGCATGATGTCATAACAAGGGAGGTCAACTGATAGAATAGGGGGGGTTTTTAGAGTGAATTTAAAGTTTATTGAAGAATTTGCAAACTTATGAAGAATTCATGCATATTCAAATGCAAACAAAGTTGTTCAAGTCTTAACCGTTGGATTACAGAGTTACATAAAATACAAAACATTAAGAAACCACTTATTAAATATTACTAGCAAGTGTACATTACAGACAAGCGAAGAAAACAAGCAAATGGTACAAAGCAAGAGTTTTAAAAGAAATTCCAAAACACATCCAACACATTATTAATTATAATCATAATAAAGCCAACTAGAGAGATAAATATCATATTGTGTCGTGTCTGGATTGATTCTACCCAGTGGAACATTTTTTATGAAGGGTTCCCATTTCTGGACAAATGAAGGTTTTCTTAAAATACATTTGGAAGTGTCAAAAGTAAGTGATAATTTATCCAGGATAAAGTAGTTCCATAACTTTAATAGTCAAGATTTTATTGTCGGTGGAGTTGACTTTTTCCATACCACTGCAATAGCATGTCTAGCAGCAACAAGCATAAGGGAAATCAGTTCCTGAGAAGGCTTAGGGATTAGAGAGTCTTCTCACAAATTAAGCAAGGCTAGTTCTGGAGTAGGTGTTAGTGAGAAACCAGACATTGAGGCTATTTCTGCAAAAAAATTTATCCAGAAAGCTTGGATGATGGGGCAGGTCCACCATAGGTGAAAAAGGAACCTATCCCCTCACAGTTCTTGTAGCATTTTGGAGAGATTGAGGAAGTAATGTGAGATAACTGGCTCGGGGTAAGATAGCAGTGTGAGGTGACCTTGTAAACTTGCATTTGAATATTTATAGCTCTGGATTTATATATATTTGAGCCCCAAATCATATGCCACTGATCGTCTGTTAGGGTACGATGTAGGTCTGTATGTCAGGCTTTCTGATAGTGTAGCAATGGCATAGGGCGTGAGAACAGAAGAATTTTATAGATCTTTGAGATCAAACCTTTAATAAGAATTAAGTCCTAATGTAAAAGTTTTTCAAAATCTTACAGCACAAGTCACAGCCTGGAACTAAAATCTTTGGAGTGTAAAAGGTGCTTAATTTGTAAAAATTCAAACCAGGGAAGCCAGAGACCGAAATTAGAATCTAGTGTAGATTTTTCATACAGAATTCCTTTAGAAGTAATATCTATAAAACAGGTAATGCCAGCTCTTTTCCACTGCTGGAAAGAGGTGGGAGAGTTCGCAGGAGGAAACCAACTTTGGCCCGTAAATGTAGTGAGCAAAGAAAACAAGGGAGCTAAAATTTTAAAGTGCTGATGCCAAATCTGGAGCGCGGAAGCAGTAAAAATATTGGAATAAGAATTGTTGGAGAATTTAACTGTTGTAGTCCAAAGCTCTTCTTGAAAAGATCAGGAAGCAACATAAAAAGATTCTACAACTTTCCAATCCGCTTGGTATGAAGATCAGTATTGTTTAACAAGACCAGCTAAAATTATCGCATCATGATATTGAACCAGATCAGGTACTGCCAGTCCCCCGTCTGTGGTTGGACGACTTAATGTTTGAAAGTTTATGCGCGGTCTTTTAAATTGCCAAATGAAGCTGTTTAAATAAGATTGCCAGGTTTTAAGCACAGAAATCGGGACACAAACTGGAATGGCACGAAAACAAAATATAAATTAGGGCAAAACTATAGATTTAACAATCTGGATTCGCTCTAGTAAAGGTAAGAATTTGTAGTTCCAGGAGGAGAAGAGAGATTTTATTGAGCCCGAAAGATTCTACAATCCCTAGAGATTTTATTGTTTGGAATATTTCATAATGATTAGCTTTAATAAGATTGCAAAGGTCAATAGGGATGTGGATGCCCAAGTACTTCCAAGATTTGCAGACCCACTGTCAAGCATTAGATTTCAAAATAACCAGTCCTTGGATTTTTGAAACAAAGTTTGGTTTATTGATAATCCATGTGGCTCAGCCGAGCTGGGTATTGGAACTGATACAATGTAACAGTAAGATGCATACTTAAAGATGGCACATCAAAGGCTTCTATAAACAATTCTACATTCTCTAAACCATTCTACATTCACGTGTGAAACTTCACACTATAACTTTCTTATCTCTATTATGGCTGGCGCTTCCTGGGTCCAAGCCTAGCTGGCCTGGGAATTGGTCCCAGGAGGTTTTATCTTCAAAGAGTACATTCCTGCATTTGCTAGTAAAAGCGAAAGAGTTCTCTACTTTGATGTGCCTGAGCTTTATTCATGGTTAGAAGCATTTCTATATTTTGATAACTACCATCAGAACGAAAGAGAGAAATAAACAATGCTTGACACCCACTTATACTGGGAATTCTGTTTAATAAATTGGACAAGGTTATGGGAAATATTTATGGGATAAAGAAGAGATTTGTCAAAATTAATTTTAAGAGCCAGATCGTCCGCAAACAAGCTTAGCTTGAATTGAGTACTAGCTATGTTGATACCTTGCAATGAAGTATCTTCCCAGATTCTAGCAGCTAAGGGTTCAATGGCTATAGTGAACAGTAAGGGAGAAAGTGGGCATCCTTGGCGAGTGCCTCATGATAAAGAAAGCGGTGCAGAATTAGCATTGTTGATGTGTAAAATAGCAGATGGGTTCAAATAGAGTGAATCCACAACTCAACTAAATTTGTCACCAAAGTTAAGAAAATTTAGAACTGCACACAGATAATTGGGTTCAATTGAGTCAAAGGCCTTTTCAATGTCTAATGAGAGTACACAGGCATCCTGAATTGAGTGCTGCTGACAGAAATGAATGATGTCTTCCTTACATTGTCTGTAAGATCCCACCCAGGAATAAAATCTGCCTGGTTGGGGCCTATATATTCAGAAATAAATTGATTTAAACGTTGAGTTAATATACTTGTAAAAATTTTATACTCAGTGTTCAATAAGGATATGGGCCAATACAATTTTGGGTTAAGAGAGTCTCTGTCTTTTTTGTGGAGAACAATAATTTTAGCCATGTTCCATGAGGGGGGTGTTAGACTGGTATTTAAAACATGATTGAATAAATCCAATAAATATGGGGCAAGAAAATCAAGGTAAAATAAAAATTCCGATGTAAATTCATCAATGCCTGGGAATTTATTAGATTTTAGAGATTTTATTACAGTTAAAAGTTCCATTTCATTAATTGGCCATTCTAAAAAATCACGATGAGATTCCGATAATAAATTTAAATATTTAATTGATTTTAAAAATTTATTAATGGACTCAGTATTAGGTTGTTGTGATTTATATAAATTAGAATAAAATTGGTGGAATGTGTGCAATATTGACTCTGTAGACGTATGAACTGAACCCGACTGATCCTTTATACTCGGCACTCCTAGTTCCAAGATTTTACACTTGACCTTCCACGCTAATAACCTGAGATACTTAGGACCTTTGTAACAATAAGACTGTCTTAGAAACAGAAATTTTTCCTTTATTTTATACAATTCAAGAGCTTCCAACTTTTTCCGTTCCTCTAAGAGTAACCGGTATATTTTGGGTCTTCAAGTGAGTTTATGCTTGTCCTCAAGAAGTCTGATGTTTTGAGAAATAGTCATAGCAAGGTGTTCTCTTTGCTTTTTAGAGACTGAAGAGAGTGAAATAATTTTGCCCCTGAGAATTGCTTTACAAGCGTCGCAAACCATATGGGTTGGGACGTCGTCTGTTAGATTATGTTTAAAATATTCTAATAATTCTGATTCGATTTGTCTTGTAATAGGGTGACTGTCAGATGATGGAGGCTCAAAGTAAACGGACTTCCATTTGTTACAATGTTAAGACATTTATTTGATATCTCAAGGTTCTGGACAAGGGAGCATTGGAACTGATGCCAGTTGGCGGGAAAAGCAATGCTTTAAACAGTATACATCAAAGGATTTTTAAACAATACTACATTCTCACACTTCTAGGGTACATGTAACACCTTCTCTTCTTATATCTTGTGGTTCCCTTTCTCAAGGAGGAGCCCTGCTGGCTCTCCTTGAGGCATGCTATCTTCAAAGGGTTGTTGCTTTTGTTAGTACTATGAAGTGGAATTCACAGCAGGGGTTAGTAACATTTCTGTCTCTACTTTGATATGCAAGGCCTCTGCTTCAGGTTTAGTAGCAAATGCTCAAAATGGAGTTAGTCATGTCAAGCTACACATTGCATTTCAGTAATATCTATCATAACACAATATCAAAACTCTCCAGTGTCTGAGCTCTTGCTCGGGGTTTGTCTGGGTGCAGTAGGTGAAACTTCTTCAGAAGAGAGTGGGCCCGCAGGTCGGTTGATTTAACCCACTCATCACAACTAGGAGGGAAATACTTCCAACAGACTTGTTTTATTTTAAACGGGCCCAGGAACTTGTATGCCAATTTTTTACAAGTCTGTGGTAAAGGAAGGTTCTTGGTTGACAGGAACACACTCTCCCCCACCTTAAAGTCCCACTCCGGGGAGTGCTTCCTGTCAAAATAAGCTTTATAGTCCTTTTTAGCCATCTCCATTCTCCTGAATGACTGCCCAACCTTTCCTCACTCCTTCCCACCATTGCTGAGGGGAGCTAGGTGGCGCTGTTCCCTTGGGACTGGGCAGTAAGGGGAACGGCTTGCCTTTGTAGCCGTTCAGTATTTGAAATGGCGAGGCTTTGGTGGAGTTGTGCAGGCTGTTGTTGTACCCGTACTCTGCAAATGAGAGCAGCTCCACCCAGTTGGACTGCTGGTAATTTATATAGCATCTTAAATACTGTTTGAGAAGACTGTTTACGCGTTCCGTCTGTCCATTTGTCTGGGGGTGGTAGGCGGAACTCAGCCCCTGTTCTATCCCCACCATTTTACAAAACTCCCGCCAGAAGTTGGCAACAAACTGCAGCCCGTGGTTGCTAATGACCTTGTCAGGGAACGAGTGTAGTCTAACCACATGATAGAAAAATAAATAAGCCAGTTTCTTAGCCATTGGTAGTTAATTTGCAAGGAATGAAATGCGCCTCTTTGGAGAATGTATCTACCACCACCAGCACCACTGTTTTCCCCTGGGAGGCGGGGAGCTCCACTATAAAATCCATTGAGACCACTGACCACGGTCTGCTGGTGGTGGGAGTAGGTTGCAATAACCCCGGTGGCTTTCCCCCTCTCCGTTTGGCCATGACACAAATGGGGCATGATCCCACAAACTCAGAAATGTCCTTTTTCATTTGCGGCCACCAAAACTGGCGATTTACTAGATGTGCGTTTTTACATAGCTGAAGTGGCCCGCCAGCTTGCTGCAGTGGCAGTGCTGCAAAACTTCCGCTCAGAGGGTCTTTGGCACATAAAACTTCCCCTTGTAGTACCAAAAGCCCCCTTCTCCCTTCAGAATGCCGTTCGGCCTCCCCTCTCCCTCCTTTTCTGCTTCTTCGATTAGTCGGTTGCCCCCCCACAATTCCGGCCGCCCGGTTTTCTTCCCGGACCAGGTGGTCACCCCCCCCCCCCAGCCACTGCGGAAGGAGGAATGATTGAGTCTATGACGTCCTCCCTCTGACTCTCATGCTGGGGAAGGCGTGAGAGCGCATCTACCAGGAAATTCTTGGAGCCGGGGATGTGCCGGAGCACGAAGTTGAATTTTGCAAAGACTCCTGCCCACTGGATGTGTTTAGCTGTTAATTTCCTCCGGCCGGTGAGAGCCTCCAGATTTTTGTGATCCGTCCATATTTTGAACGGCACCCTGGCCCCTTCTAACCAGGACCTCCAAGTCTTTAGGGCATATGTTACAGCAAACGCCTCTTTGTCCCAAACCGACCAGTTGCGCTGTTCATGCGAAAATTTGCGTGAAATGTATGCGCACAGTCTCAGCCTCCCCTCCTCATCTTTCTGCATTAATATGGCTCCTACAGCCACATCAGAAGCATCACATTGGACCACAAAGGGTTTTAGCTCGTTCGGGTGGGCCAGTACTGGTTCACTAGTGAACAGTCTTTTAAGTTCATCGAATGCCGCCTGGCACTTGGGGGTCCACGGCAGCTTTGCCCCTGGTTTTTTGGCCTCCGGCCCATTCCCCTTGGTTTTTAGCAAATCGGTCAGGGGCAACATTACTTGAGCGAACCCCTGTATGAACCCCCTGTAGAAATTTGCGAACCCGAGGAACGATTGGAGCTGTTTACATGTCCTCGGGGGTTCCCACTCCAGCACCGGTTGTATTTGTCAGAACTTGTAACTTTCCTATGTGCTATTAGCCAGACCAACTCCATGCTGTAACCTGATACTAACCCATGCTATGCTGTATAAACAACTAACACCAGATCCCAGAGCCTGGCAACATTCTGTGATCACTGAAGGGTATCCGATAGCCTAGGGTCCACATCTGCAGGTGGCCTTTTGAAGCCAAGCCGCTTGGCCTTCACAGCAGGGAAATATCCTCCTTCCTGATAACAGAGCCTGGGAAGGAGACACTTGTCTGCAATCCGTGTGAAGGATGACTTTATGGTATCTCTTCTGACTGCATAAAATGTAACCAAATGCCAGTACTGGCATTACTGTTATCTCGTACCTCCAGCACTATAGTTCTCAATAAAGATCCTATACTTTGTAACAAGTTTGGGAATCGTCTGAAGTTCTTCAAGTTCTGACAGTATTTTGACTGGGTCCATCACCAATCCCTTCCTGGACACCTGAAACCCCAGGTAGTCGAGTTCCGTTTGGTGAAACTCGCATTTTGAAAGCTTGGCGTACAGTTTGTGCTGATACAGGGTGGAGAGCACTTTCCGCACTAGGGGCACATGAGACGCTAGATCTTTCGAATAGATAATGATGTCATCCAGGTACACCACCACCCCTTTGTATAGGTACTCCCGGAGTACTTCATTTATAAAGTTCATAAAGACTCCAGGTGCCCCTTGTAGGCCAAAGAACATCAACAGATATTCAAATTGTCCCATGGGGGTGTTAAACGCCGTTTTCCATTCGTCCCCTTCTTTGATTCTAACTAGAAAGTATACGTCCCTCAGGTCTAGCTTGGTGAACATGGACCCCTCTGACATCGTACTTAACAAGTCTTTGATTAGTGGGATGGGGTAGGCGTTTGACATCGAAATCACATTTATCCCGCGGAAGTCTGTGCAAAGTCTCAGACTCTTATCCTTCTTCTTCCGGAAGAGGACCGGGGCCGTGTGGGGGGCGGTCGCTGGCCTAATGAATCCCCGCTTCAAATTTTTGTCAATAAACTTTTGTAATTCAGCTTTCTCTGCCCACCCCATCGAATACAATTTAGCCTTCGGTAACTATTGCCCCGGGATCAACTCGATAGCACAGTCTGTGTCTCTGTGGGGTGGCAGCTCGTTGGCCTCCTCCTCACTGAACACTTTGTGGAGGTCTCGGTACTCCTTTGGGATGGAGCAGACCTCTTCCACCGACACACACATTTTCTCGTTCACCGGGGGAGGTGTTGGCCCCCATCTCCCCTGCCAGTGGTAGTGGGTGCACCGCCGATCGGTAAAGTCTATCGTTTGCTCCCCCCATTGTGTGTCCGGCTGGTGGCGGACTCACCATCCCACCCCTACCACCACATCGAAAGATGAGGAGGGGGCTATGATGAAAACCTTCACCTCCCAGTGTTCTTTTATTCCTACTGGCAGTCCCTGGGTTTCTTCCGTGCAGGGTTCCCCTCTCATGGCCGTCCCGTCCATCTGCTCGAATTGGATCGGGTGGGGAAGGGTGACCCTAGACAATCCCAGGGCATCTACTAGTCTTGGGGTGATGATCTTGCGGGTGCATCCCGAGTCTACTAAAGCTCGGGCGTGCATGAACCGCTTCATTTTCGGGTTCAACAAAGTAATAATAATAATAATTTAGTTTAGTTTTAGTTTATTTGTAATTTGTATCCCGCCCTTCCCACCAGGTGGCTCAGGGCAGCTTACAACATATAAAATTTAACATAAGAAAATTTATTTTTGTATCCCGCCCTCCCCTGCTGAAGGCAAAGTAGTAGGGCTGGGTGGCGATGGCAGTTGCATGGCAGCTCTGGAGCTTGGTTAGGGTTCCATCAATATTCTTAGCCACTATCTCAACTTGCTTGATCATACTTTGAGCATCCTTGCTTGATTATACTTTGACCATGTGATTTTGGAATTTACAGTCTTAGGGAAGGGAAAGCTATATGTAGTCAGACTTATAGGTTGGACTTCAGAAAGGCAAACTTTGATAAACTTAGAACTATGCTGGGTAAAATCCCATGGTCAGAAATACTTAGGAGGAAGGAGATTCAGGAGGGCTGGGAGTTTATTAAAAGCGAAACACTGAAAGCGCAATCACAGACAATTCCTATGAGAAGAAAAAATGGAAAAAGCCTAAAGAAGCCAAAGTGGCTCCATAAACAGCTCTCTAAAGTCTTGAGAAATAAAAAAGACTCCTTTAGGAATTGGAAGGAGGGCTTTATAAACAAGGAAGAATATAAACAAATCAAGAGTGCGCAAGCTGCGGGGAGCCCCGTGAGTGTCACTCCTGCAAATTCCAGGATGCCATCTGCCACTAGTAAGGGAAGCCAGGCCATTCCAAGATGACCCACCAGTCATTGGGGGGAGCAATGAAGTGACCAAATGGCTGATGCCATGAGGTTGCCATCATCAAGGAACTGCACTACCTCATCTAGGAGTCTTAGTGGATAATACGCTGAACATGATTCAACAGTGTGATGTGGTGGCTAAAAAGGCAAATGCAATTTGGGGCTGTATCAACAGAAGTATAGTGTCCAGATCACGTGATGTGATGGTATCGCTTAACTCTGCTCTGGTAAGACCTCACCTGGAGTATTGTGTTCAGTTTTGGGCACCACATTTTAAGAAGGGTATAGACAAGCTGGAACAGGTCCAAAGGAGGATGACGAAGATGGTGAGGGGTCTGGAGACCAAGTCCTATGAGGAAAGGTTGAAGGAGCTGGGGATGTTTAGCCTGAAGAGGAGGCGGCTGAGAGGTGATATGATCACCATCTTCAAGTACTTGAAGGGCTGTCATATAGATGATGGTGTGAAATGGTTTTCTGTGGCCTCGGAAGGTAGGACCAGTATCAATGGGTTGAAATTACATCAAAAGAGTTTCTGGCTCAACATTAGGAAGAACTTCCTGACTGTTAGAGCGATTCTTCAGTGGAAAAGGCTTCCTCGGAAGGTGGTGGGCTCTCCTTCCTTGGAGGTTTTTAAACAGAGGCTAGATGGCCATATGACAGCAATGAAGATCCTGTGAATTTTGGGGGAAGTGTTTGTGCATTTCCTGCATTGTGCAGGGGGTTGGACTAGATGATTCTGGAGGTCCCTTCCAACTCTATGATTCTATGACTTGCAGCAAGTTTGCAAGGAGTTCCTATCCGTGTTCAACGGGACCTTTGGGACTTATACAGGCCCCCCAGTAACATTGCAGCTAAGCCCCAATGTGCAGTGAATACTGCTGAAGGCCCAGTGTGTACCCTTTGCCCTTAAACCCAAGATAGAAGAGGAGTTAGACTGCCTTGTGGTGCAAGGGGTCTTAGAACTGGTCACCAAAGCGCATTGGGAGACACCCACCATCACCCCTGTTATGCCTGACAGTCACATCTACATCTGCGCAAACTACAAATGCACCATTAACAGGGCACTAAAGGACCATGCCTACCTAGTCCTGGTGGTCAGCCATGTTCTAGCATCACTGGTGGGGGCTGAAATCTTTGGTAAGTTGGATCTGGCCCAGGGATACCAGCAGCTCCCAGTAGTAGTCCGAGCCAGTGGCTCGACTGGCTCTCCTGGAGGGCCCACGGGCAGGTCCGGCAGTGGCCTCTCCGGTTCTGGCCGCGGCGCCAGTTCGCCTGGCGGGGCCCATATCTGCTCTTGCATCTGATCCAGCTGTCTCTGCACCTCATGTGCGATGTGCACAGTGTTTGCGTGGATCTCGTTTCAGATTTCCCTCACCCAAATCTGCATCTCTTAGCAGTTGGACGTCCTCTCCCTCACTCGGGGTCCGGCCTTCATCCTCCCTCAGGCCGCCACCTCGGTCCTCTCCAGCCAGGACATCCTCTCCTTCACTCCCCGTCCCGGTGAACAAGTTCCCGAAGTGCCCAGCTGCCTCATCCATGAGCACGGTTGAGGTATGGGGCTGCCACTTCCTCGGGGTGAAAAGTAGGGTTGAGAAATGCAGCGGAGATCCCCCCTTCCATCTGTCGACTGTGACACCTGGTGGGATCCCCGGCTCCTCTATGAGTTCGGTGGGTTCTCCGTTATCCAGAACTTTGGTGGCCATCCAGCTAACAAGTTGCCGGTTCGGATAGACCCGTCTTGGATCAGTTCCAAAATGTCAAACGATGGAGGTTCAAAGTAAACGGACTTCCATTTGTTGCAAAATGTTAAGGTATTTATTTGATATCTCAAGGTTCTGGACAAAGGAGCATTGGAACTGATACCAGTTGGCGGGAAAGGCAAAGCTTTAAACCGTTTACATCAAAGGGTTTCTAAACAATACTACATTCTCACACTTCTGAAATACATGTAACACCTTCCCTTCCCCTTATATCTTGTGGTTCCTCTTCTCACAGAGGAGCCCTGCTGGCTCTCCTTGAGGCATGCTATCTTCAAAGGACTGTTGCATTTGTTAGTACTATGCAGAGGAATTCACAGCAGGGATTAGTAACATCTCTATAACTACTTTGATATGCAAGGTCTCTGTTTCATGGTTAGTAGTAAATGTTGAAAATGGAGTTAGTCATGTCAAGATACATGTTGCATTTCAACCATATTCATCATAACACTGTCAAGTCTGCTGTATTGTTATTAACATGTTGTCTAACTCTGGTTCAGAAGCAAGGGATTCTGGGATCTTACTGAACACCGAATGCTGCTAGCTACCTCTCCTCCCCCCCTCCTCTTAGCTATGCCTTTGTTGTGTAGTCTGCTTTGAAATGCTGATATGTGAACAAGATTGTGGAGCCTTCTCAAGCTGGGTGTCTGTGGGAGTGTTAAGCGCCAAGGCCTTGGCTTGGGAACGAGGGAGTAACATCCTTGTGCGAAAATATACTGCATAGAGTGCCCCGCCCATAGGAATCCTTTGATCTATACCTTAAATGCTTGGTTAATGTCCATGTACCCCAGTCCTTCAATCTCTATCATGGTCTTCATTTCTGCTTTCAATAAACTAGTAACTTTGTTTCAACCAAAGACTCGTTATTGAATTCAGCTGACTTGACAAACACAATGATAAGATTCTCCAGTGTCTGACATCAGGAAGCTTTCTAGAGCCGTCGCTCTCCCACCTTGAACCCATTTCTTGGCCTTCATCCCAGGATGAGCTCCTGGATCCAGTAGGCCACAAAAGCCCTTTGCAGTTGCTATGATTTTTGTATTCATACAATGAATAATGTGGGAGAGATCACAGTCCTGATACATGCAGTCAGCATGGTGCGTGAATGTGACAAGGTAAGGGTTATCTGACTTCAATATGTGTGAACCAATCTGGGTTTGTTCATTCATAAAAAGGACTGGCATGGATATGGGAGGTAGAAAATTTCTATTGCAGGTCTGAAAAAAGTGTGTCATTTCCCTAATGTGAAGACTTTGTTTGGTGTAGACTGGCCCTATATGTTATTGTATGGTTCTGCCGCCTGTATGTGAGATCGTTTTGCCTTCAGTTTTATATTATGTGTTTTTATGACATTAATTTTTAATCTGTAACATGTTTTGAAATTTGCTGCTGGGCGTTGGAGTGCCCAAGGCTACTGGTCTTGGGTGACTTCAATGTTCATGCCAACGACGCGGACTCCGGCCGGGCGATGGATCTAGTGTCATCCATGGCGACACTAGGACTCTCCCAGGTTGTTACAACGCCCACTCATCAGGCGGGACACATGTTAGACCTGGTCTTTGCGGCGGGAGTACAAGTGAACGATATTGCAATGGAAGCAGTGCCATGGTCGGATCACTTTGCCCTCAAGGCCAGTATGGATATGCCACCCCAAACCTGTTTAGGCGGAGAGCATATTTTGGCTCGCCCGCGGAGCCTGATGGACCCGGAACGGTTCCTGATGGCCCTACGGGATACCTGGCCCACTGGTGATTCCCTAGAGGTTCTGGTTGAGTCCTGGAACGACGGACTCTCCAGGGCTATCGAGGAGATCACGCCGAGGCGTCCTCTGCGCCCCCGCCTCAAACCGTCTCCCTGGTTTAATCAGGAATTACGGCAATTGAAGCGGGACCTCAGATGACTAGAGAGGCTATGGCGGCGTACTCGAGACGAAGTGACCCGAACATCTTATAGAGAGAATTTGAAGACCTATGAGATGGCAATCAAATCCGCAAAGAAGACATACTTTGCGGCTAAGATTGCGTCCGCAACTTCGCGCCCGGCACAATTGTTTGAGATAATTCGAGATCTGACTACTCTGCCCCAGGGCAGACCAAATTCTAGTGAATTGGAGATAGGCTGTGAGGCTTTTGCGAACTATTTTGCGGACAAGATCGCATCACTCCGCCTCGACCTCCCCGTCAACTTTGAGGCAGTTAACGCAACCGAGGCCCCGAGCATGTCTTTGGATTATATCCTGGATGGTTTCAGCCCCCTCAGCCTGGAGGAAGTCGACAGGATTCTCTCATCTGCCCGCCCAACAACTTGTAAACTGGACCCATGCCCTTCCTGGCTTATTAAATCTTGCCAGGGGGATCTCAGATATCCTATACGGGATATCATAAACAGATCCCTAACGGAAGGGCTTTTTCCAGCGCCACTCAAAGAGGCTGTGGTCCGTCCCCTCCTAAAAAAACCATCTCTAGACCCGGCCCAATTGGCACACTATAGGCCGGTCTCAAACCTGCCCTTTTTGGGCAAACTCATTGAGAGGGCAGTGGCGAGGCAGCTACAGACTTTCCTGGAGGACGCTTCCATCCTTGACCCACTTCAGTCCAGCTTCCGCCCAGGTCATGGGACGGAGACGGTGTTGGTCGCCCTAGTAGATGACCTTCAACGGCATCTGGATCGGGGTGGCTCGGCAGTGCTGATGCTGTTGGACCTATCGGCGGCGTTCGATACGGTCGACCATCGGTTGCTGACTTGCCGCCTCGCCGACGCAGGGATTCAGGGGTTGGCCTTGCAGTGGCTTTCCTCTTTCCTTGAAGGTCGGGGACAAAGGGTCGCGATTGGGGGGGAACTATCCCGGAGGCGCTCACTCGACTGTGGGGTGCCCCAGGGAGCGGTTCTCTCCCCGATGTTATTTAACATCTATATGCGACCCCTTGCCCAGATTGCCCGAAGGTATGGGCTGGGGTGCCACCAGTATGCTGATGACACCCAGCTCTATCTGCTTATGGACGGCCGACCGGTCTGCACTCCAGATAACTTAGATCGGGCATTACAGGCCGTGTGGCTCAGACTGAGTGGACTGACATTGAATCCTGCGAAAACAGAGGTCCTTTGTTTGGGCCGTCGGGGGCCGGGGGGGGGGAAATCCCCCTGCCAGCTTTTGGCGGTGTCCCGCTGAGGCCGGCAGACAGGGTCAAAAGCTTGGGGGTGCTACTGGAGCCGTCCCTAAATATGGAGGCCCAGATAGCGACCACTGCCAAGTCCGTGTTTTTTCATCTTAGACGGGCAAGGCAGTTGGCCCCCTTCCTGGACCCCGACGACCTAGCAACAGTGATCCATGCTACGGTCACCTCGAGGTTGGATTACTGCAATGCCCTCTACATGGGGCTGCCCCTGTGCCGGACCCGGAAATTGCAGCTGGTGCAGAATGCCGCAGCCCGGCTGTTATTGGGCCTCCCAAGATGGGGGCACATTCGGCTGGGTCTTCGGGCTCTGCACTGGCTTCCAATAATATACCGAGTCCGGTACAAGGTGCTGGTCATTACCTTTAAAGCCCTATATGGCCTGGGACCTGCCTACCTGAGGGACCGTCTCTCCCCACACGTTCCCCAGAGAGTACTGAGGTCTGGGACTCAAAATCTTCTCACCATCCCCGGGCCCAAGGAAGTGCGCCTCAAAACAACTAGAGACAGGGCCTTTTCCACAACGGCCCCTATGTGGTGGAACCAGCTACCGGAAGAGGTGAGGGCCCTGCGGAATCTTACTCAGTTCCGCAGGGCCTGTAAGACGACCCTCTTCCGGTTAGCCTACGCCTGACTAGACAAATGTAGCTTTCTAGATCTTAGATTTTTGTGATTATACTGCACAGTTTTAATGTAAAATGTAAAATTTTAAGGTTTTTAGGTTTTAAATGTTTAAATTTAAATGTATTAATTTGTTCCGATTTTATTGTTTTATTATTTGTTGTAAGCCGCCCTGAGCCACTTGTGGGAAGGGCGGGATATAAGTTACGGAATAAATAAATAAATAAAATAAATAAACTGCCCTGAGTCTGCTTGTGGGATAGGGTGGGATATAAATTCAAAAATTAAATTAAATTATAGTTCCAAATCACCTGGTCACGTTTCCAAAGCAGGACTGATTATAAGGAACCCTCCATCATTTGATTTATTTTTCTGATCTTTGCGCAGAGTCCTGGGCAGCCATAATTAGTCAGAGCATTCAGTTTGCTGATGTTCATTCATGCTCCTGCACCATGATCAGTGTGCATTATAAAGCACTTGATTTGGTTGTAAACAGTTCTGTTTTTGTTCACTATATGTGGTATTTTACCAATGTAAGGGAGTGCATGTGTATGTCAACCAAAGGCCAATTCCACACTAGACCTTTAATCATGGTTCAGCCCCATCCTCAAACTGATTTTCCACACTAGAATAATTTTCTATAAATAATTCTCCAGGCATGGTGGCAATTCTGACCATCCTGATTCATTGGGGCTCGATGAGACTGTATGGCACAAGCCTTTGGACCATCAAACTGTCAATCAAAAGTAATTGTGTGCAGGACTTCCGGGGGAGGAAAATGCGGAGCTGAGCTGCTTCTCATAACAGGAGCAGGCTGGAACTTCTGTTCGGGGTAGTGGAAGGCAAATTAATGCCTACTGCCTACTTTTCTCAGTTAGAGATTAGTCCAAGATATGCACGGGAAACTTTGAGAAGATTTACCTTGGCTAAAAGGGAGTCCCGGGGGGGGGGCTCCTTTGAGGCTTTGAGGGGTCTCCAGAGAAGAGTTGCATTTTCATCATCTGCAGAAGTTCTCAAAGTCATTTATTTGACATAAGCTTGACAGAATCCCAACCTTCTTGGACTTTGCTAAACATCTAAAGCTACACAAGACTGGTGTGGATCTAGATGATTGGCAGAAAAGGTACAGATTACTATCTTTCATTCTGGGACTGTTTACAGTTAAACAGAATAAATTCAAAAGGTGGGAAATGGAAATCTAGAAAGCTTGGAAGAAGAAAAGAGGAAGAGGTGAAATTTGGACATTGTGAATTTAAAGGACAGTGCTAAAAAGTGGAAAGGAATTTATTGTTTGGTCTACTTGCGGTTTTGAAAAAAGAGCACCATCGACACAGACCTACAGCATATACAATCAACACAGAAAGTATGTCAAGCATTGTGAGATCTCTTAACCAGTGAAAATGAGATTTGGTGGCAAGTAAAGCAGGAAGTAGCGGATGAAAAGCCTACTCTAGGACTATAATACCATTGAAAAACATTGACGTCCATTGCTTGAAGGTCAAAATTAAAATAATGTTTTTAAAGTGTTCGGGACATTAAAAATTGTTGGAATTAATTGAGATGATGACAAGAAGATAAATACTATTGGACATATTGTTTGTAATGGACTTTAGAAGCCTTTAAAAGAAAAAGGGGAAAAAGTTGCAGAGAGAAGCAAAAAGTTGTGACTGCCATTTTGAAGGAGTTAAAAAAATTAAAAATTAATATCTCAGCCTGAGAAGCTCTGAGGATGGCAAAATTAGGCTTGTTATAAAAAGCAAAATCTAATCTTTTGACTCTGATAGTTAAATTTGAAATTGGTGAGATCAAAATTTTTGCTGTTTTTAAATGTCAAAACACAAGCAAACCCGTACAAGGGCTACTTCATTGGAGAAAATGCAGGATCAATTAGAGGCAATAGAGGCCAGAATGATGAAAGACATGAGAAAGATGATAACTGCATCAAAAAAATAAATTATTGAAGAGATTAAAAAAGATATGGAAGATCTCAGAAAGGAAACATCTAAGAAAGTGCAGGAGGTAGAAGGGAGAATGAAAGTACATGACTCCATCTTGTTGAAAATGCAAGAAAATGTGGCAATCCATGATAGCAAATTGATGGAGACTCAGATACGTCTGAGAGGAAAGATGGTGACTTGAAAGAATATATAATAAAAATAATTGCAGAATTTTTAGAGGAAGATCCTGAAGAGACTAAAAATATGTATGACTATATGTATAGAGTGAACTCACTCTATGCCAAGAAAAATAATTTACCAAGAGATGTTGTCATAAGATACCTGACAAAAGAAATGGTGGGAAAGATCATGAATAAAAACTTTGAAAAGACATTGATAGTGGGAGGCAGCAGAATAAGAATTATGAAGGAGTTGCCAAGGCAAGTGATAAATTATAGAAGAACATATAAAAAACTGACAAAAAAATTATGGGACAATGAAATGAGGTTTAGATGGATAATACCTGAAGGTGTGAGCTTTGAACTTCAGGGGAAAAGAATCACAATTACAAATGCACAGGAACTGCATAGATTTTATGAAGAACAAAGAATTTGCACCATGATGGATTACAAATTATTGTCTTTGAATGTAAATGGACTAAATTCACCACAAAAAGAAGGGCAACGTTTCATTGGATTAAAAAGCAAAATTGTAATATAGTTTGTTTACAAGAAGTGCATATTAAACAAAAGGATTACAAATTTTTATGGAATAAACAATTGGGGTTTGAATTTTTTTCATTGGCTGAACAGAAGAAAAGGGAAGTGATTTTTTATATTAAACAAGAATTGGAGCCAAAATTAGTGTTTAAAGATAAAGATGGAAGATTTGTAGCAGTAGAAATAATATTAAATGCAAAAAAACCATTGTTATTGGGACTGTATGTGCCTAATGGTGCAAAAGATGCTTTTTAAAAAGACATTATACAACAATTTGATGAACTGACTTATGACCAAGTTTTGATAATGGGAGACTTTAACAACTCTCTGGATATGTCGGGGGGGGGGGATAATAACAAGGAGGAAAATTGCCAAAGTCTTTTTTTGAATTGGTCAAACAAGAAAATTTGGAGGACATATGGAGGAAATTTAACTCTGAAGTGTGGGACTATATCTTTTTTTCAGCAAGACATAAAACTTTTTTTAGAATTGACATGTTGTGCGGCACTAAAGATTTAGGTCTTATAACAAGGAAAATAGAGATTTTATCTAAAATTGGGGCTGACCATAACCCAATAATGTGATTACAAAATTGTCTAAGAAGTTGAGAATGGAGGTTGAATGAAGATTTACTACAGAATAAATAAATAGTGACATACCTAGAAAATGAAACTAAAACTTTCTTTCAAATGAATGACAAACAGGATATAGAATTTCAGACGGTCTGGGATGCCTATAAAGCAGTAATGAGAGGAATATTGATTATCTTGAATAATAAAAATAAGAGAGCAAAAGAAAAACAGTTGTTGGACATTCAAAATGAAATAAAGAAAAAAGAAGGGGAGTTGAGAAAAAGGCCAGGGAAAAAGAAAATTATAAGGGAAAATACAATATTACAAACACAAATGAGACATTTGTTAAATAAAGAATTGGAATGGAATTTGAAAAGACTGCAGCAGAAATCTTTTGAGGGAGCAAATAAACCTGGAAATATTTGGCTTGGCAACTGAAGAAAAAGAGAGAAAATAAAATTATCAATAAAATTGTGGTAGATGGAAGAGAGGTGGTTAGCCAAGAGGGAATAAAAAGAGAATTTTTTAAGTATTATGCCAAGTTGTTTAAAGGTGTCAAAATAAATAAAGAAAAGATGGATGAGTATCTATAAAAGATAAAAATAGAACCCTTAACAGAAAATATGTGAAAAGTTTTGAATGATCCAATTGAAAAAATAGAAATTGAAGCTGCAATTAATGCAATGAAAAATGGAAAGGCACCTGGGCCAGATGGATATACAGCTAAATATTTTAAAACCTTTAAAGATGAGTTAGCACCGAAATTGCAGAAGTTGCTGAAGTTGATGAACATGATAAGAATAAAAGGGAAAATACCAAACACATGGAAGGAAGCTGTTATTTCATTGATACCAAAGGAAGATAGAGATGTCACACATGTAAAAAATTATAGACCTATTTCGCTATTAAATTATGACTATAAAATATATACAAGAATCTTGGCAGAACGGCTTAAACAACATTTGATAAATTTTATAAAGGAAGATCAAGCGGGGTTTCTTCCCAAAAGGCAAATAAGAAACAATATCAGAACTGTTGTAAATATTGTAGAATATTATGAAAGACATCCAGAAAAGGAAGTAGCATTATTCTTTGCGGATGCAGAGAAAGCATTTGACAATTTAAATTGGGACTTTATGTTTGCAGTAATGGAGAAAATGGAGTTGGGAGAAAGCTTTATAAGAATGATAAAAGCAATATACACTGAACAACGTGCAAGGCTATGTATAAACGCAGACGTTACAGAAGATATGATAATTGGCAAAGGTACAAGACAAGGTTGTCCGCTTTCCCCATTGTTGTTTATAATGAATCTTGAAATATTACTGATGTAGATCCAAGAAGATAAAGAAATAGAAGGATTAAAAATAAAAGGATTTACTTACAAATATAGAGCATTTGCAGATGATATAATGTTTATATAAATGAAAACCCCATACAAGTCACACCTTTGTTGTTAGCCAAAATACAAGAATATGGGGAGTTGGTGGGACTTTGTATTAATAAAAATATGCAAATAAATAAGCAACAAGAATTACAGAGACTAACGGGCTGTGAAGTCACCTCCAAGGTAAAATATTTGGGTGTGGAGATAACAATGAAGAATATTGATCTATTTAAAAACAATTATGAGAAGCTATGGCCTAAAATGGATGAAGATTTGTTAAAATGGAACAAACTTAATTTGTCATTGCTGGGTAGAATAGTTGCAATAAAAATGAATATTCTACCAAGAATAATGTATTTGTTTCAAACTATTCCCATTGTGGAAGAAAGTAAACAATCTGATAAATGGCGAAGAAAAATTTCAGAATTTGTGTGGGCTGGGAAGAAACCAAGGATAAAAATGAAAATTTTGACAGATACAAAAGAGAGAGGTGGATTTAAACAACCGAATTTAAAATTGTATCAGGAAGCAGTTTGTTTAGTGTGGATAAAAGAATGGATAACGCT
The DNA here is from genome assembly GCF_032191835.1 of Heteronotia binoei. NCBI lineage: Eukaryota > Metazoa > Chordata > Lepidosauria > Squamata > Gekkonidae > Heteronotia > Heteronotia binoei. The sequence continues at coordinate 50,409,576 of NC_083240.1, read as the reverse complement.
GTTAAAAAAACCCTCTTAGTGCTGGAAGGTCACGGAAATAAATTTGGCCGGCATGCGTATTTGTTTTATGGAAAAAGAAGATGGACTTTTTTCTCTCACCATTATATAAGAAATAATTTGCTAAATACATGGATGAAATACAAGAAATATGAGGATGAGAGAAAACCGTTATGGATAGTGCCAGGTGAAGTAATAAAAATAACGGCTGAGATAGGTGAAGAAAAGTGGTTGTCATATAATCAATTATTAAAAATACAAAGTGGCAAAATAGAACTGAAAACTGCTGAAGAGTTGAATAATAAATATGATTGGTTCCAAATGCAACAAATAAAGTGTTTGGTGGATAATGATATCAAAACTGAAGGAATAAGAAAAGAACAAACAGGAATGGGAAAAGTTCTGCTTGGAGATAATGAAAAGTTAATTTCAAAAATATATAAATTACTGTTAAAATGGTCTACGGAGGATGAAGTAGTGAAATCTCAAATGATTAAATGGGCAATTAATGTAAATAAAGAAATACAGATGGAAACTTGGGAACACTTGTGGAAGAATTCTATGAAGCTTTCGATGTGTCATAGTATTAAAAGAACTGTTTCAAAATTATGTATAGATGGTATATTGTGGCAACAGGCCAAGCGATATATCTATATATCAATATATATATATATAAGGCTTAAGCATAAGATAAACGTAGGGTCAATAAGGCAAACAGAAATGCTTTTAGAATGCTTTTGAATGCTTCTGCCTGAGCAAGAAGATGAACCAGCTAGCAGCTAGCCAAACAGTGAAATCTGCAATATCTTAAGCAACCGCAAGATATTCCTGTTTAGAAAGCACTTCCTCTTTTGGCAAAAGGAAACTAATGGGTACCTGTGCAATCATAGTCTGAAAGAGCAACCACTATAATAGATAAATAACAAAGCTAGTATTAATCAAAGCTCTAGGTATAAGAGATCTATAAGAAATTAAGACTGATTTTTATCAGAGCAAGTAGCTGTAGTGGTGTCTAGGAAAAGCAGAAGTTACAGTAGGCACCTGCAGGAAACCCACAAGAGTGAGAAGCAGCCAGGCTGAAGACCTAGCCGCAAACAAGTGAGCCTGGGCCTAACCACTAACCGCAAATAAGTCATGTGTACTTTTGTGTGTGTCACTTTGTGCCGGAAACTTATGACACCACCTAGATGTATCAAGGTGGGCATATGAGTTGAGAAATGGTATAAAAGGCAACGGTCAACTGTAATTAGGGCTCAGACTCTCTCTGATGCCCGTGTACAGGGCCCATGTGCACGTTAAATAAAGAAAGCTGTTTTCCTGATTTCGGCTCCGCTGTCTCTGTGATTGATCCAACTGAAATTGGTAACGTATAAATAGGGTTTTCCCGCTACAATATGACTCCTAAAAATTGGCAAAGATGAACAATAAGGTGCCAGATAGATGTTGGAAATGTAAAAAACATGAAGATTCTTTCTACCATATGTGGTGGATTTGTGAAAGGGCAAAAAAGGATTGGCAGATGATTCAGCAAGAAATTTCTAAGATCTTGGGATATGAATTTAAGAAAGTTGCAGAGACTTTTCTGTTGGGATTACAAATGGAAAAATTTCCAAAAGAAGATACAACTGTAATTTGGTACCTGCTTTCAGCTGCTAGGACATTGTATGCGCAGTTGTGGAAGCAAGAAAAAATACCAGAGAAATGGGATTAGATTATAAAAGTTATGACATGGAGTGAAATGGACAAATTAAGAGACTATGATTTAGAAGTTTTTAAGATGGAGTGGAAAAAGTTTAGAAGATATGTAGAAAAATAGTGGAAAATAAAAAGACATTGGACAATTTTTGATAATGATTACGTTTTAGAAAGAAGAAGAATATAAGTTTTTGTTTTAATAGTTAAGGGTACCTTTAAATATTAGCATTTTAAGTAAATAACACCGGCGGGGATCAAGTAACGAGGGAAGGGGTGGGTAGAAAGTAATATATGGGGTAGATAAAAGAAGTTATTAAGATGTAAGAAATAGATCTGTTACCATATGTTACCAATAAAATTGTTTTAACACAAAGAGTAATTGTGTGCAATTGTGTGTCAGACACTGGAGAGCATTACTGTGTTATTATGCTGAATGTATTCTGTAACTTGTACCTTGACATGACTAACTCCATTTTTGAACTCTTGTTACTAACTATGAAGCAAAAGACCTTGCATATCAAACAGTCTTAGAAATGTTACTAACCCATGCTGTGAATTCCTATGCATAACACTAACAAAGCAACAGCTCTTTCAAGATAGCAAGCCTCAAGGAGAGCCAGCAGGGCTCCTCTGTGAGAAAGGGAGCCGCAAGCGATAAGAAGTAGGGAGAGTGTTACTTGTAGCACTAGAGTGTGAGAATGTAGGATTGTTTAGAAATGCTTTGATATAAGGCCTTAAAACCTATGTATGTTTCAATTCTTGCTATCAGTTCCAATAACTGCCTGTTCAGAACTTTGAGATATCAAATAAACGCCACTACTTTTGCAACAAATGATGGTCCGTTTACTTTGAGCTCCAACGTCTGACAGTTTCCTCTAAACTGCGGAGTCTTGTGAGCAAAAATTCTACTTTGTGAGCTATTGGTATTAAAGTTGTGAGCTACTGCATAAATTATTGTGCTCTGGGGTCATCCTCCCTGAGCTAAGACAAAAATGTGTGAGCTGGAGGCTAAAAATCTGTGAGCTAACTCATGCTAACTCAGCTTAGAGGGAACACTGCTTGTGTGCCATTGGTCGAATCTGCTCCTCTTTCCTGCCCAAGCAGCTGTTACCAGTCAGCAAAGCTGATTCTGCCAGTAAACACAACTAATCTTAGTTCTGGCAGTTACTGTGGGAACACACTATTGGCCTATCACAAGTTGTTCACCCATCTCTGCCCTCCCATTGGCTGACTCCCTTGTCCCCACCTCCTGCAGGCCCAGGAATGTTGAACAAACTGCCAGAATCAGTCTTGCCTCAGAGACAGCCACATATCTTAGCTCTTCTCCGTCAATTGGCCTCAGAAAGGGCTGCAAAGCTCCTGCAGCCTCACAAAAGGCCTTATCAATGGCCCACACAGATGGCCTCCCAGCACACATAGCCTCCGAAGGCCACTGCAATAGGCAGGGAGCCTGGTACCACCTTTACTGTCTTTCACTTCCTCTCTCCCTGGTCCCCTCAGCCTCACCCCAGAATGGTTGCCTGAGAAGGAGATAGGGAAACCTCACAGAGTTGTTGTTCAGATCAAAGGGGGGAGAAACTTGAGGAGAATGATGTGAGCTGCTTTGGTCCCCTCCCCCCCACACACACACTGTGAAGAAAGATTGTCATTTTCCTTAGAGGCTGCAAGGTTGCCAACTCCAAGTTAGGAACTTCCAGATGGCAGAGATCACCTCCCCTTGAGGGTGGGGGGTGGGGCCGGGAATTAATGCCTTCACTTGGGTGCGTGGGAAGACAGCAAGGCTGGGGAGGGGGTACTCGCCCAGAGGCTTTTAGTGGTATCTTTCCATGTTGGTGGGAAATTCCTTCTGGGGAGGCCTTTCCTTCTGGGGAACCACTGTTGCCAACCTCCAGATGAGGACTGGAGATCACTCAAAATTACAACTACTATCCAGTTCTTGCTATGGAAGCTGACTGCATGATTCAAGACCAGTCACATACTTCCAGTTTAGCCTGCCTTACAGAGTTGTTGTTCAGATCACACAAGGGGAGAGGAGAATTATGTATGCTTTGCCCCCCCACACTGTGAAGAAAGAGTGTCATTTTCATATGTAGAGGCTGCAGGGAGGGGGAAGGCAATGGAAAAGGAAGGAGATAGGGTTGCCAACTCCAGGTTAGGAAATTCCTGGATATTTAAGGGGTGGGGCCTGAAGAGGGTTTGAGAAGGGGTGGGACTTCAGACAGGTACAATGCCATAGAATCCAAACCAACAATTTCCTCCTGGGGAACCATTGTTGACAATCTCCAGGTGAGGGCTGGAGATCACTCAGAATTACAACTAATATCCAGATGGCAGAGATCACTTCCCCTGGAGAAAATGGCTGCTTTGCAGGGTGGACAGTTAAGCAGGGTGCTTAAGACCAGCAATGTTATCAGAGAGACTGTTGGTCTGAAGGCAACACAAAAGGCCTTTGAGGCAGAACTCACTGGGGTCAGTCCTGACTGGTGGGAAATTCCTGGAGATTTTGTGGTGGCAATTGAGTAGGGCATAGGCATTAGGACTTCAGAGTGGGCTCTGCCAGACACAGGTTCTTGCTGTGGAAGCTGACTGGGTGATTTTGGACCACTCACAGACTTGCAGCCTAACCTGCCTCACAGGGTTGTTGTTCAGATCACACAAGGGGAGAGGAGAATGATGTAAGCTGCTTTGGTCTCCTCCACACTGTGAAAAAAGACTGTTCTTTTCCTATGTAGAGTCTGCAGGAACGGGGAAGGCAATGGAAACCTGAAGTCAGAGGGGCAGATAAAGTGATGGCTCTACCAGGGGGTTGGCTACCCTATGCCTGGCTGCTTGATACTGTTCAGCAGCAGCCACCCTATGACAGCCACTGTGGCATATGAGTTAGGACTTCAGAGTGGGATCTGCCAAACACAGGTTCCTGCTATGGAAGCTAACTGGGTGATTTCGGACCAGTCACACACTTCCAGTCTAACTTGCTTCACAGGGTTGTTGTTCACATGGGGAGAGGAGAATGATGTATGCTTTGGTTCCTCCACACTGTGAAGAAATACTGTAATTTTTCTATGTAGAGACTGCAGGAAAGGGGAAGGCAATGGAAACTTGAAGTCAGAGGGGGCAGAGAAAGGTACAGATAAAGTTGCCAATCCAGGTTAGGAAATTCCTGGAGAATTTAAGGGGTGGGGCTTGGAAAGGATGGGGAATTAGGAGGGATGGTACCTCAGACAGGTACAATGCCATTTCCTCCTGGGGAACCACTGGAGATCACTCAGATTTACAATTGCTCTCTAGATGGCAGAGATCAGCTCCCCTTGAGGTGGGCGAAAATCAATGCTTTCACTTGGGTGTGTGTGTGGGAAGACAGCAAGGGTGGTGGGCACTCCCCCAGAATCTCGTTCTAGAGCCTGTTGTACTTATCTTCACAATGAGCCTTGCTCCTAGTAGAATCATAAACTCATAGCGTTGGTTTCTTTGCTTGCATGATTCAAGTGTAGAATGTCAGTTTGGGTACAGGTTTGAACCAGGATTAAAGGTCTATAGTGTGGGATTGGTCAAACATTGTATACAAAGAATTTTTTGTGCACTGTTATGTGCCATCACATCCAGATTATTTATTTATTTTGTAGTGCACATGTGTATTGATAGCTCAAGAAAAAAAGGCAGAAAACAGCAGTGAATTATGCTTGCACCAATTCTGGAATTGGTTTGAAAAATTCTCCTAGGTCCATTGAAATTATAGTGGTGTAAAATGCAGCATGGAGTGGAACAATAAAGAGATTGGTGGGGTTGGCACATTCTGCCTGTTTCCAGCAGAGCAAAACTGCTAAAGTTTGACTGCATGTCATGTGTATCACAGAGCAACACTGCTCAGATGTAAGAAATCTATAACCCTTGGAGTCCCTTGTGAAAGCAGCCCCAGCAATTTCACAAATATAATGTGCCACTCAGTGGGCTCTAAAAAGTGGCTTTGAGAGCATTCCAGTTGCATGGCACCCACTGAGAACCAGAGGCTAAAACAACAGCATCAGCATTTGCGGGGGGGGGGGGGGAATTGGCCCCACCCCCTTTTGAAGAGTCAGCAGCGGAATAGAGTTGCCAGAGTTGTGAATGGCATGAAACCAGGGTCTCTTTTTGTTACTGAAGCTGGCTGAGAGTCATTCATTATGAGGAGCTGACAGTAGCAATTAGCAAGCTGCAAACACACCGAGTGCCCCAGACTCTCAAATGAGGGCGATGATGGTGCTCCTTCCTGGGTCAGCCCTTGTCATTCCCATTCACCACCTCTCAGGCATCAGAAGGAGAAATAGTTGAGGCACTGCGATTAGTCTATCTTGGTCAATTTCATCTTCATTAGCATAATATTCCAAGGCTCTGGATAGTCATGCCAATCAAGAGTCCTCACACACCCTTTTCTCTCCAAAACTTTCCCATCTAAAGAAGACTGTTGGCAAATGAACTACCTCTCTTTATAAACCAGAAGATCAATGGAACTTAAAATCAGTCAAAAGGAGAGATGTTTGAAGGTCTTTTTCAGATTATGAGGGCACATAAGTAAAATGTGCTTGTTTGGAGGGAATAAATCAATTAAATCTAAAAAAATGGAAAAGTAGAATAATCTGAATTCAAATCCATTAATTAAAATAAATACACATGTGGCAAGTTTGCAGGCAAGTTTTGGGAAGGGGTAGCTATTTTTGGAGAGTTTGTATGAATAATCCTACTTGATCAACTTCCCTGTGGAATTCTTTAGACTGCAAGCTTCTAGAGGCAGAGACCTGCACTACAAGACTCCCAAAAGCACCAGGCAAAGGAAGAGGGGAGGTGCCTATGTAAAATGGATTGTTTTGAAATCCTCCTGGATTCCACAGTCAAATCTGGGTCATTCCCTGGAGAACTCATTAGCTTCAAAACTGATCTGTGGAACCTCTCTTGAGCAGCCCAAACCAATTCGCTCAGTTCTCAACTCCCAGTATCAACACAGGTTACAAACATCAAAACATCAGAGATTTTTTGAAAAAAATGTCTTTGGGCATACTCCATCCACAGTTTTTGAAATCTGTGGGTCATGGGGAAAGTGCACCTAATACCTTATTGCAAAACTCTGGTGGCTGCCAATTGCAAGTACTGGACAAAAGGAATTCTTGAAAATGACCCTTAAAAAAAATTCAGATCTTCATTAAGGATCTCTAAATTCATTAAAGATCTGTAATTTGATATTTTCTGGGTGGAAGTGTGTGTGAACAAGATCTTTGTACAAAGATGGACTGTAAGTTAAATGTGAACAGCCAGTGTGATGCAGTATCAAAAAAGACCAATGCCATCTTGGGGTGTATCAACAGAGGCATAACATCCAAATTGCAAGATCATAAGAGTTGGAAAGGACCTACAGGGTCATCTAATTCAGCAGTGCAGGAAAATCAGAAGTACATTCCCCCAGTGACCTCTGCTCCAAGCCCAGAAGATACAGGAAGGAAAAAATCTCTAGTGCCATCATAGACCGCATCTGGTCAGACTGCATCTGGAGTCTCGTGCACAGTTCTGGAGGCCTCACTCCAGGAAGGATCTGGACAGAATGGAGCAGATACAAAGGAGAGCAATGAGGATGATCAGGGGCCTGGAGAACAAGCCCTAGGAGGAAAGGCTGAGGGACTTGGGAATGTTCAGTTTGGAGAAGAGGTGGTTGAGGGGGGACATGGTTGCTCTCATGAAGTATTTGAAGGGCTGTCATTTAGAGGACAGGCAGGGAGCTGTTCCTGTTGGCAGCAGAGGAGAGGACTTGTAATGATGGGTTTAAATTAAAGGTGGGAAGGTACCAGCTGGATATTAGGAAAAACTTTTTACAGTAAGGTTCAATAATAGAATCAGCTCCCGAGGGAGGTGGTGAACTCCGCCTCACTGGCAGAGCAGTGGCTGCACAAACATTTGTCAGGGATGCTCTAGGCTGACCCTGCACTGAGCAGGGAGTTGGACTAGATTGCCTGAATGGTCCCTTCCAACTCTGTGATTCTATAATCTTTTGATATCTCATTTAAAGAACTTCATAGTCCCTCTAATATGAAATTATCACACTAAATAACGTAGATAGATCCAAGTGGGCAGCCGTGTTGGTCTGAAGTAGTTGAACAAAGCAGGAGTCAAGTTGTACCTTTAAGACCAACCAAGTTTTATTCAGAATGTAAGCTTTCATGTGCTCTCTAAGCACACTTCATCAGACGAAGGGATCAGGTATTGTGGGCTGAAATACAAGCAGTTTGTTGATTAAGTATGCCGGATGATCTTGTCCTTTTGTGATTCACCTAGATTTACAGAAACACCAATTGGCAGAGGACTTTATTACTTTTTATGGCTATCCAGACCAAATGGCCAAGCCAGACTGGTTTACCATGTGATCAGTCTGCATACTTAATCAACAAATTGCTTGTATTTCAGCCCACAATACTTGATTTCCTCGTCTGAAGAAGTGTGCTTAGAGAGCACATGAAAGCTTACGTTCTGAATAAAACTTGGTTGGTCTTAAAGGTGCACTTGACTCCTGCTCTGTTTAACTATATAATGTTATATCACATTATGGGATTGCAGTGAAGACTTGGTTGTGCTGTTCGGGTGATCCCTGAGTAATGAGAAGGCCTGCATATCCAGGGACTTCAAACTGTTTCTCTCACGGGTGTCCAGACTGGAAGTTAGATTCTTCCATCCCCACATCCATCCAGGCCTGAGCTTCCAATTAGGGATGTGCATTCAGATCTCCCAAAATACCTTCTCAGTATTTTTCGGGTATATTTTGGCAGTCCAAATTTTGCATTGGTATATTTTGGCATCTGGATTTGGGGGGGAACCAGGAAAAAATCCTGGAAAAATCCTGAATATCTTCAGGAATTGCCAGGAAGATAAGCAAAGCCTGAAAAACGGCTGAGGCAGCAGGAAGCCCACCAGCCCAGCCCATTTAAAGGGACTGTTTAAAGCGAACCCAAGCTCAGCTGGCAAAGAGACTGCTGCCCACAGGCTCAGCTGTTTCCCAAGCTGTCTTCTGCAGTCCCTTTAAATGTTCAGTGTTTAAAGGAACTGCACTCAAATGAGCTCAGAAAAGGATCGGTTGATTGTTTGATTGATTGATAAAGGGAGTGCAGAAGAAAGCCTCCAAAACAGCAGATTGCTTCCACTTCTCAGCTGTTTTTACAACTTTGCCACTTTTGGACCTAAAACATTTAGGATTTCTGAAAAATCTCAGACCTGAATATTTTGCCAGTATTTACATCTAGGGTTTTCTGAGATAATTGCTCTTGAGAGAACAGTTCTGAGATAACTGTACTTGACCCAAAGTCACCCAGCAGGTATATGTCAAAGAAGAGTAGGGAATCAAACCTGGTTCTCCCATATTAGAGTTGGTGTTCTTAATCAGTACACCAAACTGGCTCTCCATCCCTAAATTCCTGGATTCCTGAATACAAGACATTTCTTTAAATTCCCCCTACTGTTTAATTTTAATTCAAAATTTCTCTCTTGTTTCCCTTCTGTTTCTCTATACAACTTTCAGAGGACCTCTAAACTTTTATATATATGAAGAGTTACTATTTATTTCATTTCTTGTTTTAAATACGTCTACATTTAAAAGAAAAATATGTTATGCTGCCTTACACAGTATAGAAAATACCATGAAAACAATTTAAAATAATTTTGGGAACCAAATGCACTGCGTGAAAAGAGCTAAAAGGGTGGATGGAATGCTAGTGGAGATGGCTCACATTTTAGTGTTTCCTCCCAAACCATCCTTTGTCATTCCAAGTATTTTCTAAGGGTGGTAGAAGAGCTTTCCCTTCTCTGATGCAGGTTCCCAGATTCCAAAGTGCAATCTGGCTGCCAATGTGTCAGGGGAAGAGGACTGTTGCTAGGTAACTGGCCCTGACATTTCAAAAATGCCTCTCTCTTCAATGAAGCTTCCCAGGCTAATGCTTGTGAAAGAAACAGTGGTTCTTTCAGGATCATTCTGTATATATCTTTTTAAATCCTTCTTTCAGGGGCTTGTTCTTTTTCCTGATTTTTTTCCTCTCTCTTCACATCTGGACTCACAAAGATTTGTTTTTTAAGCCTTTGGCCCTTTCTGTCTGGGAGCAAAACTCACTGAGAATCTGCTTTTCTTTGAGAGCTTCTCAATTCTCTTTCAAATGAAAGTCTTTCTTTACTTGGTGTCACTTCCATAACTCTCGAGGGTAATCACATCAAGAGGTTAGATTTCACATCCATTCTACACCTGGTTGTTTGGTTTAATTTTTGATTTTTCTAAAATGCCACCCTTCCTCCAAGGACAGCAGCAAGGTGCAGCATCTGGTCCTTCCTTCCTCATTTGTCCTCACACCAACCCTGTGAGGGAAGCTACTGGCCAAACATCACCCAGCAGAGGTCAAAAGACTTCTTTACACATGACAGAGTGCACTGATTGGGTTTGGGGCCCTAGCTGGGGCCTGTGTAACAGTCAGATGTGACTGGATCATCCCCAGACCCCATGCATCTGGTGCTAAATTAGATTGTGGCTGTGATTCCTCTAGTTCAATATGTTCTGCTTTGATTGACAGCAACTCTCAGATCCTTTCAATGGAGACACCAAAAAATGAACCCAGGACCTTCTGCATTCCAAAACATGTACTTAGGGATGGGCAAGTAAAGTTCATGGCAAATTTTAGCCTTTTTGTGGTTTGTAACATGACGTTCATGGAAGGTCAACTGACATAAATATTCCACAACTTTTGGTGGTGTTTGTGGTGGCTTGTGAATGAATATGTTTCCAAACAGACTGCCTCCGCTCAATTAAACTGTTTACAGAACACCAAAGCAATAGGTGGGGAAGGTTTCTCCCTCCAGCCTTGGAAACACCAATAAGTGTCAAGCATGAGATTTCAAAATAACCAGTCCTTGGATTTTGAAACAAAGTTAGGTTTATTGATAATCCATGTGGCTCATTCGAGCTGAAGATTGGAACTGATACTTTGTAACACTAGAATACATGCTTTAAAATGGCACATCAAAGGTTCTATAAACAATTCTACATTCACGTGTGAAATTCACACGCTGGGTTCCTTATCTATATTGCGACTAGCACATCCTGGGTTCAGGCCTGGCTGAGCCTGAGAACAAGTCCCAGGAGATTTTATCTTCAAAGAGGACATTCCTGCATCTGTTAGTAAAAGCGAAAGAAGAAAGGTGGGGGTACTACTTTAATGTGCCCATATTTAATTCTGGGTTAGTAACAATTCTAAAATCTGGATTCTATAATGTAAAATGGGTATACAATGCTTGACAATAAGAGCCCTCCAAAGTTTAACGGGCACTGCTGGCTGACAGTAACAGAGTTCTCATTTTGCTCTATGGGATCAGAATGCTCCATATCCGCTCAGCTCAGCTGCACACCCCTCCTCTGTTGGCAGTTAGACAGGGAGGCAAGGAACTTATTAAAAGCAGGCTAGAAGAAGACATCTATCTGTTCCCTCCTAACTTTGAACTTTTCTCTCCTCCTAAGGCTTGGGTGTTAGATGGACTCAGGGCTTTGAGCCACCCTGTCTCTCAGCTCACACTGAGTAGAGGGGCTTAGCTACTGGGTGCCTTGGCTGAGGAGCCGCATTTACACTCTCCTGATGGTGCCATGAGGGTGCAACTGGGCACAAATGGTGCTCCTTGTGAGGGAAGAAGTTCACCACCCACCCCCTGTACCACAGGCTCCCACCCCGGGCACCAAGCCTGGCTCCAGCAGGGAAGCACCAGAGGACCTGAACCTCCTTCTCCATATCTGTTCCTGGGGGCTCCACAGAGGCAGCAGAGGCGTTTGCACTGCCCAGACACCAGCAGTTGCTAACACTATTTCAAGAGGAGGACTCTGACAACTGTGAGTTGGGGGGCAGAAGCATTCTCCCATTCCATAACACAACTCCCTGTGGCTGCTCCTGCCTCAAGCACACCCCTCTATGGCCAGAAAGCAGCTGTCCATCCTCCCACCTCCTCCAGTCCTGGGGCCCCATTTCAAGGCCACAGTTTGGAAGCATCTCATTGGCTTTGGAAGCAACCTCTGTATGGGAGAGTGCCAGGTGTGCCATGCCCATGTATGGAGAGGCACATACCCCAACATGTGTCCTCCTCCATCCTTCTCAGGGTGCACCTGAGTGTGTTGTCACCAGAGAGAGGAGAGAGCAGCACCCACAGGAGAGACAGGCCTGCTCCCTCTCAGCAGGGAGGAGTGGAGGGGAAGCAGGAGGTCCCTCCAATGAAGGCTTCCTGCACCCAGGGTGCCATGGACGGGGCATCAAGGCAGGCCACCCTCAAGAGGTCATTCCCCTGGGCACACTGATAGCGCTATCCAGAAGGGCTACATATGTCACGACCCGGACCTTCAGGTAGAGACGGGCGGCTGCTGTTGCCCTGGCAATCGGCCAGGACGCTGGCAGCCGGCTACGGTGCTTTCAAGGAGCAGCACAAGCGTTATCTAGCAGTCCTAATTAGTCCCTACCATAAATCAGTCCAGCCGAAGGGAGAAGCAGGGTGCGTCGTCACAGGAATGCAGTGGGTCAAAAGCCAGAGGAAGCAAGCCGAATATATTCAAAGTACCTAAGCCAGTCCACAGAGCAAAAGCAGAGTCCAGTTCCAAGTCCAAGATTCAAGCCAGGTCAGGAGCAAACGGGTTCTCTCAGCAGACAAGAGGGTGCAGGGCGTGGTCACGTCCGAGGAGGATCGTTCGTTGCCAGCACAGTTTGCCCTAAGGCCAGGACTACAGATATACTGTGCTGGCTTGTTAACTCGTTAGTACTCCGGGCTTAGATCTCTCCTCCCACGCATGCGTGCTTCTTTCCGTCTGTCTTTGAACTCCTGCCGTCTCCTTTCACGGAGCCGGCTCACAGGTGGCGGGGATTCAGGAGGTGATGCACTAGGGCCCGGTGTGGCCTGATCAGTTTCAGGAGGGGATGAGCTAGGGCCTGGTGTGGCCTGATCAGTTTCAGGTGGCTCCTGCTCTGGGTTAGCGAGGGCTGGGTCTGGTGCAGGCATGACACTATCCCCCCCCTCAGGCCCCCCCTCATCCAAGCCGCCTGGCTTATCCGGGTAGGCCGCATGGAATTGCCGGAGCAGGTCAGGGGCGTGCAGGTGGGTAGCTGGTTCCCAGGAACGATCTTCGGGGGGGGGTAGCCCTCCCAGTCCACTAGGTACTGGAGCTGACCTCGGTGCAGCCAGGAGTCCAGGATCTGATGGACCTTGTACTCCTCCTCATCATCCACTAAAACTGGTGGTGGAGGTGGTGGTGGGACGTCCCTGTTCGGGTCCGGCGCAGCTGCGGGTTGGAGGAGGGAGCGATGGAAAACCGGGTGGATCCGGAGGTGGGCGGGAAGACGCAGGGGGAACGCCACCGGGTTGATTTGCGCCTCGATGGGGAATGGGCCGACGAAGCGAGCGGTTAATTTGGAGGACCGGCCAGGGGTCCGGAGATACCGGGTAGAGAGCCAGACGGAATCCCCGACCTTGAGGGGGGCTCCCTCCTGGCGATGCCGATCTGCGGCCAGTTTATAGGCGTCTTTGGCGCGCTGGAGCTGGGCGCGCAGGAGGTCATGGAGCGCGTGGAGTTCCTCGATCTGGTTGTCCACTGCGGGAACATCGGCGGACGGGCCGAGCGGAGGGAAGAACCGGGGGTGCAGTCCGTAGTTGGCCGCAAACGGTGTGGTCTGCGTGGAGCTGTGGACCGCATTGTTGTACGTGAACTCGGCCAGGGGTAGCAGGGAGGCCCAGTTATCTTGTTGGTAACTGGTATAGCAGTGCAAGTACTGCTCCAGGGTAGCGTTGGTGCGCTCAGTCTGGCCGTCGGTCTGGGGATGGTAGGCGGACGACAAGGGAAGCTCCGTCCCCAAGCCTTGCTGGAAAGCCTGCCAAAAGCGGGAGGTGAATTGCGGGCCCCGATCCGAGACAATCTGCTTGGGTAACCCGTGCAGGCGGAAGACGTGGTTCAGGTAGAGCTGGGCGGTTTCCGGCCCCGACGGCACTTTGGCGCAGGGGACAAAATGGGCCATCTTGGTGAACAGGTCCACCACAACGAAAATGCAGGTGTGGCCCTGGGATCGAGGTAGGTCGACAATGAAGTCCATGGACACCACATCCCAGGGACCGGCGGGAGTAGGAAGTGGCTGCAGGAGACCGGAGGGCTTGGCGGGTATGTTTTTAGCGCGGCAGCAGATCTCACATGAAGCCACGTACCGACTAACGTCCGCTCGGACGCGAGGCCACCAAAAGTCTCGGGTCAGCAGATGGGCGGTTTTGTGTTGCCCGAAGTGGCCAGCCGGGGGTGCATCGTGGGTGAGGCGGAGGATGCGGGATCGGAGAGGTCCTGGAGGGACGTACAACTGCTCCCGATGGTAGAGCAGCCCATCCCGGGTGGTCAGTTCCCCGGCAGGGTCTTGCTGAGGGTCTTGCAGGTGCTTCTGGGCCCAGGGGTCGGTGGCCTGACTGGCCTGTATTTCTGCCATCAAGGCGGGTGCAGTCAGGGTGGCGGCAAAGACCGTGGGTGGCAGGATGCTAGCCTTGGGGGCTTCGGTAGCACCAGGGGTGTCATAGTCTGGCCGGCGGGACAGAGCGTCGGCTTTCTGGTTTTGGGTGTGCGGGATGTAGGAGATGGTGAAGTTGAAACGTGAAAAGAACAGGGACCACCGGATCTGTCGCTGGTTCAGCCGGCGGGTGGTCTGCAAGTGTTCCAAGTTCTGGTGGTCCGTGAATACTTGGACCGGGTGTCTTGCTCCTTCAAGGTGGTGCCGCCACACCTCGAAAGCCACTTTGATGGCCAAGAGTTCTCTCTCCCATATGGTGTAGTTGCGTTCGGCGGCGGAGAGCTGCCGGGAGTAGTAAGCGCAGGGCTGCCAGGGCTGACTGGGGTCGTCCCGCTGGGAGAGCACGGCTCTGATGGCCACGTTGGAGGCGTCTGCTTCCACCATGAAAGGCAAGCGGGGATCAGGGTATCGCAAGAGGGGACTGGAGGAGAAGCTGCGCTTGAGGTCGCGAAAAGCCTGGTCAGCTTCCGGGGTCCATTGGAAGGGTTCCTTGGAGCGGAGGAGCCGAGTCAAGGGCTTGGTTAGATTGGCGTAGCCAGCGATGAACTGCCGGTAGTAATTGGCGAAGCCCAGGAGGCGCTGGACGTCCTTCCGATTGTGAGGGGCCTGCCACTGGAGGATGGCGTCGACCTTCTTTGGCTCCATCTGAGTTCCTTGGGGGGAGATGATGTGCCCCAAGAACTCGACCGACGGGAGGTGGAAGGTGCATTTCTCTAGTTTTGCGTACAGGCGGTGAGCTCTGAGCCGCTGTAGCACCTGTCGGACGTGTTGGATGTGCTCCTGCTCAGAGGTGGAGTAGACCAAAATGTCATCCAGATAAATAATCAGGAACCGGTCCAGCAGGTCGCGGAACACGTCGTTCATGAACCGTTGGAACACGGCGGGGGCATTGGTGAGTCCAAATGGTATGACCAGGTGTTCGTACTGGCCATACCTGGTACCAAAAGCGGTCTTCCACTCGTCTCCGGCTTTGATGCAAACCAAGTTGTAGGCCCCTCGAAGGTCGAGCTTGGTGTAGATGGTGGCCCCTTTCACGCGGTCAAGGAGCTCCGGAATCAGTGGAAGCGGGTAACGGTTCCGGATGGTAATTTTGTTGAGTGCCTGGTAATCATTGCAGAGCCTCAAGTCCCCGGTTTTCTTCTTTACGAACAGGACGGGCGAGGACAAGGGCGAGGTGGAGGGTCGAATGAACCCTCGGGCCAAGTTCTTCTCCAAATACTCCCATAGGGCAGCCAACTCCGGATCCGCCATGGGGTAGAGGCGGCCTGCTGGTAGCGGGGCGCCGGGCATTAGGTCAATGGCGCAATCATAGGGCCGATGTGGGGGAAGCTGGTCTGCTTCCTTTTCGTCGAAGACGTCTGCAAACTCCTGGTAGGGAGCTGGTAATGTGGTGGCGGCCCCCAGGAGGCTGGTGGGGAGCGAAAAGCTGGGTCGAGCATCAGGAGGCACCGGAGCCGGGTCCGGTTGTAGCGTGGAGCATGACGCAGGGGCACCGGGAAATTGCAGTTCTCGTTGCACCCAGTCCACATGAGGATTGTGGGCCTGGAGCCAGGACAGGCCTAGGATGACGGGGAAACGTGGCATGCGGGAAAGGTCAAAGGTTTGTTCCCCTTGGTGTTGCTGGACCCATAGGACGAGTGGTTGAGTCTCGTGGCGGACGGGTCCAGAGCGCAGCAGACGACCGTCCACGACCTCGACCAGGGTAGGGGTCTTCTTTTCCCGGATGGGGATGCCATGTTCCTTGGTGAAGAGGTGGTCCATGTAGCAGCAGGCGGCCCCTGAGTCCAACGTGGCATGTACAAAGATCCACCGGCCATCAGGGAGCTGTAGACGAATCGGGACCAGGAACGGGGTAGGTGGGGGATCGACGGAGCTGGAGGCCCTCAAGAAATGCCCCAGGTCAGGAGCTCCAACTAGACCTGGGGCTGGCCTTTTACCGGGGCAGCGGAGCTTGCGGGGCGCTGCGATTTGGCTGGACAGGTACTTGCAAAATGTCCAGCTCCGCCACAATACAGGCACAGGTTGTGGGTGCGCCGACGGGTCTTCTCCTCGGGAGTCAGGCGAGGGCGGGCGACGCCCAGCTGCATGGGTTCCGCAGCTGGGGGAAGAGCCAGGGAACCTGGCGGTGGAGCAGCTGTGGGTACCCTCGCTGGGGCGTTGCCTCCTTTCTGCTTCTGGCGGCGGCTCTGTAGCCGCCCATCAATGCGCATGCACAACCGGATCAGGTCTTGTAGGGCGGCTGGTCGGTCGCTGCGGGCCAGTTCATCCAGGATGGCATCAGAGAGTCACTCCGTATACTGGTCCACCAGGGCAGCTTCATTCCAGGCCAGGTCTTGAGCCAACAACTGGAATTCAGTGGTGTAGTGGGAGACAGAGTTTTGGCCATGTTGCAAAGTCCGTATCTTGCGTTTGGCCGTCTCAGCTCGCATGGGGTTGGCATAGGCAGCCGTGAAATGTGCCTTGAAATGGGGGTAACCTGCTAGCAGCGGCGAAGATTCCAGCAGTAGGGGAGTGGCCCATTTGGCCGCTTGCCCTTTAAGCAGGCTCAAAACAAAACAGACCTTGGTCTTGTCTGTAGGGAAGTCGCTCTGCCTTATCTCCATGTACAGTTCACATTGGGCGAGGAAGGCAGGGAACTCTTCCAGGCTTCCTTCAAACTTGTCAGGAACACTCACTGGGCAGCGGGAGCGAGGCGCTGCTGCAGCAGCCAGGGCCGTAGCATTGGAAGCAGTCTGTTGCTGGAGTGTAATTACAGCCTGCGTCAGCTGTTGCACTTGGTCAAGGAGCCCCGACAGGGGGTCCACGCCTCCTGCCGCTTGTTCAGTCATGGGGGAGCCGGGCGAGTTATATGGGTGCTGGCAAGCTGTCACGACCCGGACCTTCAGGTAGAGACGGGCGGCTGCTGTTGCCCTGGCAATCGGCCAGGACGCTGGCAGCCGGCTACGGTGCTTTCAAGGAGCAGCACAAGCGTTATCTAGCAGTCCTAATTAGTCCCTACCATAAATCAGTCCAGCTGAAGGGAGAAGCAGGGTGCGTCGTCACAGGAATACAGTGGGTCAAAAGCCAGAGGAAGCAAGCCGAATATATTCAAAGTACCTAAGCCAGTCCACAGAGCAAAAGCAGAGTCCAGTTCCAAGTCCAAGATTCAAGCCGGGTCAGGAGCAAATGGGTTCTCTCAGCAGGCAAGAGGGTGCAGGGCGTGGTCACGTCCGAGGAGGATCGTTCGTTGCCAGCACAGTTTGCCCTAAGGCCAGGACTACAGATATACTGTGCTGGCTTGTTAACTCGTTAGTACTCCGGGCTTAGATCTCTCCTCCCACGCATGCGTGCTTCTTTCCGTCTGTCTTTGAACTCCTGCCGTCTCCTTTCACGGAGCCGGCTCACAGGTGGCGGGGATTCAGGAGGTGATGCACTAGGGCCCGGTGTGGCCTGATCAGTTTCAGGAGGGGATGAGCTAGGGCCTGGTGTGGCCTGATCAGTTTCAGGTGGCTCCTGCTCTGGGTTAGCGAGGGCTGGGTCTGGTGCAGGCATGACAACATAGTGGGCCCAGGAAGCAGTTACTTACTCAAAGATGATTTCTTTGCTTGGCCAAACTTTCTCCCTCATGGAGAACATAGCCTTTCTTTGACTGCTGCAACACCTGGCTTCCTGGTACTCTGTTCCCTCGTGGAGGACCATGAGCCAATGAATTTTGTGCACCATACACTTCTCCATGCGATGGTGATGGTAAAGGGTGAGCTCTCCAGAGTGCAAGACGTCAGACACTGGAATATAACTACAGTAAATGCTTAGCCTCACTGACTCCATTTTCTTAGCAGTGATACTAACCATGAGAAAGCTTGTTGCATATCAAAGTAGAGGTCACAGAATGTTACTAATAGTTGGTGTGAACATTCCTTTCCCTGCAAACTAACAAAAGATACTTTCTTTTGAAGATGTGCCTCAGGGCTGGCAATTCGGCCATTCCTGTGAAGCAGCAATAACAAAGAGATAAGGGGAAGTACCCGTGTGAAACCTAGCACCCCGACCTAGCAATGTTTAGATGTGTGGGTTTTTGCATAGCAAGCTTTGATGTAGAATTCTTTAAGATATGTGCTCATATGCAACACTGTATCAGTTCCAATCCTTCTTCGTTCAGATGCTATGGGTTCTCTAATAAAGCCTAAACTTTGCATCAAATCGAAGTCTGGTTGATTTGAAGTTCCATTGTCTGACACAAGAAAGCTGCTCACTTCAAGGCAGACCTCTCCCTCACTGCCCACCAGAGGACCTCTCAATCCAGACTGCTAGGGCTTGGCCCAGGTCCGAGGAGGGAACAGTCCGGCTGCTTGTCCACAAAGTGCTTCTGCTCCATGCACAGGGAATGGATGCAAACTACACCATGTAAAACATCACTGCCAAGATTCAGAGTAGTTTGAGGGAGTGGGTGGGCGGCAGCAACATTGCCTATGGCTACACAGTCATGGATGCTGAGACCAACATGCTGGCAGCTGTGTAAGTTGCGTGCCTCAAGGGCATTGTCTGCCTAGCATGCATGATTCACCTGGTGGTGAAGGATGCTTTTGGGCTGGGGAGCACTTTGAAGGTCATCTGGGATGCTTTCACCCGTGAGATGTGGTCATTGCTAGCAGGTCTGGCACTAGGGCCTCAGGTGCTCCAGGCCAGCACCTGTCTCTGTGCCCCCTCATGCCTGCCCCACTGCTGTACCCCCACCTTTGGGGAGGGTAGGTGTGGCATGTGGCAGGGGAGGGCAGGGCAGGTGCTGGGAAAGCTGTGCATGCACTCTTGGAAGCAATCTGAGGCTGCCCTTCTGCCCAAAAAATTCACTCATGAACGGAGAAATTGGTCGGTTTGGGACAAAGAGGCTTTCGCCGTGACTTTCGCTTTAAAAACATGGAGATCATGGTTAGAGGGAGCGAGGGTTCTGTTTGAAATCTGGATAGATCATAAGAATTTGAAAGCCGTCGCAGGACGAAGAAAACTAACCAAGAAACAAATCCAGTGGGCGGGCTTCTTTGCCAAATTTGACTTTACTTTAAAACACATCCTAGGTTCTAGAAACTTTCTAGTGGATGCATTGTCCAGACTCCCTCAACATAATAGCCAGAGGGAAGAAGTGATTGACTCCTTCATCCCACCAAGCCAGATAGGAGGGGCTGTAACTACCCGCTCCAAGGCAAAACGCAAAAACCTAGAAGCAAAATGTGGAGGAGAAAGATTAATCAGCAAAGAGGAAAAAGAGGGAGACAACAAACCAGAGGAAGTCACAAAAGGAGAGACTATCTGTCGTCCGCCCTACTGCCCTAAATATTTGGCATAGCACAGGGGCCAGGGTTAATTGCAGTGGTCAGGCACTCTATGTTATTATTAAGGTACAGCATGGAGTCGGTTTGGCTAAGGCACATAAAGCAAAAGTTACAAGTTCTGACACTTATGTTGACCGAAGTGCCCCGCAGGAGGGGA
Source organism: Heteronotia binoei (assembly GCF_032191835.1). NCBI lineage: Eukaryota > Metazoa > Chordata > Lepidosauria > Squamata > Gekkonidae > Heteronotia > Heteronotia binoei. The sequence goes on along the minus strand of NC_083240.1, from coordinate 50,389,858 downwards.
GTCATGGGTCAGGCGGTGTACGTCGGCCCGGAGGGCCCCGGAGGCACGAAAAGGCGCCCATGATGCAGTAGGAGACCTTGGCTGGTAGAGAGGTCCCCGGCCGGGCCGTCTTGCACTTCCTGGAGGCGTTGTTGAGCCAGGGGTCTTGTGCCTGGCTGGCCTGGATGTTCACAGCCAAGGTGGAACGAGTTGTGGTGGCAGCGAAGACTGAGGGTGCAAGGGTGAACCCAGTTGGAGTCTCCTCAGTTAGAGGCACAGCATACTCCGGTTTTCGGGAGAGGGCGTCCGCTTTCTGGTTCTGGTTCTGTGGGATGTAGGTGATCCAGAAGTCAAACCAGGAAAAAGAAGAGGGACCACCGGATCTGACAGTGGGTGAGGCATTGAGCAGTCTGTAGATGCTCCAGGTTCCGGTGATCAGTCAGGATCTGGACGGGGTGGTGGGCGCCTTCAAGGTGACACCTCCAAACCTTGAAGGTAGTTTTGATGGCCAGAAGTTCCCGCTTCCAGATGGCGTAGTTGCACTCCGTGGGTGTCAGCTGCCGGGAGTAGTACGCGCAGGGATGTAGCGTCTGGGAGGGGTCCTCCCACTGGGACAGCACTGTGCTGAGGACCACGCTGGAGGTGTTGGTCTCTACTGTGAACAGCAGCTGTGGGTCTGGGTAACGCAAGAGCGGTTCAGTGGTGAAGCAGGTTTTCAGGGTGGTGAAGGCATGGTACGCCTCTGGAGTCCAGTGAAAGGGCTCTTTGGGCTGGAGGAGCTAGGTTAGAGGTGTGGTTACGTGGGCATAAGCAGGGATGAACTGGTGGTAATAATTGGAAATGTCAAGGAACCACTGTATGTCCTTGTGGTTCCATGGCATCTGCCAGGTCAGGACCACCTTGACTTTGTTCAGGTCCATTTGAGTCCCAGGGGGTGAGATGATGTGGCCAAGGAACTTGACCGCTGTTAGGTTGAAGGCACACTTTTCTAGCTAGGCATAGAGACCATGCTCTTCCAGGCGTTGCAGGATCTGGCGGACGTGCCCTGCATGCTGGGTGGGGCTTTGGGAGTAAATTAAAATGTCATCTAAATAAATGATCACAAAGTGGAAGATGTCGTTCATAAACCTTTGGAAGATGGCGGGGATATTGGTCAGGCTGAAGGGCATCACGAGGTACTCAAACTGCCATAGCGGATCCCGAAAGCCATCTTCTACTCATCTCCTGTGCGAATCTGCACCAAGTTGTACGTGCCCCGGAGGTCCAGTTTGGTATAGACCTGGGCCCCCTTAAGGCGATCCAGTAGTTCAAGGATCAGTGGCAATGAGTAGCGGTCCCAGATGGTGATTTTGTTCAGGGCCTGGTAGTCATTGCAGGGACAGAGCTCACCACCCTTCTTCTTTACAAAGAGAACAGGGCTGGACAGTGGAGACATGGATGGCTGGATGAAACCCTGCTCCAGATTTTTGGCGAGGAAGTCCTGCAGGGCTGCTAGCTCTAATTCGGACATGGGGTAGAGCCGCCCCATGGGCAGAGGTGCCCCTGGCACCAAATTGATGGCACAGTCATAAGGCCAGTGCAGGGGGAGCTGGTTGGCCCCCTTTTCCTCAAAGACATCGGCAAAGTCTGTGTAGGTTGGGGGACGTAGAGGAACAGCAGCCGGGGCAGCGGCAGCCAGGGTGGCCAACCAGGCCTGGTGAGGACAAGGGTCCTTGAAGCTCAGCTTTTCCTGTGCTCAGTCCACGAGGGGGGTTGTGCTTTATGAGCCAGGAGAGTCCCAGAATGAGGGGAAAGCAGGATATGCGAGCAACATCAAATTGCAATTGCTCATGATGGTGTTGGATCTGGAGCGTGACCGGGTGGGTCTCTGGGGTCACCGGACTGGAGCGGAGGAGGTGCCTGTTGATGACTTCAACCAGGGTCAGGGTGTCTTTGTCCTGCACTGGGATCTGGTATTGCTTCACAAAGGCCATGTCGACGAAGCAGTGGGTGCCCCGGAGTCAACCATGGCATAGACAAACAGCCAGAGCCCGTCCAGCAAGCTGAGTGTGACCGGTACGAGGAACGGGCCCTGGCTGGTAACGTAGGGTTAGGTGCCCCAAATCCACTCAGACTTGGGGCTGGTCTTTTACTGGTGATGGTGGCACGGTACTGGGCTGGGTGCGCTTGGTGGGGCAGCCGGAGGAAAAGTGTCCTGTCCCTCCACAGTACAGGCACCGTGCTTTTTTCTCAGGGGTTAGCCACGGCCGTGCAGCACCGGAGTTGTCACCAGGGTTGTCACTGTCACTGGGTGGTGGGGTAGCTGGGAGGGATGGGCGCTGCTTCGTGCTTGGTGACGGCTTTCCAGGAGGCCATCGATGCAGAGGCACGGCGTGATTAGGCCTTGCAGCATGGCCGGTCAGTCTACTTGTGCCAGCTCATCAAGGACTTCGTCAGCCAGCCCCTCCGTATACTGGTCCCTGAGGACAGCCTCATTCCAGGCCACATCTTGGGTCAGAAGCTTGAACTCAGTGGAGTACTGGGAAACTGAGTTTCTACCCTTTTTCAGGGTTCGGATCTTCTGATTGGCAGTTGCAGCTTGCTGGGGGTTAACAAATTTATTTATTTATTTATTTATTACTTCCCATTTATATCCCGCCCTCTCCGCAAGCAGGGCGGCTTACAACATTATAAAAACAATTAATCCAATAAAACATATAAAACCATAATTTACATATATTATCTTTAAAACCATTCTATAGCGCTATTTCAGTCCAGTATAGGCGGTATTGACTTCTCGACCAAGATCGCCAGCATTCTGTAGGATGTCCGGTGGCAGCCTTTTTTCAATCAAACCGCAAAAGCCTGTTTGAACAATTCGGTCTTACAGGCCCTGCGGAATGCAGACAAATCCCGCAGGGCCCTTATAGCTTCTGGGAGGGTGTTCCAGAGTTCTGGTGCTGCCACCGAAAAAGCCCTGGATCTCGTTATACATAGCCTGGCTTCTTTTGGGCCAGGGGCAGACAACAGATTTTTTGTCCCTGATCGCAGTGCTCTCTGGGGGATATATGGGGAAAGGTGGTCCTGTAGATAGGCAGGTCCCTGTCAAGGCACCCAGCCCAGTACCGTGCCACCATCACAATAAAGCTACAGACATATGATCCAGGAAGCCCCAGTAGTCAGTCAGCAGGGGCAATGGGGCTAGGAGCAAGGGGATAGGCCATTTAGCTGACTGCCCCTTTAAGAAGCTGACAATGAAGCATATCTTGGTCTTGTTGTTGGGGAAGTCTCTGGTACATAGTTCGATAGACAGTTTGCACTGTGCCAGGAATGCAGGAAACTCCTCCACCTTCCCAGCAAACTTCTCTGGGGGAAGCACCGGGCACTTAGGTGGGACGGCAGTGGCTTGCTGCTGCTGTTGCAGGTGAGCCACCATTTGGGTGAGGTGCTGTACCTGGGTGAGCAAGGCTGCTAGCTGCCCAGAGCCTCCGCTTGCCTCCTCATCCATCTTGTGGAGTGAGTGTGTGGGTGGAAGCAATCTGCTACGTTCTCAGGGAATAGGCAGGCAGGAGTCCAAAGCCGGACTGAGATAAAAGTTCAGGAAATCAAACAGGAGCCAAGTCACCACAGCAAAATCACAAAACAGAAGCAGAAGTCAGTGTCCAAAGCCAAAGGTTGTGGGTGCCAAGGAGTTCAAACTGGTCAGGAACTGGAATCAGGAAGGAGCATGGATGCAAGCCAGGGAATCAACTTGTTGCTTTCACGAGGTTGCCAAGTCCCAGGTGTCACAATATGGCAGTCTCAATCAGCCTGCTCCCCGAGTGGCCATAATTCTCCTAGTATTCGGGGCTAAGAGATTGGAAGCATTGGCACGCCTTGTGTCTGCATTCTGAGAGTCTTTTCCGAAGACGGCTCCGCATTCTTGAGATGGGAGGGGAGAGCTTGGAGGAGACTGATTGTCAACAGCTGATGCAGGTGCCTGGAATGTGGGGAGAGTGATTGATGAGCCAGCTGTTGCTTCTTTGGCTGAGGCACTGGAAAGCCGTTCTTCCTGGTCTGTTAACCCTTTCAGCTCCCCCTCCTCAGGGCTCATGACAGTGTGTGTGCGTGTGCACACTTGCATGCCTGGAAATCATTATGACTTCTGGAGACCCCTAGTGGGGCTAAGTTGTTTTTCAGAGAGGTGGCTTGCTGTCTCTTCCTCTGCGTCCCAGCCCTGGTATTCCTTGGAGGTTTTCCTTCCAAGTACTTGCCAGAGTTGGCCCTGCTGAGCTTCCAAGATCTGATCTGATGAGATTAGACTTGAAGATCTGATGAGATTAGACTTGAAGCTGGGCTATCCAGGTTAGGGCTAAGTTGTATCCATTTTTTCACTGGGGAACTGCTAAAGCCATCTCCAGATGTCAAGTCACCCTTGCTAACAATAACGAGATCCTTTGTATTTGCAAATAGATTCATTTATTGTCGATAGGATAGGACGTCACTGACGGGGATGACGGTAGGGGAAGGATTATATAGCTGTTCAATTCAATAGACATTAGCAAACAGCGGTAACATTTCTAACCTAAAGGTTATGGGGTTACAATAACATCTATAGTTCACTACAAAATTCTACAAAGCAATTCTGCAGAGCTCTGGATAACTGATAAGGAACCTGTGTAGATGCAGAGGAGGAGATTTATAACTTCAACACTTCACATTCTTCTGTAGACACAACACAGAGAGGGCTAATAAACTTGAGTAATCACACAGGAGTTGTAAAACAAATAGGATGAAAGGATGGGGGGCTTGACATACTGCCCTCCTTAAGTGGCTCCTCAGGGCTTGGAAGGATATTTTTTATAGAATTGGTGAATTAATGATGGAGCCTCGATGTGCTCCAAACTGACCCATTCATCGTGTGAGGGTGGGAAATGCATCCATCTGATCAACCTTTTAACCTTGGCATCTAATATTTCTTTCACTTCATGATGGTTTTGATCCCCTACTGGGATTGGGTCTGGAGCCTCTGGTCGAGGGTGCCACTTCGATCCACCTAGGTCCTTGCAGAGTTGGCTGGAATGGAAAACAGGATGTACTTTACTAAACATCTTAGGTAGATCTAGCTCAATGGTCACTTTATTCATAACCCCTTTAATGTGGAAAGGTCCCAGAAACTTATAGGCGACTTTCTTGGAAGGTTGGTGCAACAGTAGATTTTTTGTAGACAAGAATACTGTGTCTTCCACTTTAAAGTCCCAAGTGAGGGAATGATGCTTCTTATACATTTCCTTGGCTGCCTCCAAATTAGTCTGAATAATTTTCCACGAGTCACTGAGTTTTGACCATCATTGTTCAAAGTTGGAGGGGGACTTCGGGATCTCTCCGCCCGGTAGGAAAGGGAATGGCTTCCCTTACTAGCCATTCACTATGGACATGGGGGAGGCTTTGGTAGAACTGCGTACACTGTTATTATACCTGTACTCAGCAAACGGCAGTAACCCAGCCCAGTCTGATTGTTGATGATTAATTTTTTTTTATATATGAATATATTTATTGTTTTAGTCATTTACATTGAGCTTATCCTTTTTCTCATACAGAGTATACATCTGAATCTCTATCTCCCTTTACAAGGTATTCTTGCTCGGTCCTTTTAATTTAAATGTTCTTATATCAGTCCATATTGAGGTCTTCTTGCTTCCAAGTAGTACCGTCGTTCTTTAGTCTTCTCCTTCTAAGCCTTATTAAGTCCATTTTCTCTTTCACCTTCATATTCTTGTCACTTCCGAGCTTTTCCTGCCCTGACGATAGGGATGAGAATGTTTTAGTACATAGGATTTGATTTCCTATCACATTCATCAATCTATTTTTCTTCCCTAATCCCTCCCTCCCTCCCTTGCGTGCTCAACTTTCTAGCCAGGGGCACAAATTAAGAAGCTTCCACCGAATGTCCCGCCGTTGACCTTCTAGTGACCACTTTAAATATGGATACCATTTCTCCTTTATCCTTTTTGTTTTTGACCCCCATTGTTCATCACGATTAAGCATGGCTATAATGTCCGACTGAACATATTCAAATAAATAATTATGCCAGTTTTGCTCCGTCCATTTGGTTTTATCCTTCCAGCCAAAGGCTATTACAGCCTTGCCAGCTAGCACCATTGCTTTGAATAGATCCAGCCCTTCTTTATTGATTCCGTATTTATTTAGTATGCTCCCGAACATTAAATCTAGATCTATCGTTGGTCTTATAGCAAAAAAATTATGGATATGCTCTATTACCTTTTCCCAAAAGGGTTTAACTTCTGAGCATTCCCACCACATGTGGGAATACCATCCTTTTTTCTTTCCACAGTGCCAACAGTTAGAATTCAAACCCTGGAACATATTGGCTAATGCTGCTGGTGTTCTGTACCATTTTGTGAGGAACTTTAGCTCCAGTTCTCTAAATTTATGCGTTTTGAGCTGATGTATACCTTTCTTGAGACTGTCAAATACATTATCTGCTAAGTTAGTTTCAGAGCTCCATTTTTTTTTAACTAAATTTTTTATCTCCTCCTTATCCGTCGTCATTTTCCTATATATCCTTCCTACTGTCCCTTTCTTTGTTTTTATCATCCCTTTTAACAACTCCTCCATTGGTTCTCCTTCAGTCACCAATCTGTCTTCTATTGTCTTCCTAATTCTGTTATATAATCCTGTTATTTTCAGCCAATATTTCCTACCTATTTCATCGTATAGCGTTTGCAATGGTTTGAGTGTCTGCCCAACTAACATATCTTGTAGCTTGTTATACCCTTTTTTACTGAGTAATCTCCACCATCCTTTATCGTCATTGTTTTCATCCAAGGCCTCTAATGGGGTTTGTTTAGATGTTCCCTTTAACCATTTTAATTGCCATTTTCTCCAAATCATTAGTGCTGTTTTCCTCGGTCCTGTTTCTAATATGTTAACTTTGATCTTGCGTCCAGTGAAAACCCCTAAATTCCCTATTCCATTATTTGCCTCATTCTCTACTCTTACCCACTTCCTCTCCCTTTCCTCTCCTATTTCCATTAATGCTTTTAATTGAAATGACTCATAATAACTCCTCAGATCTGGGGCCCCCCAACCCATGTTTGTATTATGCGCATATATGAAATGCCTTGAAACTCTACTTTTTTTGCTACCGAATATCCATTCTTTTATTTTTGCGTTCCAACTATCAAGTTTTTGTTTTTTAATTTCTAAAGGTATCGTTTGGAATAAGTACAGTAGTTTCGAAGTCCAAAACATTTTCGCTATATTAATCTTGGTTGTTATGTTTAACATCTTCTTGCCCCATCTCTTCATATCTTTTACTATCGTACTCCATATTCTGTTATAATTCTTTTCTACCAACTTTTTAACATTTTTGACTAAGTCTATTCCTAAATATCTGATTTTCTTGACCCCTAGTCCTATCCCCGTTCGTTCATGAATCTCTTTCCTTTCCTCTTTTTTTACATTAATGTACATTATTTCTGATTTTGCCATATTAATTTTTAGTCCTGAGTTTGATTCAAAGTCCTCTAATATAATCTGTATCTCCTTTACTGCTTCTTTTGGATTAACTATGACTATAATCAGATCGTCTGCAAACAAGTTCAACTTAATTTCTTCCTTGCCTAAATGACATCCTTCAATTCTCCCCGAATTTCTGAGACGTTGGGCTAACTGTTCCATTGCCATTATGAAGAAAAAGGGGGAGATCGGGCATCCCTGCCTAACTCCCCTCTGGATTGCGAATTGTGCCGTGTGTTCTCCATTAAGTCTAACTACAGCTGTACCTTCTCTATATATCTCCTTAAATACCCTTATTGTTGATTGACTTATCCCATATTTATCCATAACTGTCCACAAAAAATTATGTGACAATGTATCAAAGGCTTTATAGACATCTAACTTCAATAACGCCAATTTCCCGGACTTGTTATGGCTCAAAACATTTATTATGTTTCGGATTGGATGTGCAATGTTCCTACCTTCTACAAAACCATATTGATCTTCTTTTATAACTTTTTGTATAATATTTTTAAGCCTATTGGCCATTACTTTGGCAAAAATTTTATAATCCTGATTCAATAGGCTAATTGGTCTGTATGATCCTACTTCTTGAGGATCCTTTTGGGGTTTTAAAATCACTGTGATTTCTGCCTTTCTCCATGTGTCTGGAGCTATGCCCCCTTTAAGTATATTATTAAATACTTCTTGCAATTCTGGTACTAATATTTCTCTCATTTCCTTATAAAATTCTGCTGAAAATCCATCCAGTCCAGGAGATTTTCCTACCTTTAAACTATCTATCACTCTTTCAATCTCTTGTCTTGTTATATTGTCCTCTAATCCTCTCTGCTCTGTATCTGTCAACCTTACTCCTATCTCTTCTTCAAAATCTTTCACTCCTTTTTCTCCATATAAATCTTTATAAAAAGTCTCAAATGCTGCTTTTATTTCCTCTGAATTCTGTGTTAGCTTTTTATCCACTCTGATACTTGTCACACTTTGCCTTTGTTTCTTATTTTTTAGAAAATTTGCTAGTCTCTTAGCTGAGTTAAGAGTATTTCTCTGGTATTCATTTTTTACCATGACCTGTTTCCTCCATAATGCCATAGAGTCTAGATCATCTAGTTTTTTCTGTAAATCCCTAATTAACTTGTGTCTAATGGGGCAAAACTTCTGAGCTTGGTCTTTTTGCAGTTTACCTAATTCTTGAAGCCTGCCTTCTCTGTCTGCATACCATTTTTTCTTTATCTCCTTTTCTTTCATAATACATTGTCCTCTGATCACCGCCTTAGCTGCATCCCATAAGATATTTGTTCCCACTGTACCTCTATTCTCTTGAAAGAATAGCTTCGTTTGTTCCATAATATGTTTTTTATCCTTATCCTTAACCATAACCATATTATTGTATCTCCATATTCTTTTGGTTTGCTTATGTGTTGTTTTAAATTCTACACTTATCGGGGCATGATCCGATATCCATATTGGGTGGGTAATAACTTTTTTAATTTCCCAATTGCATGTTCTATTAATTAATACATAATCTAAACATGAAGTCGTTTTATATCTCCCTGAGAAGTATGTGGGTTCAGGTACCAATTTAAGAGCTTTATATACTTCAATAAAGTTCCATTGTCTCCAATTTATTATTTTATCCTTATTAACATCCTTATTAAAGTCCCCCGCTAATATCACCTCCCCTTCAATAAATTTACTAGCTTTTTTTAGAACTTTTAATAAAAAGGTTTTCTGTCCTGTATTTGGAGCATATATATTTATCAATGATGTTAACCTATTTTCAATCAAACACTTAACCATGACAAATCTCCCTTCAGCATCTCTTATCACCTCTATTGTTTTTATATCATACCTTTTATGGGTTAGGATTGCTACCCCCCTTGCTTTATTTGATCCCCGTGCCTCTGCCAAAATTTCCCAATTTGGGTCACTAATCAAGGGTCTTTTATCTCTTTTAGATTTATGAGTTTCCTGGAGCCAAACTATGTCTATATTTTGTTGTTTAAGGAATCTAGAGAGCTTGTATCTCTTTAAGTCTGATCCCAAGCCATTGACATTCAGTGTCAGCATCCTTAATGTTTTATCCATATTTAGATCGAAAACTACCATTCTTTTGTACCCCTGGCTGAATACCTAGTTTACTTTTGTACCCCTTCCCATTCCCAAATACCTCTTCCCTCCCCTTCCCCATCTCTCCCCCCCCTTTGTGTAGAGCCATAGACTGAGGATGATCACTCATCCCTTCTCTACACCTTGAGCAAGCGCACTCCCCCCCCTCCCGGGTTATGTTACTACTTATTTAACCATTTTGTTTTTATTTGGATACTTCCCTTAATATGTCTCAGTCTCGAGACAGTCTTATCCTTTTCTCCGATCGAGTGGATGCTCCTTCTTCTGGGTCCTGCTCCTGTGACTGGGGTTGGTGAGGTTCCTCCATAGGCATTGGTTCACTGCTCCTCTCATCTGCTCCCAATGTCTTTAATAGCTCCCGTGCCTCTTCAGGGTGCCGTGCACAAAGTCTTCTTCCCTCCTGGTAGATAACTAAAGACGCTGGATATGCCCAGCTAAATTTAATGCCGCTTTGATTAAGTTTCTGTGCATAGGGTTTCATTTGAGACCTTTGGTGTAATGTTTCTTTACAAAAGTCTTCTTTCACATAAACTTTTCTGCCTTTAAAAGTTAAGTCTTTAGCTTTTTTAAGTGTTTTGAGGACTCTTTGCTGCAGTTTCTCTCTTGCTAGTTTCATTATAACTGGGCGGGGCGCCCCGCCCTGCCTTCTTGTTTGAAGTCTGTGAGCACGTTCTACTTCTTCTAGTTGTATCTCCATGCCCTGGTCTAATAACAAATCCACCAGTGTTTGCTCTAAATCGCAAGACTTAACTTCTTCTGAAATGCCAAAGAAGATAACATTCTTCCTCCTGCTTCGGTCTGAAAGTTCTGTGGATTGTTTTTTCAAAAGGTCAATTTCCCCTTTATTTTGCAGTGAAAGAGCCTTTGCTTCTGTCGCAACGCCAGCGACTGCCTTAAGTTCTGTGCCTAAGCTCTGCATCTGTGTTGTTAAGTCAGCCAACGTTGCATGTACTTTAGCTTGAGATTCAAGCATTAAAGTCTGGAACTGTGCTAATTGCTCTGAGAGGCTTTTCACAGTGACCGCCATGTTATCTCAGCTTCCTCAACCTCCCCTCCTTTTCTTTGATATTATTGCTTATTTAAGCTTGCTTATCTTTAAGCCACTTATCTTTTCACTCTGCTCCTCCGTATGTTAGACGTCTCGCAGCCAGTTTCGATGACTCCCGCTTTTAATTACGTTGTTTTACAGCTTGTATCTTTGTTTTCTTAGGGAGAGTGGGGACGAGGCGTCCGAGTCTTAGCGCGTGCGCATTGCTCTCCATTGTTGATGATTAATGAAACATCTTAAATATTGTTCAAGAAGGCCATTGGTGCGTTCTGTTTGGCCATCATCAGTCTGAGGGTGATACTCCGAGCTCAGTCCTTGCTCTATTTGGGTCAATCTGCAAAACTCCCACCAGAAGTTGGCAACGGACTGGATCCTGCGATCGCTAACTATCTTGTCTGGGAATGAGTGTAATTTCACCACGTGTTGGAAGAATAGCTGAGAATGTTTCTTGGCCATGGGGATTTTCAAACAAGGTATAAAATGTACTTGTTTGGAAAAGGTATCCACTATCACTAAGATCATGGTTTTCCCCTGGGAGAGGGGTAGCTTGACAATAAAGTCCATTGAAGCAATGGCCCAGGGGCGGCTGGCTGTCTCCAGTGGTTGTAACAGACCAGGGGTCTTCCCTCCTCTCCGTTTGGCCATTATGCAAACAGGGTAAGAGACCACATACTCTGAAATGTTTTTTTTTTATATGTGACCACCAAAATTGCCTCTGCACTAAATGCAACATTTTCACAAACCCAAAATGTCTGGCTACTTTATTGTCATGGCAATGTTGTAACATTGAGCGAGCCCGAGATGTGTTTTAAAGTGAAATCAAATTTGGAGAAGAACCCCGCCCATCGAATTTGTCTTACTGTCAATTTTTGGCTGCCTCTTAGGACCTCTAGGTTTCAAACGGCACTCAGGCTCTTTCCAACCATGGGAACCATGTTTCTAGAGTGAACTTAATGCCATATGCCTCCTTGTCCCACACCTACCAATTCCTCTGTTCCGAGGAGAATTTTTTTGAAATATACGCACATGGGTGGAGGGCCCCCTCATCATTGGGTTGCAATAAAATTCCCCCACAGCCACACCGCTTGCATCACACTGGACCACGAATGGTTTCAACTCATTGGGGTGAGCTAGTACTGTCTCACTAGTAAATTGTCTTTTCAACTGATCAAATGCTTGTTGACATTTATTAGTCCACAGTAACCTCACCCCCGATTTAGCCTCTGGCCCTTTCCCTTTGATCTTAAGTAAGTCAGTGAGTGGCAGCACCGTCTAGAAAACCCCCTGTATAAAATTTCTGTAGAAATTTGCAAAACCGAGGAAAGATTGTAACTGTTTACAGGTTCTCGGGGGTTCCCAATCCAATACCACTTGTACTTTGACTGGGTCCATCGCTATTCCTTTCCCCAAGACCCTGTAGCCCAAGTAATTCAGTTCTGTCTTGTGGAACTCGCACTTCGATAGCTTAGCGGATAGTTAGCGCTTATAGAGTGCTTGCACTTCTCTAACTAGTTCTACATGAGATTGGAGAAACTCAGAATAGATAATGATGTCATCAGGGTAACCCCCCCCCCCCTTTGTATAGGTATTTTCTCAGTACATTTATAAAATTCATAAAAAAACCCCCAGGGTTCCCTGGAGTCCAAACTGCATGACTAGGTACTTGAATTGGCTCACGGGTGTATTAAACAGTTTTCCACTCATCCCCCTCTTTGATGCGTACTCGGAAGTATGCATCTCTCAGATCCAGCTTTGAAAAAACCTTGCCTTGGGCAACTGTATTTAATAAGTCCCATATGAGGGGGAGGGATACGTATTCAACATCAATACCGCATTAATTCCTCTATAGTCTGTGCAAAGGCTTTCCACTCCCCATCTTTTTTCTTCCGGAATAACACTGGTGCGGTGTTGGGGGAGGTAGTGGGGTGGATGAAGCCTCTTGCTAATTTTTTCTTTAGGAATTTGCATAATTCTGCCTTTTCTTCCCACCCCATGGAGTACAGTTTGGCTTTGGGCAATGGTTGCCCTGGAGTCAGTTCAATAGCACAGTCCGTGTCCCTGGCGGGGGGGGGGCGGTAATTCATCTGCCTCCTCTTCTCGGAACACTGCTTTGAGATCTTGGTATTCACTTGGGATGGTTCTCACCTCCTCAATTGTTAGGCAAAGCTTTTTGTTTATGGGAGGATGTTCGGGGCCCCAGGTTTTCTCCCAGCAATGTGTATCGCGATGTGTATTGCAAACCGGATCCTCAAAATCTAAGATCCCCACCTGATCCGAGGTTCATGTTTGGCTAGCCAACCCACTCCTAGTACTAGATCGAAGGATAAGGAGGGAGCTATTACAAATATTTCACAATCCCAATGAGTTCCTATCCCCATCAGCACCATTTGTGCCTGCTCTGTGCAGGGCTCCCCTTTCATTATGCTTCCATCCATTTGCTCAAACTGGATGGCTTGGTGAAGGGGGAAGGTCGCGAGACCTAGTGTCTCTACTGGGAGTAATTACATCTCTGGTGCACCCCGAATTCAACAGGGCCCTCACATCCATAAAGCGCTTGAGATTGGGATTTAATAAAATCAAAGGGATGAAGATTGATGGGAGCCGATTGTAGTCCAAACTTGCAGATATGAATATTGATAACCGCCTACTATTTCTGCTCCAAGGGCTACATAAGGATATGTATGCCCAAGTCAGAGTTGGAACCTCTGACTCCCTCACTGACAGAATTCCGATTTGGAAGGGGGTGAAGCAGGGTTGTGTGTTGGCCCCCTTATTATTCAACCTCTATATTAATAGCATAGTTGAGAGCCTCTCAGGACCTCAATTCACCCCTCCCACTTTGGGCCATCAGAAGATTTCTGTTCTACTTTATGCTTACAAATATTGGTCTGAAGAGATTATTCCATCAGCTAGGGACTTTTTGCAAAGAAGAAGCTCTCTCTATCAACTATGACAAGACCAAAGTAATGGTTTTCAGAAAAAAAGCCTTAATTTCCACAGGGAACATTTTGGGCAATCCTGTAAAACAATGTAACTCATTTAAGTATCTTGGTATCACATTTAAGGTGACTCTTAACTGGTCCTCTCATGTTGCATCAATTAAATCATCTGCACTTAGATTGCTTGCTTTTACTTTTCTAGGGGTGGTCGCGCAAAGGGGCCATGCTACAGGTCATGATGTATGCAATGATTGAGGATGCAGCTCTCCCTTTTTCCTACTGGACAGAGGTTATGCAATCAGCCGTATATCTGTGTAACAGGTTGTGGACCAAGGCAACAAACAATATTCCCTACAAGGTTTTGTTTGGGAAGCTGCCCAACCTGAGGTTTCTCAAAGTGTTTGGCACAAAAGCCTGGGTGAATGTGCCATTAAAGCACCGCAGGAAAGGAGGTGACTGGGCTAAGAGTCTAATGTTTCTGGGCTATGAGCCAAATACAAAGTCTTATCGGTTCTGTAATAATGAAGCTAAGCTGACTTACAGCTGTTCTGCTAGATTCAGCGAGCACAGTAACTAGGAAAGACTGCATGGCACTGAGAGTAGAGATACAGTGCTACTGCCGTTTTCAGAGAGAAGCTCTGAAACTGAGCAGGATGTGGTTAAACAAGAGTGTGAATCGCCCGGTCAGGAGGTGTCTCTGGATGAGAGTGAGCCCGGTACCAGCCAAGGGCCACGTGTGTCCTCCAGAGTGACAAAGGGTGTTCCACCCGAAAGGTATGGGTTCCCTGAGGTAAACCATGTGTTTGTGCCCGAGCCTGATTCTTACCAGGAGGTCCTAGTGCTGAAAAGCGATGAGAAAAAAGCCTGGTTTTCAGCTATGGAACGGGAGTATAACTCTCTGATAAAGAACAAAGTGTTTTCTAAGGTACAAAGACCAGCAGATAAGAATGTCATTTCTTGCAGGTGGACCTACAAGGTCAAAAGAGCCGCTGACGGGGCAGTACAGAGGCAGGCTCGGCTGGTTGCCAGGGGGTTTTCCCAGAGAAAGGGTTTGGATTATGAACAGGTGTATGCACCGATCCTAAAGGCTGAAACCTTAAGAGCTGCTTTGTGCAGGGCTGGGTGCTCGAAGCAAAGGGCACACCACATTGACTTTGAAACAGCATACCTAAATTCCCCACTAGATCAGGATCTATATATGGAGCAGATTCCTGGGTTCAAGGAGGGGAATGAGGTCCTGAAATTGCACAAAGCGTTGTACGGGCTCAAGCAGGCTGGGCACGCCTGGTATAGGTGCTTAAACACAGCTCTGGTGGGAGAGGGGCTCAAGCAGCAGTTAGCTGACCCCTGCATGTTTTCCAGAGTGGTAGAAGGGTCCAAAATTGTCATCCTCATCTTTGTGGACGATTTGATTGTGCTGTTTGACACTGATAAACAGCTGCAGTGGTTTCTAGACACAGCCAGGAAGCTTTTCACCATCAAACATCTTGGCCCGGTAAGTTATTATCTCGGGGTCAAGATAGCTTGGGACGCAGATGGGTGTTTTGAGCTGTGTCAGAAGAACAAGATAAAAGCATTGCTGACTCAGTACGGTATGGAGGATGCAAAGAGTGTATCTACTCCTATGACGACTGGTTACAGTAAGGAACCAGAAGGTGATCTGTTCCCCAATGTGCAACTGTATCGCGCTACCCAAGTGGCACTGCAGAGCAGAGGCTGTCACTCAGAGTGGGGGAAAAGCTCGCGTTATGTGCTTACGCAGATGCCAGCTGGGGTGATCGACCCAAGGCCAAATCAACCACAGGAGTGGGAGTATTCCTGGGCAACGCTTTATTGCTTTGGAAAGCCGTAAAGCAAACATTGGTGGCATGTAGCACATGCGAGGCTGAATATGGTTCACTCAATGAGTGTGTAGTGAATCTTGAGTGGATGGTACAACTCCTGAAAGATCTGGAGTTACCTGTTAGCCTACCTGTCACAGTCTATGGTGACAATTCAGCAGCGAAGGAGCTGGCTGAAAACCAATGTGCGAAGGGGAGGAGTAAACATATCCTCATCAGGTATCAAAATGTGAAGGAGGCTATTGCCAACAATTTGATAAAGCTGGAGAAATGCATGTCAAAAGAGAATGCTGCCGATATTTTTACAAAATGTTTAACCTCTGATGAGCATGGTAAAATTGTAAAGCTATTGGCCATGCTGTTACCTACAGACTAGGAGGTGTGTCAGTTATTGAGTCCATAGTGCACAGCATGGATACAGCATGGTTAGAGCAGGTGCATCTATTATGACAGCTTCTGACAGCTCAGACCAGAGCAACCTTGGAAGAAGGCCGGTTGAAGCTGGATTGTATCTGGGGAAAGCACCTGCTGCAAGTCAGCATATTTGTGGACTGCTATGATTGGCTGACCAATGTATATATGGAGTGCAGTGCCAGACAATATCTCTCTCTTGTGAGAACGAGTTCCTGGTGAAGCACTTTGATACTGAGAATTGTATATGGTATTCACCGCACCACGTCTGTTGTATATAGTTGTAAATACACTATTTAACACAAGGTGCTGGTGTGTGGCTCATATTCTTTCCTCGCGTCGACCTGGTGGTTGTTCCCTGTTTCTGCACTCTGCACATGCTCTACCGACAGAGCCAGCGGTGCTCTCGGGGCCTGCAGGACCGGTGGAGCTGGTGGGTTCAGAGCCCTGGCTATCTATCTTCCCAGTTCCTGTGCCATGAAGGTGCAGTTGGCACTCATCTCTTCTCACATATTTCAGGCCATCTCCACCCTCTCAAATCTCATTTGGAGGAAGTCTCCTGGGTTGGGGGTCTCCTTCTCCCCCTGCTCCATCATCAGATCTTTGGTCAAGGGGTTGCCTTCCCTCTTGGAGTTCTCTCTCTTGCTCTTCACCCCCTCCACTTGATTCTTATTGCTCCCGGTCATCTAGTGGCTCCCCATTCTCACCTTCCTCCAATCAGGGCGAAGGGGAGTTCCAGGAGCGCATCATGTCTGACTGGATCCACATCCATAATCTCCATAGATCTTGGGGATCCCAAGCCTTCGGGGTGATGAACAGATGCTGGATGTGCAGCGGGGAACCTCTCCCTGCCAGCCTGTGTGTGTCTATTATGTGCCATGGAGGTCATCTTGGGATGGCTCTGGTTTCTCTCTCCCCTCTTAGGGGTGTCGCTTGAAGTTCTGGTGCTTGTTCATTATCAGAAGCTTCCTCTGCCATGGCGTCAAAGTTCTCTGGTTTTTCGGTTAAGCGCTTACACGTGAATCTTCTCACAATGTCAAGTCACCCCTGCTAACAATAATGAGATCCTTTGTATTTGCAAATAGATTCATTTATTATAGATAGGAAAGGACCTCACTGACGGGTTCAGTGAGAAGATTAAGGAATGAAGGTGGGGGAAGCATTATATAGCTGTTCAATAGCCATTAGCAAATGGCGGTAACATTTCAAACCTAAAGGTTATGGGTTTACAATAACATCTATAGTTCACTACGAAATTCTACAAAGCAATTCTGCAGAGTTCTGGATAACTGATAAGGAACCTGAGAAAATGCAGAGGAGGAGGTATAACTTTGACACTTCACATTCTTCTGTAGACACAACACAGAGAGGGCTAATAAACATGAGTTGTAAACCAAATAGGATGAAAGGATGAGGGGCCTATGCGAGGGAGCATTTCAGTAGAAGGATGGTCCCACTAAGCATTTTGAGCTTTAAAATGACTCAGGTTTTGTTAGGTCTAGTTCTGCTGGGATTCTGTTACAAATGGGGCTGCAATAAATTGTGGGGTTTCTTGGTGGGGGGAGGGGTTGTAAAGACACAGTTGGTTGAAGCACAGTAAATAATTCATACAAGTCTCTGGTTATACCACTTGTACTCCATAGCAGCAATTAGCTTAGGTTCTGCAGGGACTCTGGTGTTTACCTGCTGATTTGTGATCTTTGACCCAATAAATCCAATCCACCTTTAATATTTATTTAGATGCAGTACTTTTTGTTTGGGGATGGAGGGAAATAAATCCAAGCTCAGAAATCAGAAGAAAACCAAATACCACGCGATTAGTCAAATTGGGAGCAGGCAAGAGGAATGTAAATAAGGCTGAAGCCAATTCTGTTTTCCACTTCATGCAACCTGCCACAAGGAAGGCTGACAAGCCTTTCAAGGCCAGTTAGTCTGAGCAAACCAGGCTGCAGTGAGCAACAGAAAAGAGATTACTCAAGCCATGCTGTGAAAAGCTACTCGAGTATATAAACTGAAATGTGTCAATATATATTTCATCAGCTTGTGCTCCAGGGCTGGCTGGGTGAGCATTCATCATGGTATTAGCTCCAGAACAGGTAGCTATTATTGGCAGAGGAGTTCCTAGGTTATTACATACAGCTGTACTGAAACTGCTTTCTGTGGCTTGTGTCATATGAACACTTGATGCTGCCTTACACTGGTTAGATTATTGGTCAACCAAACCTGATGCACTGGTGGAAAGTGAAGAGGCAGAGGAGATTCACACTAGAATCAGAGGTGCATCCATGTGTAATTTAGAGCCAATGTGGGGTAGTGCTTATGAATCGAAGAGTCTAATCTGGAGAACCAGGTCTGATTCCCCACTCTTCCATATGAAGCCAGCTGAGAGACCTTGGGTCAGTCACAGCTCTCTCAGAGCTCTCTCAGCCCTACCTACCTCACACGGTCTGTTGTGGGGAGGAGAAGGGAAAGGAGATTGGAAACCACTCTGAGACTCCTTTGGGTAGAGAAAAGTGGGTATAAAAACCAACTCTTTTGCTTTGTTTGATGATTAAAGGTGTGAGATAGAACTCAATTCTCCCTGCAAGAGAAAACACTGATCCTGTCAAGATCCCTTAGTATTGTTATATTGTCTGAGGGTATTTCCAGTTGTATGCTTGCTATGTCTAGGAGTAATGAAATTTAAGTGTGGGCCCCACGAAGGAGGTCAGCATTCCCAGCTTGATCTGGCCTTCAAGGTCACTGTTAATGGTTATCTCATGGTGTTTGTAACTATCTCAACTTCTTGTGAGAATTAATTGTTATGCTAAACACGGTCTTTTCCTTGCTTGAATTTAAGTGCGACCCTAATGGTTGCTAAGAAGGTATATAATCTGTGCACCTTTCAATTACATTTTAGTTCAGATACTCCCCTCTGAGTGTCTGTAGTTCTATTATTCATAACTAAACGCTTGGCCTTAGAACCTGGAGAGTGTCTATTATTGAAGATAGCAACAGAGCTGATATATTGTCTGAACTCCATTACAACGTACCTGTATTGGGGCCACGATCGCCATGGCTGAATTAGTACCCAACCTAAATCCCTGACAAAGGAAACTCCCAAGAAACCACTTGATCTGGGAGTGATCCCTCAGGATCCTTGGTACATCCTGGACAAGCGCCGGGCCAAAGGGAGGAGAACTCCGATTAGGGAGGGGCATCTATTCATCATCCCTTGAGCGTAGAATCCCCACAAATCAACTGAAATCATGGATGCTCAGCAAGTTCAGAGACTAGCCCTGCTTGACAGCTCCACAGCTGTAGCTGACGATGGTGTAGGGGCACCAGATGATGAGGAGCCCAGCAACCTGCCGAGAGGTGAGCAACCCGCTGACCCAGTGGAGGAAGCCCTGGGTGAGGAAGACCCGATTGGACTTCTCCAGTTTGAGATGGGTGATCTCGTGCACAACCTCCAACAAGCGCTCCAGGCCACGATGGACTTCATGGTCCAAGAAATCCATCAAGTGGCAGGCATACAAAACCCTCCCCAACAGGATGCTCAGTGGGTGCAAAAGATTGTGGCAGGGTCCCTAGATAGCAAAGGTGACTAAAAGAGCTTCCCGCTCATTGAAAGCTCTCTGCCACATTCAACGGGGATCCTGAAAAGATTGAGTATTTCGTGATCCAAGCCAATAGCTACTTGCATTACTGGGGTGACACTTTCTTAATGAAGCCAGCCAGGTAGACTACCTAGGATCCAAGCTGGAAGGTCCAACAGCTAATTGGTATGTCACCCTCTATGAATCCAGAGCACCTGAACTCAACTCGGTGCATGACTTCTTACATGCTTTATTGGTGCAGTTTGAAGACCCCCTACAAGAAATGAGGGCGTCTACAACCCTACAAAATCTGCAGTAGGGGACCAGGTCCATCTGGGAGTACGCAGCAGAGTTCTGGGCCAATGTAGCCAAGGTGAGAGGATGGGATGAATGAATGAAAACCACCCAATTCCAAAAGGAGCTCAACGCCACCCTCCTGGATAGGGCCCTGATGAAAACAGAATCAGACACCCAGGTGGGCTGGATCCCGTTGGCCTGCAAAGTAGAAAAGTGAATGCAAAGAGTTGTGCTCCAATGCCAGAAGCAAGGAAGTAAGGGGGACGTGAGTCTCAATTGGGAGCAAAGACAGGAATGAAGAAGGCCACCCATACCAATGATGGTGAACAAAAGGGAAACATCAGACGGCACTATCAGTGCAACTCCTCCAGCCACCTTGCCATTGAACATCCCGATAGATCTTGAGGCCCCCCCTCTTGCTCCAAAGACTTCTGGAGGCAGTAAAGCTAAAGAACCCAGTCACTGAGAAGAAAAGCGGCTGCTTGAAAGGGGAAGGAGCTGTGGCCACCACCAAGCATCGCCTTGACCTGGCCCTACTTCTCATTGCTTCAAGTCCCTTTTTTGTTGTTTTTAGCATCTTTGGCCAGCCTAAGTTCATACTGAGCTTTAGCTTTCCTAAATTTTTCTCTACAAGCACTGGTGATTTGTTTATATTCATCCTTGGTTATAAGGCCCTCCTTCCAATTCCTAAAGGAGTCTTTTTATTTCTCAAGTCTTTAGAGAGCTGTTTATGGAGCCAACTTGGCTTCTTTAGACTCTTTCCATTTTTTCCTCTCATAGGAATAATTTGTGATTACCGTTTCAGTATTTCGCTTTTAAGAAACTCCCACCCTTCTTGAACCCCCTTCTTCCTAAGTATTTCTGACCATGGGATTTTACTCAGCATAGTTCTAAGTTTATCAAAGTTTGCCTTTCTGAAGTCCAACCTATAAGTCTGACTGCATATAGCCTTTCCCTTCCCCAAGATTGTAAATTCCAAAATCACATGGTCACTACTGCCCAGAGTGCCCACTATTTCCGCTTTTTCACTTTCTGGAAAAAGGAAGTTGTCAGCAAGACAAGTCAGGAATCTATTTGACCTTTCATTTTTAGCAGAGTTGGACTTCCAACAGCTGTCCGGGTAATTGAAATCTCCCATGATCACTGTATCCCTTCCCTTGGAGAACTTTGCAATCTGTTGTAGGAGTATCTCATCCAAGTCCTGTCAGTGTTTGAGTTCCTTTAAGAACTAAACTGCTGAGTCAAGGTTATGCAACTAAAACTATACAGCTGTAATAGAAGTCACGAGAAGTCACAGGTGTAGCTTATGTTACCAATCAGGTTTAGGATTGGGTGGCTGCACTATATCTGTGGTAGCATTAGCCACAGCACTTTGCCTTGGTTACATGCCGTGCCTTGGCCTTGGGCGATGCTGGATGAATAACATATGTGAAGGAGAAACTCTGTTGAACTGTTTCTTGGTAGGAGTGACTTACTGACTGACTTGCTGGATTCATGTAATGTATTGGACTGACTTTTGACTTCTCTATTGGACTGTGATTTGGTGCTACATATTGGAGGACTGCTATTCTGTGTATGACCATTGCCTGTCTTGACTGCCTCTTACGTTCATCCCAAAATATAACTGTTAACTGGCTGTTGTGGAGTCTGTGTTTTTACCACAGTGTTCTGGAGTGCACCCAACTATCTACTCACTCAGGGGACCACACCTTCCTGCACACTCAAACTCTGTCATCGGTTATGGGCCCAGTGCGTAGGTCTCCTGGAGAGTAAGAGCGCTACGTGCCATCAGTTCCTGTGGTCTACTCGAGGTCTACTCGTGAGTAACAGCCATTTTTGGGCGTGGCAGTTTTTTGTTTTTTACACAGGCAGAATGGAGTCCAGTATCCAAGTCTCCGGATTCCTCATCAAGAGACTGAACGGGGAGAATTACTGCACCTGGTCGGAGAAGGTCACAATGATCCTCAAATATCATGGTTTGTGGGAGTATGTGACAAGTCCACCCAATATAGCTGTGTTAGACGCTGCTGATGACGCAGCTGTTATAGCAAAACACAGGAGTAATGAGGATAAAGCTTGCGCACTAATTGGTCTAACGTTGGAAGACAGCCAGCTTATCCACATAAAGTCCTCCAGCAGTGCAAAGTCTTGTTGGGACGCTTTAAAGTCTCTCTATGTCAGTGAGAGTGTGGGCTCCCACATGTACTTAATGAAGAAACTCCTTAGTGCAAAATATGTGCCTGGTGGGGAAATGAATGTCCACCTAGAGTTTATGCAACGTACCTTGCAACAGTTACAGGAGAAGGAGGTGGTTTTTTCTGAGCAGCAGAAAGCCTACATAATCCTTTGCTCCCTGGATGCTAGTTATGATCAGTTTGTATCCTGTTTGGATATCTTGCCAAAAGCTGAGATAACTATGTCTAACATCGCTCAACGTTTGTTGAATGAGGACATGAGGAGAAGGAACACAGTTTTGTTCGGTGTGTCTCCAGCTCATTCAGCCAAGTCTCCCGCCCGGGAGGAATTTAAAGGGGCCGACAGTCATGCAGCAGCTGGGAAAACTTACTCAGTGAGGAGATGCTTTATATGTAACAGCCCTAATCATCTCAAGCGGAGCTGTAAACGTTTCAAAAGGAAGCAGTCTTCTGTACCTCCGGAGGGAGGCAGGCATGTGAACCTTGTTGTTAACTATTCTTCCTTCTGCAATCAGTTTTTAATTGATAGCGGCGCGACTGTGCACATTATCAAGGACAAGAGTCTCTACAACACCTACACACCAATTAAAGGTCAGTGTGTTATGTTAGCAGATGGGCTTTGTGCCAATGTAGAAGGAACTGGGCTTGTTAGCATTCCTTGTCTAAGGAGAAAATTCCAAATGCTTCACGTGCCCAGCATTAAGTACAACATGTTATCTGTCTCCACTTTAACTGAGCAGAGTTTTAAAGTGTCTTTTACAGCTGAGAGCTGCTTGATTAGTGGTGATGGCGTTTCAGTGGTGGCTAAAAGGAGAGACAACTTATATTTTCTGGAGAAAGAAAACCTTGTGCAACATGTGAGTATGAACCGACCCCCTCATGATGAATGCATACACATGTGGCACAGGAGACTGGGGCATATAAATTTCCAAGCTGTCAAGAGAACCTTGCAAGCTGCAGGAATTACCCCCAGAGCCTGTCATTGTTTTGTTGACTGTGAGATCTGCAAAGCAACGAAATCAAAGGCAGCACCCACTGTGTCTCCATCAAAATTCCAGTCTGCAGAAATCTTGGACCTAGTTTTCATGGATCTGATTGGACCATTCCCAACCAGAAGTGTGGGCGGAGCTAAGTTTGCTTTACACATAGAAGATCACTATTCTCGCTATGGTTTTTGTTATTTACTCAAATCCAAGGCCGAGACTTACCAAAACATCAGCAACTGGCTTCGTTTTGTCAACAGGAAAACTGGGAGAGTTCCAAGGGCTATTATTTCTGATAACGGCACAGAATTTTGTAATGACCGCATGTCTTCTCTGTTTAGGAGATATGGCATCAGCCATCAACGGACATCACCTTATAGGCCACAGCATAACGCTTTTGTCGAGAGGAGGAATGCCACCCTCTACAATATGTGTATCTCTATGTTGAGAGACAGTAACCTTCCCATGAGTTATTGGGGGGAAAGTATCATGAGTGCTTCCCATGTGCTGAACTATTCCTGGTCTTCTGCTATTGGAAAGATCCCTGCTGAGGTCTGGTACGGCAGGAAAGTGTCCATTAGCCATATAAAGATCTTTGGGATACCAGCCTATGTAAACATCCCAAAACAGCTACAGCGAAAGGGGAGTAATAAGGCTGTAAAGTTGTTATTTCTTGGGTACTCCAACAATCACCAATCTTATAGATTTTCCCAAGTAGGTGACAAGAAGATAACAACGTCCTGCTCTGCTAAGTTCCTGGAAACCTCTGTCGGTTGGGAGAGAACGTCCTCTACAGTATCCCTACCTACAGCAGTGGAAACTGATTCGCCACTACCAACTGGAGGCGAGAGGCGGAGTCCTTCACCCAGCAGCAGAGCCATCAAGCCGGAACCTGTTACACCTGCGTCTTCTGGAGCGGGAGTGTCACAGCAGCAGCAGCAGCAGCCGGTGAGCCAGCATGGAGTGTCAGATGAGGAACCAGAACCTGTTCTCAGACGATCTACGAGAGCAACTCGTCCTCCAGATCGCTACAGTCCTGGTCAGGCGTGTGTCGTCCTTGCTGAGCCTTCCTGCTACGACAGCATCAAGCATCTCACGCAAGACGAACAGGCTGGATGGAACGCAGCCATGAAGGCGGAGCTTGAGTCGTTGAAAGAGCTACACGTCTACGAAGAGTCTGTACTACCACCTAATCATAAACTCTTGGGTTGTAGGTGGGTTTACAAATTAAAATCTGGGGCAGACGGAAACGTATGTTATAAAGCTAGACTAGTAGCACAGGGGTACTTGCAGTCCATGCAAGATTATGACGAAACATTTGCCCCCACACTCAAAGCTACATCGATCTTTTGTGCTCTGACTTATGCAGCCAGGCATAATTGTGTTGTAAAACATCTAGATGTTAAGACCGCTTACCTACACGCTCCTCTAGAACACACATTGTATATGAAGTTGCCACCTGGTGTTTCTGGTGGAAATAACAATGCAAATGTTTGCTGGAAACTTAAAAAATCACTGTATGGTTTAAAACAGTCTGGGCATCAATGGAATCAGTTCTTAACTGAATGTTTAAAGAAGCTTGGTTTTAAGCAAGGCATAGCTGACCCTTGTATATTTCTCAAAGGAAAAGGGGAGCAGCAATGTTTAATCCTTGTCTTTGTTGATGATTTAGCTTTGATTTGTAGAAATGAAAAGATGATGAAATCTATTGTTGAAACTTTGAATGAACAGTTTACTGTGAGGGATCTGGGCAACATCAGACAATATGTTGGCTTAGACATTGAACCTGTAAATGGTGGGTATCGTGTCTCACAGAAGGGTAAAATAGCTCAGTTGCTAAAGAGCTATAAAATGGACCAATGCAGGGGAGTGCAATCTCCTATGCTGCAGAACTTTGACTTAAATGATAGCAATAGTCCACTGTTTGACCAAAGCATCTATCAGTCTTTGATTGGAAGTTTATCTTATATAGCTAACTGGTCAAGACCTGATATAGCTATGGCAACTAACCAATTGGCAAGGGCTGTAAAGGAGCCAAGACAATGCCATTGGATTGCTGCTAAACATGTCCTTAGATACCTAAAGCATACTCTAGAGTTAAGCTTGTATATAACACCTGTTAAGGATCTAAAGGTGCATGCTTACGCAGATGCAAGTTTTGCTAGTGATCAGAGCACCCGGCAGTCAACCACCGGTCTGGCAATTTTCATGGGTGGTGTCCTGGTAGGGTGGAGATCTCTGAAACAACGACATGTGGCTCTCTCGACATGCGAGTCAGAGTATTCCGCACTCAGTACAGTCTGTAGTGAGTTAACCTGGTACAAACAGCTACTAGCTGACCTTGGTTTGTTTTACATAGAACCTATCACTGTGTTTGAAGACAATCAGGCGGCTCTAAAGCTAGCAACCAATCTTGGAGTTAAATCAAGTTCCAAGCACACAGACGTCAGGTTCCACAATGTAAAGCAATGCTTAACAGACAGGCTAATCACTTTGGAATACTGTGCAACGAGTGACAATATTGCAGACATTTTCACTAAGGCTCAGACACCATTTAAACATAAAGACAACTGCATAAAACTTGGTCTGAAGTGAAGTTGCAATATTACTGCCATGTTGTTGATATGTATGTGAACTATGAATGTAAATAGTTTATGTTATCTGTATAGAATGTTTTTAGTTCCATAAGGGGAGGATGTCAGTGTTTGAGTTCCTTTAAGAACTAAACTGCTGAGTCAAGGTTATGCAACTAAAACTATACAGCTGTAATAGAAGTCACGAGAAGTCACAGGTGTAGCTTATGTTACCAATCAGGTTTAGGATTGGGTGGCTGCACTATATCTGTGGTAGCATTAGCCACAGCACTTTGCCTTGGTTACATGCCGTGCCTTGGCCTTGGGCGATGCTGGATGAATAACATATGTGAAGGAGAAACTCTGTTGAACTGTTTCTTGGTAGGAGTGACTTACTGACTGACTTGCTGGATTCATGTAATGTATTGGACTGACTTTTGACTTCTCTATTGGACTGTGATTTGGTGCTACATATTGGAGGACTGCTATTCTGTGTATGACCATTGCCTGTCTTGACTGCCTCTTACGTTCATCCCAAAATATAACTGTTAACTGGCTGTTGTGGAGTCTGTGTTTTTACCACAGTGTTCTGGAGTGCACCCAACTATCTACTCACTCAGGGGACCACACCTTCCTGCACACTCAAACTCTGTCAAGTCCTCTGCCTGACTTTGTCAAGCATGGCTAATTCTGATCAATAACTGATGGGTTTCTGGCATGACACAAGCAGGCCTGGATAAGATCATACAGAACCAAATGCTGCTAGTTTATTATCTTTTCCTGGCCCCTCTTTGTTTTATGACTGTTAATTACAGGGACCAAAGAAATCAGCACCTTCCCATGAATCCTCCTGCGGGAGGAAGCACCATCTGGGCAATGCAAGGCCGAATGCCTGATAACGCCCTGGGAATGTATGTAGTTTTGATACTTTATGTATGAATGCTCCCCTGCTTCCCCTCCTTGTAGGAATCCCTTTGAAGTGTATCTTAAAACTTGTGTATCAATGTATTGGTTTCATTCTTCTCAAGCCAAGGCTTGAGCCAAAGTAGCGGTCTATCAATAAACGTAGTCTTTGTATCAACTTCGACTCATCATTGAATTCGCCTGCTTGACAGACTTGGTGGTCTATAGCAGACCCCCACAATAATATCACTGTTATTTCTTCTTCTTTCTTCTTTCTTCTTCTTTCACATCACTTTGAGGACCAGTGCAATTGTTGAAGCACAAGTTGAATATGTGCTGTCCCTGATGCTTCTATCAGGACTTTCACCACCACATTCTGGATTGGAGCTTCTGCAATGGAGCTTCCAGGTCAGCCTCAAGGGCAGGCCAGCATAATAATTCAAAACTAAATAGACGGCAGTGCAAACTTCCATTTGCTTTGGAGGGGGTGGAAAGTGCCAGCCAGATGGATGCCATTGCTGTCCTCAACCAAATGCCTGTTGGAATTTCTCTGCCTTCCCACCCTTAATTTAAACCCATCACTACAAGTCATACGAACATATGAACATATGAAGCTGCCTTATACTGAATCAGACCCTTGGTCCATCAAAGTCAGGATTGTCTTCTCAGACTGGCAGCGGCTCTCCAGGGTCTCAAGCTGAGGTTTTTCACACCTATTTGCCTGGACCCTTTTAGTTGGAGATACCGGGGATTGAATCTGGGACCTTCTGCTTCCCAAGGAGATGCTCTACCACTGAGCCATCGTTTGCCTCTCCTCTGCTGCCAAGAGGAACAGCTCCCTGCCCTCCTCTAAGTGACAGCCCTTCAAACACTTCAAAAGAGCCATCCTGTCCCCCCTCCACCTTCTCTTCTCCCATTCCCAAGTCCCTCTGCCTTTCCTCCTAGGGCTTCTTGGTCTCCAGGCCCTGATCACCGTGATCATCACATAAAACAAGTAGCATCATAAAATACTTAAAATGTCAGCATCACCAGTGTCTGCCTGGGGAATCTAATTAACTCTTCTTGTTGTCTTTAAAGGACTGTATGTCCCCCTCCCCATCCCAGAGAGATAATTTGGCTTTTAGCCCAGCACTGGAACCTGAGAGAAAAATAAACAGCCCTCTGGGGGTTGAACCCCTTCAAATGGCACTGGAGACAATGTAAAAGTCAGACAGAATCAGGGCTTTTTTTCCCTGGTGGAACAGAGTTCTGGAACCTCTTTGTAAGCAAAATTTTCAAAAAAAAAAAAAGAACAACAACATAAGAGAAGCCATGTTGGATCAGGCAATGGCCCATCCAGTCCAACACTCTGTGTCACACAGTGGCCAACCCCCCCCCCCCCAAGTGCCACCAGGAGATCCACCAGTGGGTCCAGGACTACAAGAAGCCCTCCCACTGTGCCCCCCAAGCACCAAAAATACAGAGCATCACTTGCCCCAGACAGAGAGTTCCAACAATACGCTGTGGCTGGACCTCTGCTCAATCCCCTCATGAAGCTGGCTAAGCTTGTAGCCACCTCCACCTCCTGTGGCAGTGAATTCCCTGTGTTCATCACCCTTTGGGTGAAGAAGTACTTCCTTTTATCCGTTCTAACCCAACTGCTCAGCAATTTCATTGAATGTCCATGCATTCTTGTTTTGTGAGAAAGGGAGAAAAGTACTTCTTTCTCCAACTTCTCTATCCCATGCATAATCTTGTAAACCTCTATCATGTCACCCCTCAGTTGACACTTCTCGAAGCTTAAGAGACCAAGTATTTTAACCTTTCTTCAAAGGGAAAGTGTTCCAACCCTTTAATCATTCTAGTTGCCCTTTTCTGGACTTTTTCCAATGCTATAATATCTTTTTAGAGGTGTGGTGACCAGAATTGTACAGAGTACTCCAAATGAGGCTGCATCATCAATTTATACAGGGGCACTATGATACTGGCTGATTTGTTTTCAATTCCCTTCCTAATAATTCCCAGCATGGCATTGAAGTTGCATGCCGTTTCAACATTTTCAGTAAGGTATCTACCACGACCCCAAGATCTCTCTCTTGGTCAGTCTCCTTCAATTCACACCCCAACAACTTGTATTAGTAATCATAGCCATCCTTTCTAAATGTTGTATTAAACTTGTATTAGTAATCCTTTCTAAACTTGTATTAGTAATCATAGCCATCCTTTCTAAATGTTCCGGGACTGACTGACACTTGATTTATATAAAACTTTTCCAGGTATAGACATCAAGCTGACGGGTCAATAGTAACCTGGATCCTCCTTTTCCCCCTTTTTGAAGATGGGGACAACATTTGCCCTTCTTGAAGGTGGGGACAACGTTCGCCAACATTCGCCTCCAATCTTCCAGCACCTCTCGTGTTCTCCAAGAATTCTCAAAAATAATAGCCAGGCTCAGAAATTACATTCACAAGCTCTTTCAGAACCCTTGGATGCAGTTCATCTGGCCCTGAGGACCTAGTTTCTTTTAACTAGGAGTTTCTTTTAAAGAAACTAGGAGTTTATGTACTACCCCCATGCTGATCCTAGGTTGCAACTCCATACCCTCATTATATGTTCTGTTTATGCCATGTTGAGCACTTTGTCTCAGAAGAGAAGACTGAGGAAAAGTAGGAATTGAGAAGTTCTGCCCTCTCTTCATCACCTCTTACAATTTCACTTTCCTTCCCTCACAATGGGCCTACCATGTCCTTGCTCTTTTTCTTACTCTGAACATAAGAAAAGAACCATTTTTGTTGTTTTTAGCATCTTTGGCCAGCCTAAGTTCATACTGAGCTTTAGTTTTCCTAACTTTTTCTTTACAAGCACTGGTGACTTGTTTATATTCATCCTTGGTTATAAGGCTCTCTTTCCAATTCCTAAAGGAGTCTTTTTTTATTTCGCAAGTCTTTAGAGAACTGTTTATGAAGCCAACTTGGCTTCTTTAGGCTTCTTCCATTTTTTCTTCTCATAGGAATTGTCTGTGATTGCACTTTCAGTATTTTGCTTTTAAGATATTCTCACCCCTCCTGAACCCCCTTCCTCCTAAATATTTCTGACCATGGAATTTTATGCAGCATAGTTCTGTTTGTCAAAGTTTGCCTTTTTGAAGTCCAATCTATAAGTCTGACTATGTATAGCTTTTCCCTTCCCTAAGACTGTAAATTCCAAAATCACATGGTCACTACTGCCCAGGGTGCCCACTATTTCCACTTTTTCAATCAATTCTTCCTTGTTGGTGAGAATAAAATCCAAGGTAGCAGATCCCCTTGTTTCCTTCCTCACTTTCTGGAAAAGGAAGTTGTCAGCAAGACAAGTCAGGAATCTATTAGACCTTTCATTTTTAACAGAGTTGGACTTCCAACAGATGTCTGGGTAAATAAAATCTTCCATGATCACGTTGTCCCTTCTCTTGGAGAACTTTGCAATCTGTTGCAGGAGTATCTCATCCAAGACCTTTGCCTGGCTTGGTGGTCTTTAACAGACCCCCACCATAATATCACTGTTATTTCTTACTCCTTTTATTTTTACCCAGAGATTCTCAACTGAGCTGCCTGTCAAGCAATGTTTTATTTTACCATAACTGTCTATGTTTATCAGAATACAACTGCCATACTGTACCTGTTACTAACCCTGAAACAAAGCTGAGGCACATCAAAGTAGAAAAGTTAGCTGGCGCCTCCTCCCTGCGCCTCTCTCGCTTTTACTAACAAATGCAGGAATTCGCTCTTTGAAGATAAAGCCTCCAGGGACATTTTCCCAGGCCAAGCCTGGACCCAGGAAGTATAACCGCAGGGAGATAAAGAAAGTACTATGTGAATTTTCACACGTGAATACAGGACTGTTTAGTAATTGTAGCTTTGTTGATAGAACCTTTGATGTATACTCATCTTTAAGTATACACTCTGCTATTACTCTGTATCAGTTCCAATTCTTGGCTCAATAGAAGCACATGGATTATCAATAAACCTATACTTTGTTTCAACTCAAGGACTGGTTACTTTGAGATCCGCTTGCTTGACATTTTGGAACTGATACGGAGACGAAGGCTCCAGCCGAGATGAGGAGGAATGGGGAGGGCCGCGATGAGGGGAATGAGCTCCCCCCCACACCGGGACACTGACTGCGCTATCAAACTTATTCCTGGAAAGAGCTACCCAAAGCTAAACTGTACTCTATGGGGTGGGCAGAAAAAGCGGAACTAAGGAAATTCATAGACAAGAATTTAAAGAGGGGCTTCATTAGACCGGCCACCGCCCCACATGCTGCCCCTGTCCTGTTCTGGAAAAAGAAGGACGAGAGCCTCAGGCTTTGCACCAACTTTCACGGGATAAATGGGATTTTGATGTCCAACGTCTACCCCATCCCCCTGATCAAAGATTTGTTAAGCACGGTGTCGGAGGTGTCCATATTCACAAAACTGGACCTGAGGGATGCCTACTTTAGAGTGCAAATCAAAGAAGGGGACGAGTGGAAGACAGCGTTTAACACTCCTATGGGACAGTTTGAGTACTTAGTGATGCCTTTCGGACTACAAGGGGCCCCGGGAGTATTCATGAACTTTATAAATGAGGTCCTAAGAGAGTACTTGTACAAGGGGGTGGTCGTTTACCTGGATGACATCATTATTTATTCGAAAGACCTAAACTCCCACATACAACTGGTGAGAAAGGTGCTCACTACCCTGTATGAACATAAACTGTATGCCAAACTGTTGAAGTGTGAATTCCACAAATCAGAATTCGACTACTTGGGGTTTCGTGTCTCTGGGAAGGGATTGGCGATGGACCCCGCCAAAATACAAGCTGTGCTAGACTGGGAACCCCCGAGGACACATAGCTACAATCTTTTATCAGGTTCGCCAATTTTTATAGGGGCTTTATTCAGGGGTTCGCCCAGGTGATGTTGCCCCTAACAGACTTGCTAAAAACTAAAGGAAAAGGGCCTGAAGCGAAAAAACTGAGGGCAAAGTTGGTTTGAACCCCCACATGTCAAAAAACCTTTGAGCGACTCAAACACTTATTTACCAGTGAACCGGTGTTTGCTCATCCCGACGAGCTTAAGCCCTTCGTGGTCCAATGTGACGCTTCCGATGTGGCCGTAGGCGCCATATTAATGCAAAAAGACTCAGAGGGGAGGTTAAGACCATGCGCCTATATCTCTAAAAAATTCTCACAAGAATAGCACAACTGGTCGGTGTGGGACAAGGAAGCATTCACAGTGACTTTTGCATTAAAAACTTTGCGATCCTGGCTCGAAGGAGCAAGGGTGCCGTTTGAAATCTGGACTGACCACAAGAACCTAGAAGCGCTTACCGGGTGTAGGAAATTGACCGAAAAGCAGATTCGGCGGGCTGGGTTCTTTGCAAAGTTCGACTTCACTCTCAAGCATATACCTGGGTCGAAAAACTTCTTAGCTGATGCCCTATCGAGGCTGCCCCAACATAAGAGCCAAAGGGAGGAGGTGGTGGACTCTATCATTCCCCCTAGCGCCATAGCAGGCACAGTGACCACATGATTGGGGAAAAGCCCAGAGCGCCCGAGCCGTGCGGGGGCAATATACTGATCGAGGAAACGGAGTGCGAGGGTGAAGGGAGACCAGAAGGACTTACAAAGGGGCAGGAGGGTTTTGGTATTATGATGAAAAACTGTATGTCCCCAAGACTTTGCGCAGGGAGGTTTTACAGCATTGCCACTGTAACAAACTGGCCAGTCATTTTGGATAAGTAAAAACCCTGCATTTAGTCAACAGGCAGTTCTGGTGGCCATACATGAAAAAGGATATTTCAGAATTTGTGGCTACCTGCCCGTCTGCATAATGGCAAAGAAAAGGGGGGGGGACACTAGGTCTCCTCCAGCCAACCCCCACAGCCGAACGCCCATGGTCAGTGGTCTCTATGGACTTCATAGTGGAATTGCTGGTGTCCCAGGGACGAACTGTGATATTAGTAGTGGTGGACACCTTTTCAAAGCAAGCCCACTTTATCCCCCACAAAAAATTGCCCACTGCAAAGAAGCTGGCTTATTTGTTCTTTCAGCACATTGTTAAAGTACGCTCGTTCCCAGACAAGGTCATTAGCGACCGCGGGCCACAGTTCATTGCCAACTTCTGGCGGGAGTTTTGCAAGCTGACAGTCATGGAGCAAGGGCTAAGCTCTGCGTATCACCACCAGACGTACGGACAGACGGTGTCAAGTCTGCTATGAATTACTCAATACCTGTATTAAGTTTGGTTCTGAAGTGAAGGAGTCTGGGTACTTTACTTTACTGGGTACTAGTTCTGTTTACAATAAACTTGTTACTCTGTTTCATCAAGAGACTCGTTATTGAATTCAGCCAACTTGACATTTTGAAGGACTCCCCTATCTTGGAGTTCAACCTTTCCGGCAACTGAAAAGGCGATGTCCGAACAGTCTCCAGAGAACGGAGAACTCCCAACCAGAGTGGAGGGGGCCGAGACACCCTGGCACATCCATACTGCCAGAAGGACCGCGGCCTCCCCTCCCCAGTTTCAGCTGGTGGTGACCCCACGGCAATACCAGCCAAGGACCTCCACCACGCTGATGGATCAAGCCCCGGTCCGACGGGAGGCGATCATGACCCTCCACACCAAGCGGGTCCAACTGGCCGAGGCCGCCGCCGCCAACCCGGGCGAGAGGAGCGAAGGCGCCGGAGCTGCGGGGACTCAAGACCCCGGGAGTGGAGGCGAAGGGGCCGAGTGCGGAGCGGATGATGGAGGGGCGAGACCCAAGGACCAGGCCGATGAGGATTACAAAACGTTTCGGGCGATGGTCCGCAGGGAGATCGACGGGGCGGTGAGAGACCTCAAGGACCAGATGCAGACCCTGACCGCGCAGCTGGGCAGAGCGCTGGGGGTGACCGGGGCTCGCCAGCAGCAGCCAGCCCCGGCGGGTCCGCGGGGACCCCCGGTTCAACCGGGCCCTGCCGCCCCTCCACCCGGAGCGGCCCCGCAAGCCCCAGCGGCGCCCCCTCCTGCCCCGGTCAGACAAAGAGACCTGGGGGGAGGCCGGGAGCTGGACGCCACGTTTGACGGAGACCCGGAGGAAGTGAACTACTTCACGATCCAGGCGAACAGCTACATGTACTACTGGGGGGACCTATTCCCCGATGAGATGAGCCGCGTGGACTACCTCGGGTCGAAGCTGCGGGGCGCAGCAAAGAAGTGGTATGTGAGCCTATGCGAAACTAACAGCCCGTTCCTCCACTTCGTAAACACCTTCGTGCAAGCTCTACTGACCCAGTACGAGGACCCCCTGCAAGAAACCCGAGCGCTGGCGGCGCTGCGGAACATGAAGCAAGGGGCCCGATCCATCCGAGAGTACGCGGCCGACTTCCAGGCCAACGCCGCCCGGGCTCGGAATTGGAACGAGGTGATGAAGATCGAGCACTTCACCAATGGGCTGAACCCGAGCATCCTGGATAGGGCGCTCACGCAAGCCAGCCCCGATACCCTGGTGGGGTGGATTCAGCTGGCGGGGGAGGTGGAGACCAACCTGAAACGAGTGGCAATGCTGCGCCAAGCACTAGCCGCCGGCAGGGGAACGCCGAAAGCAAGCCCCGGGAAGGCTGAGCCACCTAAAGTCAAGAAGCCGGCGGCGGCTGCTCCAGGGGGGCCCCGACGTTTCCGGTGTGGGGACCCCAACCATCTGGCCTCCGGCTGCCCCCAACCAGCCACCGAGGCTGCCCCACCGCAGGGAGCCACCCGCCCGGGCACCCCCGGCCGCCCTAAGGATGCGGCGAAGGGCAGCGCGCTCCTGGTGCAAGAGGACCTGCAAGAGGAGGAGGTGCGTCTGTCCGAGGAGCTGGCCGAGCTGGCGTGGGAAGAGGAGCCGGCGGGAAACGACGCCGACCTGCTTTGAACGGTGCCAACCAGCAGGTCGACCGGGAGGAGGCACCGCTCACGGTGAGACCCACGGGAAGGTTGTACTTTATAGTGGTCAAATTGTTGAACCCAAAGCTAAAAAGGTTCCTACAGATCCGGGCCCTCATAGACTCGGGCTGTAATAGAGAGCTGATTTCCCCCAAGGTGGTGGAGGCTCTGGGGTTGGAACGCTTACAACTGCCCCACCCCATGCACTTTGAACAGATGGATGAGTCAGTAATGGGGGGGGAACCCTGCACGCAAGAGACTGAGCCGTGCCCCCTGGGGATTGAGGACCACTGGGACTCAGAGACGTTTGTGATCGCGCCCGCCTGCGGCTACCCCGTGGTCCTGGGAGTGGGGTGGTTGGAGAAGCACGAGCCCCTCATCCGCTGGAGAGCCCAGACCATCAGATTTCCCGACCCAAGTTGCAGCCAGCACCTTTGGCAAGTGGCATGGGGGCCACGAGCGCCAGCCGCTCGGGAAAGGGCGTGCGTCCTGGTGGAAGAGGTGCACCATGTCCCGGACGCCTACCGCGACCTAATGGAAGTATTTAGTGAGCGGGAGGCCAACCAGCTACCCCCCCACAGGAGCACAGACTGTGCGATAGAACTGATCCCCGGGGAAAGCCTTCCCAGGGCCAAACTCTACCAAATGGGGTGGGCTGAGAAGAAGGAGTTGCGTAAATTTCTAGACTTGAACTTGAAAAGGGGGTTCATCAGACCCGCGACGGCCCCCCACGCGGCCCCCGTGTTGTTTAGAAAGAAAAAGGACAACAGTCTTAGGCTTTGCACTGACTTTCGTGGGATTAACGCGATTTCCATGTCAAACGCCTACCCCATCCCCCTCATCAAAGACTTGCTAAGCACGGTGGCGGGGGGGGGGGGGAATTTTCACAAAGCTTGACCTGCGGGACACGTACTTCCGAGTGCGCATCAAAGAGGGGGATGAGTGGAAGACGGCGTTCAACACACCGATGGGACAATTTGAATACTTGGTCATGCCGTTTGGATTGCAAGGGGCACCTGGGGTGTTCATGAATTTCATAAATGATGTATTGCGGAAATTTCTGTACAAGGGGGTGGTGGTGTACCTTGATGACATCATTATTTATTCTCAAGATGAACAGTCCCATGTGAAACTAGTGAGGGAAGTGTTGGCCACCCTGCTGAAGCACCAGCTCTACGCCAAGTTGTCCAAATGCGAGTTCCACCGCACGGAACTAGACTATTTGGGCTTCCGGGTGTCTGGGGACGGGCTGGCCATGGATCCAGCCAAAGTTCAGGCAGTTTTAGAGTGGGCCCCCCCGAGGACACGTAGACAGCTCCAAAGTTTCCTCGGATTCTCCAATTTCTATAGGGGATTCATTGAGGGGTTCGCCCAAATCACTCTGCCCCTAACAGACCTCCTGAAGACGAAGGGGAGGGGGGAAGAGGCAAAGCGACCAGGGGCCAGGCTGAATTGGACACCGACTTGTCAGGCGGCTTTCGACCGGCTTAAACAACTGTTCACAAGCGAGCCGGTCTTAAGCCACCCAGATGAGTGGAAGGGGTTCGTGGTCCAATGCGACGCCTCCGATGTCACCGTAGGAGCCATTCTCATGCAGAGGGATGAGGAGGGGAAGCTGAGACCCTGCGCTTACATTTCGCGAAAGTTCTCGGAGGAGCAGAGGAACTGGTCGGTGTGGGACAAAGAGGCTTTCGCTGTCATGTTTGCACTAAAAACTTGGAGGTCCTGGTTGGAGGGAGCCAGGGTGCCCTTTGAGATATGGACGGACCACAAAAATGTAGAGGCCCTAACAGGGAAAAGAAAATTGAGTGAAAAACAAATCAGGTGGGCGGACTTCTTCTCCAAATTCGACTTCACCCTGAAGCACATCCCGGGGACCCGCAATTTTCTAGCGGACGCCCTGTCCAGGCTCCCACAGCATGAGAGCCAGAGGGAGGAGGTGGTAGACTCCCTGATCCCCCCCACGCAAGTGGCGGCTATGGTCACTACCCGCTCGCAGAGAAAAAAGGAATTGAGTGGGCTAAGCAAAGAACGAATCGCCCTAGAGGCCGAACGGGAGGGAGGTGGGCGGCCAGAGGGGTTGCAGAAAAGAAAAGACGGTCTTTGGTACAAGGGAGAGAAACTGTACATCCCGGAAACCTTAAGGAAAGAAATTCTCCAACTGTGTCACTGCTCCAAGCTAGCTGGGCACTTCGGCTATGTCAAAACCTTGCACTTAGTGCACCGGCAGTTCTGGTGGCCGTCTCTAAAGAATGATGTGTCGGACTTTGTGGCTGGTTGCCCGGTGTGTGTGATGGCAAAAAAGAGGGGGGGGGGACCCCGGGGCTCCTACAGCCGTTAGAAACAGCGAAACGGCCATGGGCCGTAGTGTCCATGGACTTCATAGTCGAGCTGCCATCCTCCCGGGGGAAAACAGTCATACTGGTGGTAGTGGACACGTTTTCAAAACAAGTCCACTTCATCCTTTGCAGCCAGTTACCCACAGCCAAGAAACTAGCAGCTTTATTTTTCGACCACGTGGCCAAACATCACTCCATCCCTGACAAGGTCATAAGTGACAGGGGGCCTCAGTTCGTTGCCACCTTCTGGCGGGAGTTTTGTAAATTATTAGGGATGGAACAGGGGCTAAGCTCTGCCTATCACCCCCAGACGGACGGACAGATGGAGAGAGTGAACGGGGTGCTAGAGCAGTACCTACGGTGCTTTGTAAGCCTACGCCAATCAGACTGGGTGGACCTCCTCCCCTTCGCAGAATACGCTTACAACAACAGCGCTCACAGTTCCACCAAAGCATCTCCCTTTGCAACAGTGTTTGGGTATGAGGGAAAGCCGATCCCCATGTTGCCAGGGGGGGAGGGATTGACGGGCTCAAGTTTCGAGCAATGGTGGCAAGGTCCCAGCCAATGTTGGCCAGCCATACAAGAAAACCTGAAGCTGGCCAAAGAGGCGTATAAAAGACAGTACGATAAAAGCCATGTGCCAGTCTGGGACTTGAAGGTGGGGGATTCTGTATTTCTGTCAACAAAAAACCTGCCTCTGGCACAACCGTCTAGGAAGTTGGCTTTTAAGTTCCTAGGGCCATTTAAGATCAAGCGGGTAATCAACCCGGTGACAGTAGAGCTAGACCTCCCCCCTGCTCTTGGTAAAGTCCACCCTGTTTTTCATTGCAGCCTACTGCGCCGATCTCCGGAGCCGTCTAAGTGGCACTCACAAGATTCACCAACCCTCCCCTCGAAGGGGAGTGCCGGAGCCTCTCGGGGCCCGAGTTGCTGAGCCATAAATGTGAACCGCCCTCCTCGCAAGCCCGCCCGGCAGGGGGGGGGCCTAGGGGGGGCAGTATGTCAAGTCTGCTATGAATTACTCAATACCTGTATTAAGTTTGGTTCTGAAGTGAAGGAGTCTGGGTACTTTACAGTGTACACCGAGTGCTGCTAGCTCACTTTCCTGCCCCCTCACTAGAGAGGCCTTTGTTGTGTAATCTGCTTTGAAATGCTAACATGTGAATAAGATAATGGCGCCTTCCCAGCCTTGTTCTCTGTGGGAGGATGGGGCGTCAAGGCTTCGGCCTGGGAATGAAGGGAGTAGCATCCTAGTGCGAAAATGTGTTGCATAGATTACCCCCACCGTAGGAATTCC
The DNA here is from genome assembly GCF_032191835.1 of Heteronotia binoei. Classification (NCBI taxonomy): domain Eukaryota; kingdom Metazoa; phylum Chordata; class Lepidosauria; order Squamata; family Gekkonidae; genus Heteronotia; species Heteronotia binoei. Next base: position 50,351,943 of record NC_083240.1, on the reverse strand, counting down.
TTTGATCCATACCTTAAATGCTGGTTTAGTGCCTATGTATTTCAGTCCTTCAATCTCTGCCATGGTCTCTAGTTCTGTTTACAATAAACTTGTTACTCTGTTTCATCAAGAGACTCGTTATTGAATTCAGCCGACTTGACAGACGGAACGAGTGAACGCCCTTCTAGAACAACATTTACGGTGCTATATTAACTACCAACAGTCTAACTGGGTGGAGTTACTGCCATTTGCTGAATAGTCTCCACAGTTCCACCAAAACAACACCGTTTAAAATTGTAAATGGCTATGAGGGGAAGCCCTTCCCTCTGTTACCCAGCAACCATGGACCCAACCCCCTACTTCATGCCAGCAGTGGTGGGAGATGTTGGGAAAAGGATGGGCTGTGATCCAAGACAACCTGGAAATGGCCAAAAAGGATTATAAAGTACACGTTGACAAAAAACACTCTCTGGAGTGGGAATTCAAAGTAGGAGAGACAGTATTCTTATCCACCAAGAACTTACCATTGCCACAAACATCCAAAAAACTAGCCTACAAGTACTTGGGGCCATTCAAAATAAAACGGGTGATCAATAAAGTTACAGTGGAATTAGCACTGCCTAAACAATTTAGTAAAATTCACCCTGTTTTCCATTGCAGTCTTCTTCAGAAAGATCCGGGGGCTACAAACTGGCATCCCCGCCCTCCAGAACCCAAACCTATTCAAGTGAAGGGTCAGAGTCATCATAAAGTCCAGGAAGTGCTGGACGCCAAGAAGAAGAGGGGGGTATTATATTATTTAGTCCGTTGGAAATATTTTCCCCCTAGCTGTGATGAATGGGTAAAATCCTCCGACCTGAGGGCCCCCCTCCTTCTCAAAAGATTTTACCTTCTGCACCCAGACAAACCCCGAGCAGGAGCTTAGGGGGGGCAGTATGTCAAGCAATGTTTTATTTTACCATAACTGTCTATGTTTATCAGAATACAACTGCCATACTGTACCTGTTACTAACCCTGAAACAAAGCTGAGGCACATCAAAGTAGAAAAGTTAGCTGGCGCCTCCTCCCTGCACCTCTCTCGCTTTTACTAACCAATGCAGGAATTCGCTCTTTGAAGATAAAGCCTCCAGGGACATTTTCCCAGGCCAAGCCTGGACCCAGGAAGTATGACCGCAGGGAACTCAAGGACTGGTTACTTTGAGATCCACTTGCTTGACATTGCCATGCTCACATTCACATATTTCCTCACAAGTATATACCTCCTTCACATATACTGCTACACCTCCGCCCTGTCTCATTTGTCAGTCCCTTTTAAATAAGGTGTGCCCCTGAATCCTAACATTCCAGTTGTGAGTGTCATGCCACCAAGTTTCAGTAATGCCTATTATGTCATTGTCTCCTTCCTGTTTTAGGACTTCCAGTTCCTCCTGTTTGTTTCCCTTATTCTGTGCATTAGTGTAGAGACATCAGAGTCCATGTTTTATCCATCCTGAGGGTCTATGCCCAACCCCCTTTTTTTCCCATTGAAGCTTACACTAGACAAGAATAATGTCTCTATCCTGTCTAGAATGGAGTTCCTTACAATAATAGACTCAAACTAGTTTGCCAAGATAAAGGGGCTCTATGTGTATTTTTTTTTTATTTCCTCAGCAGCAGCACACACACACACAAAGCTATTTCTGCTTTGCCATTTGCCTTGAACATTCTGCTAATCCCAACCTTTTTAAGGATTTTGGATAGCCAGAATGCTAAGAAATAGGGAAATAATCTCTTGTTCAGGATGTCTGTGAAATAGGGCCATTGCAGAGACTGACATTTACTGTTGTATCTTTCATATGCACAAGTTTTGCACCTTTGTTGCAGATGCCCTTTTTTGTGTGTTTTTGCTAAAACATTTCAAAATTTAATTGAAATTTTAAAAGTAAAAATAAAATGAGGAGAAATATAACATTTCTCCCCAGTTCATTACTTTAATTTTTTTTTCTCCCTTCCCCTCCCAAATGCAGCTGTCCTTTTGTTTACTTGCACAGTGAGGAAACAACTTCTGGCCTCCTGCAGAAACCAGACATATGAAGCATTAAAAAGCATTGCATAACCCTGGGATGGATGTCTTAAAATAGACATGCTTGGGACAGCTTCAAACCTTCCATCATCCTGGGCAATTTTGAGATGATTTATCAAACTGGGCAAAAGTTGACATGAAATTTTCCAGTAGATATACACGGGGAAATTGGGCTGGGAATTTGTGCTGAGGCATCCATGTATTGCCAATAGGTTTACATCCCCAATGAGAATAAAATACATGCCATATATGTGAAGCTATATGAAATCTCTATATTCAGTAGTGATTTCCTTTCTCTTTTTCTCTCCTTTTTCATTGTCCCACTGTAGGCTTAATTTCAAATTTCTCACCCCATCTGTTTTGCTTACCATTTGGGCAAAACAAGATCTTCAAAACTGAAAAAGAAAAGTAGGGAACGAATACCACTGACAGAAATATAGGAAAACAAAATAAGGAGCAGTCAATTCACTCTCTCTACTTTAAATAGCAAGAGGCAATCAACTATTTGTTTAACTTACAGCTAAGACGAATTGACTATCAAAAATTTGTTGTGAACTTTGGAGTTCTGTATTTTGCCAATGTGCTCTCAGTACCTGAATGTTTACCAGAGAATTACTGACCTTTTAGTATTTGTATTTTACTAAAAATATGTGATCTTCCCCACAGTCAATTTGAATAGATTTCAGTAAACTTGTCCTTTAAAAATCCACAAAAAGATCAGTTTTTCTGAGTCCTGGCTTTGTATTTCTCACAGTGATATAACTTGATGGAGTGATATAACCAGAACAACCAGACTCCCACAGAGTACAAATATATTTCTTCATGACCTGGTACAAATGTATCCCCATGGCAGGTCCACTTCCAACTAGTTCTGAGTTCTTCTATCATGGTGGGCAGCTGTGTTCATCTGAAGCAGCAGAACAAAGTTTAAGACCAGTGGCACCTTTAAGACCAACGAAGTTGTATTCGAGGTATAAGCTTTCTTGTGCCACTGGACTCAGACTTTGTTACCATGGCCTAAGAAAAGATGACTCCATGTTTTCCCACTCTGGGAGTGGTAGCAAGGGTTCAGCCATGTTGGCTGCTTGCCTCGAGAAACCCAGGCCTTCCGGGCCACGGGCTCACTCACAGCTCTGCTTAGCAACCAGTGCTGCAGTTTTAACATCAAACCAATGAGAACCGGGAGAATCTTTTACATCCATCAAACTAGCAAACAGGTCTCTTTTAGCCAATGAAAAAATGATCACCAATGAAATCTCAAGGAGCAGATTCTGGAAGAGAACTAAAGAGAAACACTCTTTGCAACCCCATGGACAAAGTCACACCAGGCCCTCCTGTGACCCTATGGACAGCAACAAATGGCTAAAAGATATAAGCCTTAGCCCTGAGGAAGAGGGGTTTTTACAGAGAGTGACTTGGAGGCTGGAAGAATGAACATAAGAACATAAGAGAAGCCATGTTGGATCAGGCCAATGGCCCATCCAGTCCAACACTCTGTATCACACAGTGGCCAAATTTTATATATATATATATATATATATATATATATATATATATATATATATATATATATATATATATATATATATATATATATATATATATATATATATATATATATATACACACACACACTATTGCTAATAGCCTCTGATGGACCTCTGCTCCATATTTTTATCTAACCCCCTCTTGAAGCTGGCTATGCTTGTAGATGCCACCACCTCCTGTGGCAGTGAATTCCACATGTTAATCACCCTTTGGGTGAAGAAGTACCTCCTTTTATCCGTTCTAACCCGACTGCTCAGCAATTTCATTGAATGCCCATGAGTTCTTGTATTGTGAGAAAGGGAGAAAAGTACTTCTTTCTCTACCTTCTCTAGCCAATTCATAATCTTGTAAACCTCTATCATGTCACCATGCAGTTGACATTTCTCCAAGCTAAAGAGCCCCAAGCGTTTTAACCTTTCTTCATAGGGAAAGTGTTCCAAACCTGTAATCATTCTAGTTGCCCTTTTCTGCACTTTTTCCAATGCTATAATATCCTTTTTGAGGTGCGGTGACCAGAATTGCACGCAGTATTCCAAATGAGACCGCACCATCGATTTATACGGGGGCATTATGATACTGGCTGATTTGTTTTCAATTCCCTTCCTAATAATTCCCAGCATGGCATTGGCCTTTTTTATTGCAAACGCACACTGTCTTGACATTTTCAGTGAGTTATCTACCACGACCCCAAGATCTCTCTCTTGGCCAGTCTCTGCCAGTTCACACCCCATCAACTTGTATTTGTAGCTGGGATTCTTGGCCCCAATGTGCATTACTTTGCACTTGGCCACATTGAACCTCATCTGCCACGTTGATGCCCACTCACCCAGCCTCAACAGATCCCTTTGGAGTTCCTCACAATCCTCTCTGGTTCTCACCACCCTGAACAATTTAGTGTCATCTGCAAACTTGGCAACTTCACTGCTTACTCTCAACTCCAAATCATTTATGAACAAATTAATGAAAGTGTCAAGTACTCTTGCCATCAGGGGGTTAACCATGTACTGAAAAGTCTTTCACTGTATTTTCATCTGTTGTTTAATACAGAGTGCATTGTTTGCGTGCTTGTGAGAATGCTTTGACTAGTCATACGGGAGATGCCGGCTAATCCATGACAGTGTGTGTGACACTGAGCACTAGGGCTGTGCAACACCAATAACAAAAATTCAGTAAAATTCAGATTCTGAGAAGGGCAAATAATCAATCAGAGTTTCAGGATCTGCAGAAGCTGATTACTCCAATCCAATGTCAAGATCATGTGGAAAGCCTTGATTTCAGAGACCCTCCTGTGAAGCAGAGCTTTCCTGACATGCTTTTGATGACTTGTCAGCTGGATGTCAATAAATACGATGAAAACGGTTTACTCTTTTTTGTTTATTTGTATTGTATCATAGAATTTTGTAGAAAGGCGGCTTTGATATTTGAAATATTTTGATATTCGATATGTAGTTCAGCACAGTAAGATGTTCATTGATTTTAACAATACCAATCACTTTGAGTTCCTTGGATTTGGGAGAAGCGGGATATAAATAAATGAACAGGAATAGCTAAAGGGGTGGATGGTATCTGTAGACTGCAGACCAACTTGATGGAATTGGGGTCCTGACACACCATCCATTCACGTTTAACCTTTCTGCAAACTAGTTGCTAACCAGAGCCTCATTTTTACCAGGCTGTTGATTCAAAATCTTAGCTGTCTGCCTTCCTGGCTCAAATTGTGAGCTGTTAGTGCCAAAAGCTTCTGGCTTTTACTTCTATCAATTACATTTGCTGGAATGATGAAGCCAGCGAACTATCATGGAGGAAACCATGACAGAAATTAAGCCAATTTGGAATTCCTGCAGCTGTTCTTCCCTGCATCTAACAAATGCGGTTCATTAAGGCTGACTAAGATAAATACCAGCATTTTGGGACTCTCTTAAGTATCCCCCCTCCTCATGGTGTGATGGAGATACAATGGTTGGATATAATACATTACTGTCTGTCTAAACAATTCTTCCAGCCCCTCGCAAGTGATTCGAAAGATTTTAAATGGTGGGCCATGAAGGGATGGTAGGTAGTGAGGCTGTCTAGAAGAAAGACAGGAACGGACACACTGACTCACAAAACAGGGAATTGCCTATTTTTAAGCACAGCAATAAGAACTGCTGGGGCTAGAACCAATATTCTACAAAATTGTATACAGCTGCCTGATGGAGAGAACTTTGTTGTTGCTCAGTTGCACAGTCAAGTCCGACTCTTTGCAACCCCATGGACAAAGTCACACCAGGCCCTCCTGTCTTCCACCATCCTTTGAAGTCTGTTCAAATTTGTGTTAGTTACATCAGTAACACTATCCAGGCATCTCACCTTTTGCTGTCCCCTTCTTCTTTTGCATTCTGTCTTTCCCAGCATCAGGATCTTCTTCAGTGAGTGCTCCCTTCTCATTTGGTGGCCAAAGTATTTGAGTTTCAGCTTCAGCATCTGATCTTCCAGGGAACAGTCAAGGTTGATTTCCCTTAGGACCGACTGATTTGAACTTCTTGCAGTCCAAGGGACACTCAAGAGTCTTCTCCAGCACCACAGCTTAAAAGCATCTATTCTTCTGCACTTGGCCTTCCTTATGGTCCAACTCTCACAACCATCCAGGTTACATTCCATGTTCCAATGCAGATGTTGTTGTTTGAAGAATGGACTTTCCTTTCACCATCAGACACATCCACAGCTGAATGTCCTTTCAGCTTTGGCTCAGCCGCTTCACTCTTTCTGTGGTTACTTGCCCTCCACTCTTCCCCAGTAGCAAATTAGGCACCTTCCGACCTGAGGGGCTCATCTTCCTGCGCCATATCTTTTAGCCTTTTGTTGCTGTCCATGGGGTTTTCTTGGGAAGGATACTGGAGTGGGTTGCCATTTCCTTCTCCAGTGGATCACATTTTGTCAGCATTCTCAGCTGCAGCTTGTCCACAAAACCACTCTTGGTTCAGCTCGCATCTTGTTCACCAGTTGTGAAAGAAAGATTGGTTCCACTGTTTGTTGATCTGTTTGTGGGTATTTAGCAGGTTGTTTCACTGCATTCCATACTAACAACGAAGAACAACACTACTGGCTGTTTGCTCACTGTTCTGGTCCGGCAGCCATTTACACCCAGTCCTGGATGCCAACTGCTAATGCCCAGTTATGGAGCTCCACAGAAATGATCAAAGTCCTGCAGGAAAACTAAATCCTCCTTGTAGGTAAAATGTTTGGCTGCCACCAGGTTCTGAGGCTATATCCCAATGGCAGTGAAGGTAACCTTCAAACCTTTCTGGGAGATTAACAGTAAAACCAACCCTGCAAGGTAGACTTCCAATACTAAAGTTCAGAATAGCAACTTTAACCGCAGTCAAGCAGTCGAGGTTACTAGACTTAATGTTGAGACTTAAAGAGCAAAGACTTCACAACAGAGGTTAATAGGACTTCCGGGGAAGGAAAATGCCGAGCTGAGTTGTCTCTCATAACGGGAGCAGGCTGAAAGTTTTGTTCGGGGTAGTGGAGGGCAAATTAAGCCCACTGCCTACCTTTCTCAGTGAGAGAAAGGTCCAAGACTTGCACAGAAACTTTGGAAAGAGATTTACCTTGGCTGAAAAGAAGCCCTGTAGGGGGTTTCTTTGAGGCTTTGAGGAGTCTCAGAAGTTTGCATAGTCATCGTCTGCAAGACTTTCAGAGTCATTGATTTGGCATAAGCTCGTCAGGATCCTAACCTTCTGGGACATTTATAAACAACTAAAGCTGTGGAAGACCAGTGGAACTTGGATAAGTGGAGAAAAAGGTACAGAAGCTCTCTTTTCACTCCGGAACTATTTATAGACTAAAGGGACATATTAAAGGTGGGAAAAAGGAAAAAAATATAAAGCTTGCAAGTAGAAGAAGGAAAGGCTGAAGTTTGGATTGTTTTAATATAAAGGACAGTGCTAAAAACAGTTAAAAACTGAAAAGAGATTATTGTTTAGTCTACCTTGCGGTTTCTTGGAATGTAAACAGCCACGCTGCACTGGGATATATCGGAGCAATTCTTCTGAGCAAGACAGGAAGTGCGTCAAGTATCGTGAGATTTCCATGAAAGTTGATGGTGACAGAGACAGGAAGCAGTAAAGAAAAAAGCCTACTCTATACCATAGAGAAACATCGGCAGCCATTGCTGGGAGGTCTAATTTAAAACATTGTTTTTAAAAAGATTTGAGACTTTAAAATTGACAGAATCAACTGGAAAAAGGGTAAGAAGACAAGAACTATTGAATATATTATTGGTGGGCTCCTGGGGTGATTTTAAAAGGAAAAAAAAAATTTAAAAGGAGAAAAAATCGCGGCCGCCATTTTGGAATTTTTGAAGACTTTTTAGATAAATATCTCGGCCTAGGGGGCTCAGAAACTAGCGAAATTGGGCTTGCTGGAAAGGGCAAGCCCTACTCTATTGAACCTGACTGTTAGATTTCAGATTGGTGAGGTCAAAAATTTCGTCATTTTTTAAAGGGGAAAAAAATCTTTAAAAATTTATATCTGGGCCTGGAAAGCTCAGAAGAAAACAGAATAAAGTTTAACTAAGAGAGAAAATTTAGACCTTTTGAACTTGGTAGTTAAACCTGAGATTGGTGAAACGGAAATTTTTGGTATTTTTATTCCTTTGTCTTTGGCTTAAATGTCTGAGCCCAGGCAGCCCCGAACAAGGGCCCTTTCATTGGAAAAAATGCAGGACCAAATGGAGGCTATGGAAGCCAGAATTATGAAAGGAGTTAAGAAAATGATGGAAGAAATGAAGGAAGAACTTGTCACAGTGATTAAAAAGGAAGTGGATGAGCTCAAAGATAGAATTGGGGAAACAGCTAAGAAAGTGCAGGAGGTGGAAGAGAAAGTTAAAATACATGATACCACCTTGTTGAAAGTTCAAGAAAAAGTGACTATCCACGACTGCAAATTAATGGAAAATCAGATACGTTTGAGAGGAGTACCTGAGGAAGAGAACGGTGATCTGAAAGGATATATAATAAACATAATTGCAGAATTCTTAGATGAAGACCCTGATAAGACTAAAAGCATGTATGATCATATGTATAGAGTTAATTCGCTTTTTGCTAAAAAAAATAATTTACCAAGAGATGTTGTTGTAAGATTTATGACAAAGGAAATGGTGGGAAGGATCATGAAGAAAAACTTTGAAGAGCCATTGATAGTAAGAGGTAGCAGAGTGAGAATTATGAAGGAGCTACCTAAACAAGTGATAAATGACAGGAGAACATACAAAAAGTTGACAGAAAAATTGAAAGACAATGGCACAAGGTACAGATGGATAATCCCCGAGGGTTTGAGCTTTGAACTTCAGGGGAAGAGAGTCACAATTACAAATGCCCGAGAGTTGAGGAGATTTTTTGAAGAAAATAAAGAATTTGCACCATGATGGATTACAAATTATTGTCTTGGAATGCTAATGGACTAAATTCACCACAAAAAAGAAGAGCAACTTTTCATTGGATCAAGAAGCAAAATTGTAATATAATTTGTTTGCAAGAAGTTCACATCAAACAAAAGGATTATAAATTTTTATGGAACAAACAACTGGGAAGGGAATTTTTTTCGTTAGCTGAACAGAAAAAAAGGGGAGTAGTTTTTTATATTAAACAAGATTTGGAGCCAAAATTGGTGTTTAAAGATAAAGATGGAAGATTTGCAGCAGTGGAGATAACATCAAATGGGAAAAAAACGCTGTTATTGGGACTATATGCACCTAACGGTGCAAAAGATGCTTTTTTAAAAGACATTACACAACAGTTAGATGAGTTGACTTATGATCAAATACTCTTAATGGGAGATTTTAATGGAACAGTTCAGAATTCACTGGATAGATCCGGAGGGAAAAAAAATGATGGGAAAGAAGGGAAATTGCCAAAGTCTTTTTTTGAATTAGTTAAACAAGAAAATTTGGAAGATATATGGAGAAAGTTTAATCCTGAAGTGAGAGACTATACTTTTTTTTCTGCAAGACATAAGACTTTTTCTAGAATTGACATGCTGTGGGGAACCAGAGATTTAGGCCTTATAACAAGGAAGATAGAGATCCTACCTAAAATTGGAGCTGACCATAACCCAATAATGTGGATTACAAAATTGTCCAAAAAACTGAGAAGATGGAGACTGAATGAAGATTTGCTACAGAGTAAAGAAACAGTGACTTTTCTAGGAAAAGAAACTAAGGAATTTTTCCAAGTAAATGACAAAGAAGATATTGACTTCCAGATGGTCTGGGACGCTTATAAAGCAGTAATGAGAGGGTTGTTGATTACTTTGAACAATAAAGATAAAAGGGAAAAAGAAAAACAACTATTGGACATTCAAAATGAAATAAAGAAAAAAGAAGGAGAGTTGAGGAAAAGACCAGGAAAAAAGAAAATTCTAAGGGAAATTTCAATATTACAAATTCAACTAAGACATTTGTTAAGCAAAGAAGTGGAATGGAATCTGAAAAGGCTTCAGCCGAAATCGTTTGAAGGAGCAAATAAGACGGGGAAATATTTGGCGTGGCAACTGAAGAAAAAGAGGGAAAATAAAATAATTAGTAGAATTGTGACAGATGAAAGAGAGGTAGTTACTCAAGAGGGAATAAAAAGAGAATTTTTTAAGTATTATGCCAAGTTGTTTAAAGGTGCTGAAGTAAAGAGAGAAAAGATAGACGAATATCTACAAAAAATAAAAAATGAGCCCTTAACTGAAAATATGAGAAAAGTTTTGAATGACCCAATTGAAAAAGTAGAAATTGAAGCAGCAATCAACGCGATGAAAAATGATAAAGCTCCCGGGCCAGATGGCTACACAGCTAAATACTTTAAAATTTTTAAGGATGAATTAATACCAAAATTACAGAAGCTGATGAATGTAATAAGAACTAAAGGGAATGTACCAAATACATGGAAAGAAGCTGTTATTTCTTTGATACCCAAAGAAGAAAGAGACGTCACAAGTGTGAAAAATTATAGACCAATTTCGCTTTTGAACAATGATTATAAAATATTTACAAGAATTCTGGCAGAACGACTTAAGCAATATCTGATAAATTTTATAAAGGAAGATCAAGCTGGTTTTCTTCCTAAAAGACAAATAAGAGACAATATTAGAACTGTTGTAAATATTGTAGAATATTATGAAAGACACCCAGAAAAAGAAGTAGCATTATTCTTTGCGGATGCAGAGAAAGCATTTGACAATTTAAACTGGGACTTTATGTTTGCAGTGATGGAAAAAATGGAGCTTGGAGAAAGTTTTATAAGAATGATAAAGGCAATATATTCTGAACAAAGGGCAAGGTTGTGCGTTAATGCAGATCTTACAGATGAAATGAAAATCAGCAAAGGTACTAGACAAGGCTGCCCGCTTTCGCCATTGCTGTTCATAATGACTCTTGAAATTTTACTGATGCAGATTCAAGAAGAAAAAGATCTAGAAGGATTACAAATAAAAGGCTATACATATAAGTACAGAGCATTTGCTGATGATATAATGTTTATAAATGAAAATCCCATACAAGCTACACCTTTGTTATTAACGAAAATACAAGAGTTTGGGGAGTTGGCGGGACTTTATATAAATAAAGAAAAATAAAAAATTTTGTGCAAGAATATGCAGATAAATAGACAACAAGAATTACAAAGACTAACGGGTTGTGAAGTTGCCTCTAAGGTTAAATGCCTAGGGGTAGAGATAACAATAAAAAAATTGTTCAGGAACAATTATGAAAAACTATGGCGTAAAGTAGAAGAAGATATGTTAAAGTGGAACAAGCTCAACTTGTCCTTGTTGGGTAGAATAGCTGCAATAAAAATGAATATTTTACTAAGGATTATGTATTTGTTTCAAACCATCCCTATTGTGAAAGATGCTAAACAGTTTGATAAATGGCGAAGGAAAATTTCGGAATTTGTGTGGGCCGGGAAGAAACCAAGAATTAAAATGAAAGTCTTGACAGATGCAAGAGAGAGAGGTGGATTCCAATTACCAGATTTGAAACTGTATCATGAAGCAATTTGTTTAGTATGGATGAAAGAATGGATAACGCTGTTAAATAAAAAACTTTTAGTGTTGGAAGGCCATGGAAAAAAATTCGGCTGGCATGCATATTTGTATTACGGAAAAAAGAAGATGGATGGTCTTTTCTCTCACCATTATATAAGAAGTAATCTATTAAATGTGTGGATAAAGTATAAGAAATATGGTGATGAGAGGAGACCTTTGTGGATAGTGCCAGCTGAAGTGATAAAGTTAACAGCTAAAACAGTTAATGAAAAACAGCTATCATATAACCAGTTACTAAAAATACAAAGTGGGAAAATAGAACTGAAAACTGCAGAAGAACTGAGTTATAAATATGATTGGTTTCAAATGCAACAAATAAAAAGCTTGATGGAGAATGATATTAAAGCCGAAGGAATAAGGAAAGAACAAACAGAAATGGAAAGAGTTCTGCTTGGAGACAATGAGAAATTAATCTCAAAAGTATACAAATTACTTTTACAATGGTCTACAGAAGATGAAGTAGTAAAATCTCAAATGATAAAATGGGCAATTAATGTAAATAAAGAAATAAAGATGGAATCTTGGGAGTATCTGTGGAAGAACTCTATGAAACTCGCAACATGTCATAGTATTAAAGAAAACTGTTTTAAGATGATGTATAGATGGTATATGACTCAAAAAAAAAATAGCAAAGATGAATAACAAGATGCCAGATAGGTGTCGGAAATGTAAAAAGCATGAAGGTTCTTTCTACCATATGTGGTGGACTTGTGAGAGGGCTAAAATGTTTTGGCAGATGATTCAGCAAGAGATCTCTAAGATTCTGGGATATGAATTCAACAAAGAGGCAGAGACTTTTCTGCTGGGATTACAAATGGAAAAATTTCCAAAAGAAGATAGAACTTTAATATGGTACTTGCTCTCAGCTGCTAGGACATTGTATGCGCAGTTATGGAAGCAAGAAAAAATACCAGAAAAATGGGACTGGATTACAAAAGTTATGTCATGGAGTGAAATGGACAAATTAACAAGAAAACTAAGAGACTATGATTTAGAACTTTTTAATGAGGAGTGGAAGAAATTCAGAAGATACGTAGAGAAAGAGTGGAAAATAAAAGGACATTGGACAATTTTTGATGATTAAGATTTTTATAGTTTAAAGGTACCTTTAATATTTGTTTTTTTTAAAAAATAACACTGGCCGGGGTCAAGTAACGGAGGGAGGGGTGGGAGGAAAGTAAGATATGGGGTAGAACGATTTTTTTTTATTTTAAGCTCTTTATAAGTTGTAGATATAATTCTGCTACCATATGTTACTAATAAATTTGTTTATACACAACAGAGGTTAATAAAATAAATGATTTATTTGTGTACAAAATATTAAAAGATGAGGCTTGTGAGGAGGACACAGAAAACAAAAACACCTATTCTTCACCAGACTAGCTAACACAGTAATACATAGTTACCAAGTGTTCAAGCAGGCAGGCAGAAGAACGGTTCACCAAGGCATCCAAAGTGTTCAGCCCAGCACAGGTCGTAGATGACAAGCAGCCATTGACATGATGAAGTGTCAGAGGTTCAGGCCATCTGGTCATGGAGTGAGAACTGAGGCATCTCTAACATGGATGAAGTGTCAGAGAGCAACAGTCTCTGAACAAGTTCACAGTGGTCACAGCATAGCTAAGCTTAGGCAAGAGATGTCCTTGAAAGGGCAGCTTCTGGGGGAGATCTCTCAGTCCCACCTACCTCACAGGGTGTCTGTTGTGGGAGAAGAAGAAAAAGGAGATTGCTGGATCAGGGGAATGCTGTAGACATTGTTTATCTTGATTTCAGCAAGGCTTTTGATAAGGTTCCACATACCCTCCTTGTTGACATTGGTAAAATGTGATTTGGATCCTGTTACCATTAGGTGGCTCTGTAACTGGTTGATAGATCGCACCCAAAGAGTGTTTGTGAATGGTTCTTCATCCTCTTGGAGAAGAGTGACAAGTGGAGTGCCTCAAGGATCTGAACTGGGACCTGTTTTGTTCAACATCTTTATAAATGATTTGGATGAAGGAATAGAGGGAATGCTTATTAAATTTGCAGATGATACTAAATTGGAAGGGGTTGCTAATACAGTAGAAGACAGAAACAGGATACAGGATGACTTTGGCAGATTGAAAAACTGAGCTAAAACCAATAAAATGAATTTTAACAGGGATATATGTAAAGTTCTACTTTTAGGTAGGAAAAATCCAATGTATGGTTATAGGATGGGGAAGACTTATCTTAGCAATAGTATGTGCGAAAAGGATCTAGGAGTCTTAGTGGATCATACGCTGAATATGAGTTAACAGTGTGATGTGGTGGCTAAAAAGGCAAATGCAATTTTGGGCTGTATCAATAGAAGTACAGTGTCCAGATCACGTGAAGTGATGGTATCACTTTACTCTGCTCTGGTAAGACCTCACCTGGAGTATTGTGTCCAGTTTTGGGCACCACATTTTCAGAAGGATGCCAGCATGGTGCAGGGGGAGCTGGGAAGCCCTTCTGAAACCTGCCATGAGGGAAGTTTGCTGGGTGAACTGGGGTCAGCCACACACCCTCAGCTGAACCTCACCAGTCTTTGGCTGTGAGGACCAGGGGAAGGGAGAATGACGGTGTAAGAAATTTTGGGGTATAAATAAGTAAATAGATTGCAGCCTATGCTCAAATTAAGCCTCACTGAGTAAATACATCTAGGATTTGCATGTGCTAGATAAGAAAACACACATAACTGGGTGAAAAGAATGAATGAAACTAAAGTAGAGAAGATTACTTTTAAAAGCAGTGGTTAAAAAAAATTCTTAGGGTTTTGTATATTTTATAAAGCCTGGTCTATTTTACCTATTTTCTGCACTCAGCAATGCCCTGGGGATTCCTGCTGAACGGATCAATAAGACCACAGAGCTGCAGAGGAACATTCCTCCTCGGGAGGTTCTGTGATCTCTTTTCAAGCTCATTGTGGGAGCTAATTGCTACTCTTCTGGGCTAATAAAAGACAAACGTACCTATTCATTTCCTGCTGGCACACACCCAAAAACAGCTCTACAAAAGGGCCTTCCGTTTTTCAAAGATAACTTTGTCCAGTTTTCTTTTCACAATAGAGGGAATACATAATCTACATCAAATACTTCTTTCTGCCACAGTGTTTTCAAATCTAAAAATAAGGGCTCTCCAGATGGCTTGGTTGCCATACGCTAATTAAGCACTTGGAAGCGGAAGACAGTCAGATGTACATTGACCACCCCCCCCTTCACCCTCCTTCTTCTGTCCAACCTGCTGGAATCATACAAGAGCCTGAACAGGCCAAAAAAACCCCACACCCCTCACTCATGATAGTTGCCTGCATATTTCTCCATATAAACTTGACAGTCTTCCCCACATTTCATTCCATCTGCCTTTTGGGAAGGAGGATAAACTTGGAGAAGGCCTAAAAATAATTTTGGGTGGGCATGTGCAGTTCAAGACTGCCAGCTCTTGTCTAGGATATGCCTAGAGATTTAGGGGAGGTGCCTGGAGAGACTTCAGCAGGGATGTGACATCCCAGAGCCGCCCCCCGCCCCAGCTTCCCTTTCCTCTGAGGGGATTTGATCTCTGTAGTCAGCCAATCTGTTGTAATTCTGGGAGACTTTCAGGCTCCACCAACAGCAACCCCATGTAGAGTCAAGGCATTTTCCTGGCCTGAGATGGTAGCCATCCCCCCTGGTATCCCACCCACCCGTGCTTGTGCCTCTGCCACCACTTTCTCCCCAGGAGCCAGAGGACAGAGCCCTCTTAGCTGCCCTTCTTCTCTTCAGGTATAGTGTGGTGAGTCACACGCTTGCCCTAGAGATGGCCAGAAGGCCATTCCTCTCTTAAGAGTTTGGTTTGCTGTGTCAACAGAAATAGTGGCAAAAAGGAATCTTGTGATAGTTGGCCTGTAGATTTCCCTCTGCCCAGTTTCCCACTTCTCCAGAATTCTGGTTGACCTGTGATAAATATACTTGTTGCCTAAACAGGGAGGATTTTGTATGCCCAGTCAGACCTTCAGGGCAAAGTGGTCTGACCATGGGACTGTATCCACAGCCACCAATCCACATTTATCCCCACTCAAAAAATCAAGTCCAGGGTGTGGCCCTCTTGATGCATGGGGCCGATACAAACTGGAAGGGTCCCAGTGCCTTCAAGGATGACATCAGGTATTGGGCTTGAGAAGATGCCACATCATCAACATGGACATTGAAATCCCCCAGGACCAGCAGCCTGGGGTAGTTCAATGTCCAGGTAGATACCATGTCTAGTAAGGCAGGTAGAGTATCTGGTGGTGCATTATGTGGTTGGTACACCAACCAGATAGCCAAACTCTCCTCAGCCTCCCACTCCAGGCCAACATTGTCAGCGAAGGTTCATTGAAGTTTCCAAATAAGCAGACTCGTCATTTGAAACAAAGTTGCATTTATTGTATACTCCAAAGTTACTCCAGCATGATAGGCATTGGAACTGATGGCAAGCAGTTCAAATCATTGGTATTTAACATTCTACATCAAAGCAATTGCAACTACCCCCCAATTACCAAAACAAAGGTTGCTTTTGCATGTGAGACTTTTCACATGGCTCCCCCCTTATCTCCTTCAGTTGGTGGTTACATTTCCTGGCGGCAATGTCCTTGCTACCTCTAGGGGGGAGGTGAGAATCTGCCAGGCATTCTCCACTTCAAAGACTGCCTAACAACCTTTGATATTCCTGGGAAGCTACTCTTCGGCTATTCCCTACTTGACCCCCCTTCTACTATTCTACTGTCAAGGTCATCCTGTATCCTGTTTCTGTCTTCTACAGTATTTGCAACCCCTGCCAATTTAGTATCATCTGCAAATTTAAAAAGCATTTCCTCTATTCCTTCATCCAAATCATTGATAAAGATGTTGAACAAAACAGGTCCCAGGACAGATCCTTGAGGCACTCCATTTGTCACTCCTCTCCAAGATGATGAGCAACCATTCGCAAGCACTCTTTGGGTGCGACCTGTCAACCAGTTACAGATCCACCTAACAGTAACAGGATCCAAACCACATGTTACCAACTTATCAACAAGGAGAGAATGTGGAACCTTATCAAAAGCCTTACTGAAATTAAGATAAACGATGTCTACAGTGTTCACCTGATCCAGCAGGGTAGTCACTTTCTCAAAAAAAAAAAAAAAGAGATCAGGTTAGTCTGGCATGACTTGTTCTTGAAAAAACCATGCTGGCTCTTAGTAATCACATCCATTCTTTCTAAATGTTCCAGGACCAACTGTTTGATGATTTGTTATAAAACTTTTCCAGGTATAGATGTCAAGCTGATGGGTTGGTAGTTACCTGGATCGTCTTTTTTTCCCTTCTTGAAGATGGGGACAACATTTGCCCGCCTCCAATCTTCTGGCACCTATCCTGTTCTCCAAGAATTCTCAAAAATGATAGCCAGAGGCTCAGAAATTACATCTGCAAGCTCTTTTTTCTTCTCATAGGAATCGTCTGTGATTGCAATTCATCTGGCCATGAGGACTTAGTTTCATTTAAAGAAACGGGGTGTTTATGTACTACCCCTATGCTGATCCTAGGTTGGAACTTCATACCCCCTTTATATGTTCTGTTTTTGCCATGTTGAGCACCGTTTCCCTCAGAAGAGAAGACAGAGAAAAAGTAGGAACTGAACAGTTCTGCCCTCTCTTCATTACCTGTTACAATTTCACTTTCTTGCCCTTGCAATGGGCCCAGCATGTCCGTGCTCTTTTTTTTACTTTGAACATAAGAAAAGAACCCTTTTTTGCTGTTTTTTGCATCTTTGGCCAGGCTAAGCTCATACTGAGCTTTAGCTTTCCTAACTTTTTCTCTACAAGCACTGGTGATTTGTTTATATTCATGCTTTGTTATAAGGCTTTCCTTCCAATTCCTAAAGGAGTCTTTTTTATTTCTCAATTCTTTAGAGAGCTGTTTATGGAGCCACTTCGGCTTCTATAGGTTTTTTCCATTTTTTCTTCTCATAGGAATCGTCTGTGATTGCACTTTCAGTATTTTGTTTTTAAGAAACTCCCACCCCTCCTGAACCCCCTTCCTCCTGTTTAAACCAGGGATTTTACCCAGCATAGTTCTACATTTATCAAAGTTTGCCTCTCTGAAGTCCAACCTGTAAGTCTGACTACGTATAGCTTTTCCCTCCCCTAAGACTGTAAATTCCAAAATCACATGGTCACTACTGCCCAGGGTGTCCACTATTTCCACTTCTTCAATCAATTCTTCCTTGTTTGTCAGAATCAAATCCAAGATAGCAGATCCCCTTGTTTCCTTCTTCACTTTCTGAAAAAGGAAGTTGTCAGCAAGACAAGTCAGGAATCTTTGACTTTTCATTTCTAGCAGAGTTGGACTTCTAACAGATGTCCGGGTAATTGAAACTCCCATGATCACTGTATCTCTTCTCTTGGAGAACTTTGCAGAGTGCTGTAGTAGTATCTCATCCAAGTCCTCTGCCTGACTTGGTGATCTATAGCAGTTATTTCT
Source organism: Heteronotia binoei (assembly GCF_032191835.1). Classification (NCBI taxonomy): domain Eukaryota; kingdom Metazoa; phylum Chordata; class Lepidosauria; order Squamata; family Gekkonidae; genus Heteronotia; species Heteronotia binoei. The sequence continues at coordinate 50,333,799 of NC_083240.1, read as the reverse complement.
TACTCCTTTTATTTTAACCCAGAGACTCTCAACTGAGCTGCCATGCTCAGATTTACATATTTCCTCACAAGTATATACCTCCTTCATATATACTGCTATGCCTCCGTTCTTTCTCATTTGCCTTCCCTTTTAAATAAGTTGTACCCCTGAATCCTAATATTCCAGTTGTGAGTGTCATCCCACCAAGTTTTAGTAAGGCCTATTATGTCATAGTCCCCTTCCTTTATTAGGATTTCCAGTTCCTCCTGTTTGTTTCCCATACTCTGTGCATTAGTGTAGAGACATTGGAATCCATGTTTTATGCATCTTGAGGGTTTAGATTCCATACAAGCCTGCAAATTAACATTACCTAGTGTATGCACCACTCTTTGCAAAGCTTTAATGTTCTTATCCTCAGTTTCTGGCATCATACGAGGCTTTGAATTATTGTCTCGCTCCTCCCTACAATTTAGTTTAAAGTCCTAAAATAGTATCTCCCTGCAGTGTCTCCTGCCCACCTCACCCCAACCTAGTGACTCACCATACAACTATAAAATCTCAATAAGATGAGGATGATGATACAGACTACAGAGCCAACAAACTAATTAATTCATCTTCTATTCTAGTCTAATCAATGGGGAATATACATTAAAGCCAGCTAGGGGGCAAATACTAATTCCATCTATCTCCCTCCCTCTTATTCAATTTCCCTATCCCACCCATCAGCAATGCCCAGATTGACTGCAGGTGGCTGCGCTCAGGCGGCTCACCTGTTTCGGTGGCACTTGGTGGGTGCACAGTATTTGTCAAGCATAGGTGTTTCAAGTAATCAAGCAGTTGTTTGATACAAAGACTTGGTTTATTGATAATCCATTGTTGATCAAGGTGCAGCACCTTGAGAGTGATACAGAGTTGCTCATGTTTTAAGGATTACATCAAAGAGTATAGGAAAGATAGCTTCAAGACATAACAAGCATGTGTGAATTCCTACAGCTATGCAAAACTACTATCTTGCAGTTGAAACTTCCCTCAGTCTCATACATTCTTTTCCCTGTTGATAAGCCATGAATGGGAACTGTTTGGGGGAGGCGCCTCCTTTTTTTCTATCATCAAAGTTACAACATTCCTACATTTGCTACCCAGAGGTGGGAAAGAGGAAAGGGAGGTGAGAAGGCAAGAGGGGGGGGGGTTGAGCTTTGATATGCAGCTAAGGGAAAGGACAGTTGTCAGGACACAGAGGAAGAAATCAGAATTCAATAACGCACAGAAATAGCATGCTTGACATACTGCCCCCCCTAAGATCTTTTCCGGGGTTTGTTTGGATTCAATTGGTAGAATTTCTTTATTAATCTGGTAGCCCTTACATTTGAAGCCTCCACCCACTCATTGTGACTAGGGGGAAAATGTTTCCATCTAATTAGAAAATTCAGCACTCCTCTTTTAAATTTTGCATCCAGAATTTCCTATACTTCATGGTGACTCTGATTCCCAACCTGGATAGGTTGTGGAGCTGGTGGTCCAGGATCTCCAGGATCTTGGCGTAATAGGCTGCAATGAAAGACAGGGTGAATTTTGCTAAACATTTTTGGTAGGTCTAGTTCCACAGTCACTTTATTGATGATTCTTTTTTATTTTGAACGGACCCAAGAACTTGTAAGCTAACTTTTTGGATGGTTGAGGCATTGGCAAGTTCTTTGTTGATAAGAAAATTGTCTCTCCTACTTTAAAATCCCATACTGGAACATGATTTTTATCATACTGTTTTTTGCAAGTGTCTTTGGCTGCTTCTAAATTTTCTTGTATTATTTTCCATTCTTTTCCTAAAGTTCCCCACCAATGTTCAAACGATGAAGGCAATTCTGTGGCTTCCACAGAAGTTTTCCCTTCATAACCATTCACTACTCTGAAGGGAGATGTCTTGGTGGAACTGTGGACACTGTTGTTATATCTGTATTCTGCAAAGGGTAGCAATTCTACCCAGTTGGATTGTTGGTGATCCGTGTAGCACCGTAAATACTGTTCTAGGAGCCCATTTATCCTTTCCATCTGTCCATTGGTCTGAGGGTGGTATGCCAAACTGAGATCTTGCTCCATACCTGTTAATTTGCAAAACTCCCGCCAGAAGTTGCCAATGAACTGTGGCCCCCTGTCGCTAATGATCTTATCAGGGAAGGAGTGTAATTTAACCACATGTTGAAAGAACAAATAGGCTAATTTCTTCGCATTAGGTAGTTGTGGGCATAGGATGAAATGAGCTTGCTTTGAGAAAGTGTCCACTATTGCCAATATTACTGTTTTCCCTTGAGACATGGGGAGTTCTACGAAAAAGTCCATTGAAACTACTGACCATGGTCTACCAGCTGTCTCTAAGGGTTGTAGTAATCCAGGGGGTTTCCCTTCCCTTTTCTTGGCCATGATGCATACTGGGCAGGTGGATACATAGCTCGAAATGTCTTTTTCATCTGCGGCCACCAAAATTGTTGGTTGACCAAGTGTAATGTTTTCACATCACCAAAGTGCCCTGAAATTTTACTATTATGGCAAAATTGTAGCACTTCTTTCCGAAGGCTCTCTGGTATGTATAGTTTCCCTTCACGGTACCAGAATCCCCCTTCCCCCTTGATAACTCCTTCTGGTTTGGTATCTCCCTCTTTCTCTACTTCTGTGATTAATCGTTCTCCTCCCCATTTTTCTTCTGTGTTACCTTTCTTTGTTTTGGATCTAGTAGTGACTACCCTGACTAGGTGATTAGGTGATATGATCGAGTCAATAACTTCCTCTCTTTGACCGTTGTGTTGAGGAAGTCAGGATAGTGCATCAGTCAAGAAATTTTTTGATCCCGGGATATCAATCAATCAATCAATCAACCTTTAATGGCATGTAAAAACAGGTTAAAAGAACAATGGGTTGAAAAACAGACAATAGGTTAAAATACTGGACATCAGGATTAAAGTACATTTACATAAGATCACAGTTAAATGGGACAACAAAACTGTTCCTTGTCTTGACGAATCATTTTGGCCCAATACAGAAATAAGGCAGTGTTTACAGTTATGTCAGGAGTAACATCCTTCAAAAGAAACTGGACCTTATCTGGATCAGCCAGACCCATCTTATTTAAAAGAATAGGATCCAAAAATCGACCACGAATACTTAGATAAAAAGGACAATACAGGAGAATATGTGAAATGGTTTTTCAATAGATCCAGACTTGCATGGGCATAGTCTGGCCGGGTAGGGTATGTTGTGATATCTACCATATAAAACTGCTGATGGCATAACATCAAATCTTGCCAATGAAAAGGCCCTACGCTGTTGAGGACTTTGCAAAGAATAGAGATAGGATCCCGGGATATGCTTTAAAGTAAAATCGAATTTGGCAAAAAAATCCCGCCCACTGGATTTGTTTTTTAGTTAGTTTCTGACACCCGGTAAAGGCCTCTAAGTTCTTGCAATCTGTCCAGATCTCGAACGGGAGGGGTCAGACTCAGAGGAAGAGAATGGGAGCCCCCCGAAAGAAAAGGGGGTCTTAAAAAACGTAAGGGGAGAGATTGCAACCATGGCTCAGGAGCTGCGGGATGGAATCCAAGCAAACGCCACCTTCATGGCATGAGAAATGCAGAGGCAAATCGACTGGCTGTTACTGCGTGACTTCAAAAGGGCTCCACCAGCCCCACCGGCACCATAAGCTCCGCCGGCCAGTGGCGTAGGGAGGGGGGGCGGGGGGCGGGTCGCCCCAGGTCTGGGGGTCCCCGCATTGCCAAGGGGCCCCCCGAACAATGGCCGTGGGGAAGGGAGGGGGGAGAGTGAGCGAGAGCAAAAATGATGGAGAGAATCCCACGCGCGCCCCGGCTCGTGCTCTGACTGCTGCTGCTGCTGCGGCCGCCGCTCCAGCATATATATGTGATTCTGTTTCCCGCCCCCTTGCGGGGAGGGGGGTCTACGACGTGCGTAGCAACCGTCGCTGGGAAGGGGCATGGCTCCATCGGCAGCCGCTGAGGGGAAGTAGGCGCCGCTGTCGCCGGTGGGGTCAGACGAGGAGCGACCGGGCGAGGTAGGGAGGGAGCGAGCGCTCTGCGCAGGCTCAGAGGCGCTCTCGCTCGCGCCTTCTCCAGCCGGGAGAGGGGACGGGGAGCCGCAGCGGGCTTGAGGAGGAGGGTGTCTGGGCCTGCCTGCCTTCCATGGCAGCCCCTCTCCCGCCTGCTCCCTTCGGCCACTGGCTCCAGAAGCGGCGGCAGCAGCTGTTGTGCCGGAGCCCCTCTGGGGGCGGCTGCGGGGACTTCGCCCGGCGCTTCTCTCCGCGGGGCCGCTCTGAAGCAGCAGAGCAAACTTTTGGGGCACGAGGCTGCCTCGGTCCCGAAGGTGCCGCTGGGCTCCAGCTGTTTCTGCTCCTGTTTCCTCCTCAGCTCCTGTGTATCTGGGCTGCACCCATGCGCGCATGGAGGAGTCAGCTTGCACCCATCTCTCTCTACCCCCCCACCCCGCCTCCCCCTCCGCCTCCTTCCCTCGCTCTCTCTCCCATTTAAAAATCTTTAAAACTTTGCATATTAATATCTGCGCTTTGCATAAATCTCACCCGCTCTTTATTGATTGCAAAATGCTTAATGCAGCAGCTGGTCTCTCGCACACACACACCGGCGAGTCTATTCCTTTCTCTCTCTCTCTCTTTCAACGCGGCAGCCGCAATTGTTCCAAGACCCTTTTTCTTTTTTTTCCTCCCCTCTCTTTCTGGCATTTTGTTTTTTTCGGTGGTGTCGGTGGCTCAGCCTGGAAGGAAAGGGGGCGGGAAAAAATTGGGAAAGAGGGGCAAATAACGGAGAGATGTAATAGCTTAAAAAAAGGATTTATTTTTTAGGGAAAGGAAATAAAATGCAAAAAAATGATACGGAGGTGCTTTTCAATTGCCTTTTTTGGGGGAAAAATGCGTTGCAAAGGGAAGCTGTTTTTGCAATGGCAAAAAAAAATTAATAAAGAAAAAGGTATTTGGTGGCTGTAATTTTTGCAAAAAAAAAAATTGTGCAAGGGACTGCGTACTGAAGAAAAGGCCCCTTAGGCATCCCTGCTAAAAGCTTGCCTGCTTGCCTTCTGCTAAAAGCTTTCTCAGCTTTTGAGAGAAATGGACTTTTCATAGAAATATGTATGCTGGTAAATGCTGGTAACTTCTTGCTGGTGACTTTTAAGAAGGCTTCTCAAGCAGAAGCTAAACTATATTTCACTTATCTATCTTTCTAGCACTGAAATACAAAGAGAGACTCCTGAATGCTTTTCAGAGGGTTTTTTCTAAGCATTAGAATTCCCCTACAGAGAAATCAGATACAGGGAAGTAGTCTCCCAGCCAGGAAGTGCCTGAAAGTTGAAAGGGCAACACCATACTCTTAGGTTAGCTTATCTACATTACAGCTATGGTATAGAGATATACTGAGTCTCAGCCTTGCCTTACATATACATTGAAGTGCTTTGAGTAAATCAAAGCTATATGCACCTACATAACAGATATAGCCATTTAAATTATACAGCCATATATAAAATCATATAGGCCTGTCCTTCTAAAAGGATAGGAAAGACCCCTTTTAAGTCCCTAGGCCTCCTAAGCAACACATAGAGTTGGCACTGTCAGTATAAAATACTCACTGAGCCAGAGATATGCCAAGGAGTACCTGATAGACTACAGTCAAGAGGGCTTCCCGGACCCCATTGGACAGAACAGTATAAAAGGGCAGAGCTACTAAGGTACTTTGGAGTTCTGGCTAGTGGTCACCTGACACTGTCTGAGCTACCTCTCAGATAGCCCCTTAATTGATTCTTATTCCATAACATCTGAAACAGTAATGTGTTACATCTTAACCTACATTGTGTGTATCTATATGTTTATAAGTTATAGATAAAGAACTGCATTTAACAAATAGCTGACTGGCTTATTCTTACTTATGGGACATCCAGGGATCCCTGGAAAGATCTGATAGTAGCAACTAGCATAAAGGCAAGGGAAATCCTAGCTTGGGAGAAAATCTAAGTGATTAGACGTTCCATGGGGACCTCCTTATAGCTTTGCTTGTTGAAAACCACATCAGCATGCCTGTTTTTGTTTTCCTTGTTTTTCTTGTAAGCTTGCTTAATATAGAAGTCCCACAAGTTCAGGGCACAAGGGGAACAGCTGGGCCAGCAGGCTGCTTGTGGCATTTCTCCCTGTCACATGGTGTGGTGGGGTAATCAGGTTATCAATCACATGACCTAGATCGCACCAGCAGTGCCATCTGGGGGGGGGGGGTGCTGCCTCCAAAGTGACACCACTTCCTGTTCCCCCCCCACACAAGTGGTGGCCATTTTGGGGAAGTTACATCACTTCCTGTTTCCAGCAGGGCTCCCTCGCAAGTGGTGGCCATCTTGCGGAAGTGACATCACCGGAAGTGACATATCCTGTTTCTGGCGGCGTGCACACACATAGGGGGGCCCACATAAATCTTGGGCCCCGGGCCCCCAAAGCCCTAGCTACGCCCCTGCCGCCGGCACCGCCAGCGGCTCCAGCCCCACCAGCAGCTCCTGCGGCCCCAGCAATCCCGGCCCCACCGGGGGTTCCAGTGCCGGCGTTCCCCGGGCTGCGAGACTATGGGAGAGGCCGGGAGCTAGACGCCACCTTCGACGGCGACCCTGAAGAGGTGGAATATTTCACCCTCCAAGCCAATAGTTACATGCACTATTGGGGGAACACGTTCCCAGACAACTTCAGCCGAGTGGACTATCTCAGGTCCAAGTTAAAGGGGACTGCTAGACACTGGTATGTGAATCTGTATGAGACGCGGGGTCCTGAACTCAACAGCGTAGCTGGGTTCCTACAAGCCCTACTAGTCCAGTACGAGGACCTCCTCCAGGAGACCTGGGCCATCACCGCCCTGTGAGACATGCACCAGGAGTCAAAATCAGTACGTGAATACACAGCTGACTTCCGCATGCAATGCGCCAAAATTCGAGGCTGGAGCGAGATGATGAAGATCGAGGCTTACCAGCGGGGCCTGAATGCCAGCCTTCTGGATCGGGCCCTTCAACAAGCCCACCCCACAACTCTCGTGGGATGGGTACAACTAGCCGGTGAGGTGGAGACCAACATGAAGCAAGTGGCCCTCCAGTGCCAACTGCAGCAAGGGGGAAAGGGGGGACGTGAGGCTCGGTCAGGGGGCAAAGCAGAGCCGAAGAAAGGATTGACCCCAGGGGGAACCGCCAAGCCCCCCTCGGGTCGTAAGTGCTTCTGCTGTGGCGACCTGGGCCATCTGGCGGCCAATTGCCCTAGCGCCATAGCTGGTGCGGTGACCACACGATCGGGGAAAAAGCCCAGAGCACCCAAGCCATGGGGGGGGGGCAATAGACTTATTGAGGAAACGGAGCGCGAGGGTGAAGGGAAACCAGAAGGTCTTACAAAAGGGGCAGGAGGATTTTGGTATTATGATGAAAAAATGTATGTCCCCAAGACTTTGCTGTATGTTCCCAAGATAGGGAGGTTTTATAGCATTGCCACTGCAGCAAATTGTCCGGCCATTTTGGGTACGTGAAAACCCTGCACTTAGTCAACAGGCAGTTCTGGTGACCACACATGAAAAAAGGATATTTCAGAAATTGCAGCTACCTGCCCTGTGTGCATAATGGCAAAGAAGGGGGGGGGGACACCAGGTCTCCTCCAGCTGACTCCCACGGCCGAATGCCCTTGGTCGGTGGTCTCTGTGGACTTCATAGTGGAATTACCGGTGTCCCAGGGATGAACTGTAATACTAGTAGTGGTGGACACCTTTTCAAAGCAAGCCCACTTTATCCCCTGCAAAAAATTGCTCACTGCAAAGAAGCTAGCTTATTTGTTCTTTCAACACATTCCCGGACAAGGTCATTAGCGACCGCGGGCCACAGTTCGTTGCCAACTTCTGGCGGGAGTTTTGCAAGCTGACAGGCATGGAACAAGGGCTAAGCTCTGCATATCACCCCCAGACGGATGGACAGACGGAACGAGTGAACGCCCTTGTAGAACAATATTTACGGTGCTATGTTAACTACCAGCAGTCCAATTGGGTAGAGTTACTGCCATTTGCTGAATATGGGTACAACAATAGCCTCCACAGCTCCACCAAAACAACACCATTTAAAATTGTAAATGGCTATGAGGGGAAACCCTTCCCACTGTTACCAGCAACAGTGGGACCCAACCTCCCACTTCATGCCAGCAGTGGTGGGAGATGTTGGGATAAGGATGGGCTGTAATCCAAGACAACCTGGAAATGGCCAAAAAGGATTACAAAGCACACTTTGACAAAAAGCACTCTCCGGAGTGGAATTCAAAGTGGGAGAGACAGTATTCTTATCCACCAAGAACTTACTGTTGCCACAAACATCCAGAAAATTAGCCTACAAGTACTTGGGGCCATTCAAAATAAAACGGGTGATCAATAAAGTAACAGTGGAGTTAGAACTGCCTAAACTGTTTAGTAAAATTCACCCTGTTTTCCATTGCAGTCTTCTTCAGAAAGATCCGGGGGCTACAAGCTGGCATCCCCGCCCTCCAGAACCCAAACCTATTCAACTGAAGGGTCAGAGTCACCATGAGGTCCAGGAGGTGCTGGATGCCAAGAAGAAGAGGGGGGGGTACAATATTACTTAGTCCGTTGGAAATATTTTCCCCCTAGCTGTGATGAATGGGTAAAATCCTCCAACATGAGGGCCCCCCTCCTTCTCCAAAGATTTTACCTACTGCACCCAGACAAACCCCGAGCAGGAGCTTAGGGGGGGCAGTATGTCAAGCAATGTTTTATCTTACCATGACTGTCCATGTTTATCAGAATATAACTGCCATGCTGTAACTATTACTAACCCTGAAACAAAGCTGAGGCACATCAAAGTGGAAAGTTAGCCTCCTTCCTGCACCTCTTTCGCTTTTACTAACAAATATAGGAATTCGTTCTTTGAAGATAAAGCCTCCAGGGACATTTTCCCAGGCCAAGCCTGGGCCCAGGAAGAATAACCACAGGGAGATAAAGAAAGCACTGTGTGAATTTTCACACGTGAATACAGGACTGTTTAGTAATTGTAGCCTTATTGATAGAACCTTTGATGTGCCATCTTTAAGTATGCATTCTGCTATTGCTCTGTATCAGTTCCAATTCTTGGCTCAATAGAAGCACATGGATTATCAATAAACCTATACTTTGTTTCAACTCAAGGACTGGATATTTTGAGATCCGCTTGCTTGACAGCAACTTCCTTGGGCTGGGCAGAAATCTCTGAGGTATGCCAGAATATCCCAGTGATGAAAAGTCTTTTTTTATTCAGAATGAAATAAACTCTTACTGAGAAGTCTTATTGTTATTGAGAACCCTGAGCTGAGATAAGCCCTTTCTGCACTTGGACCTCCATCTGAGTTTTCTCTGAGTTTGACTCATGGCTATTTACCTTGATTTATGGTGAGCTCCCCTTCATTTTCAGTCTTCAAAACACAGCTGGATGATTATTTGTTGGAGATGCTTTAGGCTGATACTGCATGGAGGAGCAGATTGGACTAGTTGGTCTGTATGGCCCCTTTCAGCTCTATGATTCTATTATTTATCTCTGGGTATTACACCATCCATATACCCCATGACAACATTGGGGTGAAACCAAGGTGACCTCAGTTAAATGTGGAAATGAAAAAAAATGAGATAACAACAGGGATAAACTCGAGTGTCATGTAGAATGTCAGCATTAAAGGTCTAGCGTGGAAAGGCCCAGAGACTGCACACTTCCAGCACACCCTTCCTCTCCTGTCCCTGGGAATTTCCAATAGCATGGCTGAACTCAGGTATCTTTATGAGACTCTCCAGGTTTTAGGCTGAAAAGGGGTACCTAATAAAACAACTCTCTCTCATGGATTGCTGCCTTGATGTGGCAAGAGGGCTTCCACAGTTCAGTGAGGCTGTGGGCTATGCCATGCAGGGCCACCCAAGATGGACAGGCCAAAGCTGAGAACCCAGACAAAATGCGATCCACTGGAGAAATGGGAAACCCACTCCAGTATCCTTGCCAAGAAAACCCTATGAACAGTAACAAAAGGCTAAAAGATATGGCACTGGAAGATAAGCCCTCAGGTCGGAAGGTGTGGATGTGTCTGATGGTGAAAGGAAAGTTCGATGCTGCAAAGAACAATACAGCATTGGAACATGAAATGTAAGATCTATGAATCAAGGTAAGCTGGATGTAGTCAAACAAGAGATGGCAAGACTAAACATCAACATCTTGGGAATCAGTGAACTAAAGTGGACAGGAATGGGTGAATTTAACTCAGAGGATCACTACATCTATTACTGTAGGCAAGAGTCCCATAGAAGAAATGGTGTGGCCTTTAAAGTTAACAGGAGAGTGAGGAAGGCAATAATGGGATACACTCTCAAAAATGACAGAATGATCTTTGTCTGTATTCAAGGCAAACCATTGTATCATAGTAATCCAAGTCTATGCCCCAGTTTAATGAAGATCTACACTTTCTAGAACTAACACCAAAAAAGATGTCCTCCTCAGCATAGGGGACTGGAATGCCAAAGTAGGAAGTCAAAAGGTAACCAGAACAACTGACAGGTTTGGCCTTGGAGAACAGAATGAAGCCGGGCAAAGACTAATAGAATTTTGTTAAGAGAACAAGCTGGTCATAGCAAACACCCTCTTCCAACAACCTAAAAGGCAACTCTACACACATGGACATCACCTGATGGACAACACAGAAATCAGATTGATTATATACTCTGCAGTCAAAGATGGAGAAGCTCCTTAATGTCAGACCCAGAGTTCAAGATCTTTATTCAGTTCAAGATCTTTATTCCAGCATCAAAGGCAGGTACAGGCGTTGCCAGAACTGGCTCTCACACCAGTTCCTCGCTCTTGTGTGTTTTAACAATTTATTGATAACATATGGTTACAAAACTTAATTATAAAATTTTCTGTAATAACCCATATGATATTTCAATCCCCCTTCCCTCCAATGTTGACTTCCCCGAAGTTATAGATTTAAGTTCAATACTAAAGGTACTACTAACTGATCAAAGTTCAATATATTTTTTTCTCATTAATACTAAAAAATTGTCCAATGTCTTTTTACATTCCACTCTTTCTCCATATATCCTTTAAATTTATTCCACTCCTTTTTGAATATGTCTAAATCATAGTCTCTTAGAGTTCTAGTTAGTTTGTCCATCTCACTCCACGATAAAACTTTCATAATCCAGTCCCATTTCTCTGGTATTTTTTCTTGTTTCCACAGCTGCACATACAATGTCCTAGCAGCTGAGAGCAAGTACAAAATTAAAGTCCTGTCTTCCTTTGGAAATTTTTCTAATTGTAATCCAAGCAAAAAAGTCTCTGCAGTTTTCTTGACGTCATAACCCAAAATTTTGGAGATTTCTTGTTGTATCATCTTCCAGTACTCTTTCGCTTTTTCGCAAGTCCACCACATATGAAAGAAAGAAACTTCATGTTTTTTACATTTCCAACATCTATCCGACATCTTTTTACTCATCTTAGCCAGCTTTTTCGGAGTCATATACCACCTATACATCATCTTAAGACAGTTCTCTTTGATACTCTGACAAGTTGAGATCTTCATCGAGTTCTTCCAAAGGTGCTCCCCCGTATCCACATTGATTGTCCATTCACATTCACATTGATTGCCCATTTGACCATTTGAGACTTTACTACTTCTTCTTCTGTAGACCATTTCAATAATAATTTGTATACTTTCGATATCAATTTTTCATTATCTCCAAGCAGGACCCTTTCCAGTTCTGTTTGCTTACATCTAATTCCCTCCTATCTCCAAGCAGGACCCTTTCCAGTTCTGTTTGCTTACATCTAATTCCCTCCTGTTTAATATCATTTTCCATCAAGCTTTTAATTTGTTGCATTTGAAACCAATCGTACTTATTATTTAACTCTTCTGAGGATTGTAATTCAATTTTATCTCCTTGAATCTTGAGCAGTTGATTATATGACATCTCTCTTTCTTCATCAGATTCAGCTGTTATTTTTATTACTTCTGCTGGTACTATCCACAGCGGTTTTCTCTCATCTCCATATTTCTTATATTTTATCCAAGTATTTAGTAAACTGTTTCTAATATAATGGTGAGAGAAAAAACCGTCCATTTTATTCTTCCCATAACAGAAATAAGCATGCCAGCCGAATATTTTCCTGTGAGCTTCTAACCATAAAGGTTTTTTATCCAATCTTTGATCCATGTCAAACAAACCGCATCATGATACAATCTTAAATCCGGGAGTTGAAAACCACCTCTCTCTTTGGCATCTATTAAAATCTTCATCTTAATCCTTGGTTTCTTTCTGGCCCATATAAAGTCAGAAATCTTCCTTTGCCATTTGTTAAATTGTTTGGCATCTTTTACAATCGGGATAGTTTGAAACAAATACATTATTCTTGGCAAAATATTCATCTTAATTGCAGCTATCCTGCCCAGTAAGGACAAGTTAAGCCTATTCCATTTCATCAAATCCTTGTCCATCTTACACCACAGCTTTTCATAATTATTTTTGAATAGATCAATATTCTTCATTGTTATCTCTGTTCCAAGATATTTGACTTTAGTAGTGACCTCACAACCCGTCACCTTTTGCAATTCTTTTATTTTATTTGGTTGCATGTTTTTGCATAAGAATTTGGATTTCTCTTTGTTTATATATAGTCCTGCTAACTCTCCATACTCTTTTATCTTGGCTAACAACAATGGTGACACTTGAATCGGATTCTCTAATATGAACACTATATCATCTGCAAAAGCTTTATATTTATAAGAGAATCTTCTAATTTTTAGTCCTTCTATTTCTTTATCCTTTTGTATTTGTTGTAGTAAAATTTCAAGAGTCATTATAAACAACAGTGGTGATAACGGACATCCTTTGCTTACTTTCAGTTCCTTGGTAAGATCTGCATTTATACACAATTTTGCTTGTTGATCCATATATATTGCTCTCATCATTTTTATAAAATGTTCCCCTAAATTTATTTTTTCCATTACCGCAAACATAAAGTCCCAATTCAGATTTTCAAAGGCTTTTTATGCATCTACAAAGAATAAGGCCACTTCCTTTTCTGGATGCTTCTCATAGTATTCCACAACGTTAATAACAGCTCTTACATTGTCTCTTATTTGTCTTTTAGGAAGAAATCCGGCTTGGTCTTTATTTATAAAGTTAATCAGATATTGCTTCAATCGTTCTGCCAAAATTCTTGTATAAATCTTATAATTATTCAACAATGAAATTGGTCTATAATTCTTTACATTTGTTGCATCTTTGTCTTCTTTAGGAATCAAAAAAATTACAGCTTCCCTCCAAGTATTTGGAATTTTCCCTTCTTCTCTTATCGTATTTAACAATTTCATCAGTTTGGGTGTTATCTCATCCTTGAGAGTTTTGTAAAATTTAGATGTAAATCCATCTGGCCCAGGAGCTTTACCTTCTTTCATTGCTTTTATTGCTGCTTCTATTTCAATTTTCTCTATTGGGTCATTTAAGATCTTTTTCATATACTCAGTCAAAGGTGCCACTTGGATATTCCGTAGATACTCTTCCACTTTTTCTTTCCTAATGTTCACACCTTTAAATAAATTTGCATAATATTTAAAAAATTCTCTTTTGAGTCCTTCTTGATCTACTATTGCTTTTCCATTTACCATAATTTTATTAATGGTTTTATTTTCTTTCTTTTTCTTCAATTGCCAGGCCAAATATTTTCCAGGTTTATTCGCACTTTCAAACGATTTCTGTTTCAGACTTTTTAAATTCCATTCTAATTCTTTGTTCAGCAAATGTTTAATTTGGGATTGTAATATCGTAATTTCTTTTATTAATTTCTTTTTTCCTGGCCTTTTTTTCAAATCCCTTTCTTTTTTAGTTATTTTATTTTGTAATGCTGATAGCCTTTCTTCTTTGGCTCTCTTATCTTTATTGTTCAGTGTGATTAATAGTCCTCTCATTACTGCTTTGTAAGTGTCCCATACTGTTTGAAATTCCATATCATCAGTTTCATTCATTTGGAAAAAAGCTGCAGTCTCCTTTTCTAAAAATGTCACAATGTCTTTATCTTGTAGCAAGTCTTCATTAATTCTCCATCTTCTTGTTTTCTTTTGTAATTTTGTGGACTAGCATATTGGATTATGGTCCGCCCAAACCTTTGGTAGAATCTCTATTTTTTTTGTTATGAGGCCCAAACTCTTGGAACCCCATAACATGTCTATTCTAGAGAAATAGTTTTGTCTCGCTGAGAAGAAGGTATAGTCTCTTACTTCAGGGTTAAATTTTCTCCAGATATCTTCCAAATTTTCTTGTTTGATCAATTCAAAGAAAGAATTTGGTAATTTTCCTTCTTTGTCATTCTTCTTTTGGCTTGATCTGTCAATGTTATTTTGTATTGTCCCATTAAAATCGCCCATCATCAAAATCTGATCATATGTCTTTTCATCCAATTGCCGATTAATATCTTTTAAAAATTTATCTTTCTCTCCATTGGGCGCATATAATCCTAGTAATAACGTTTTTTTCGCCTCAATTGTCACTTCTATAGCAATATATCTTCCTTCTTTATCTTTAAATATTAGTTTTGGCTCAAGTTGTTCTTTAATATAAAAGACTACCCCTCTTTTCTTTTGTTCTGCTAATGAAAAAAATTCCAACCCCAAATTTCTATGCCACAAAAATTTACAGTCTTTGCATTGTATATGAACTTCCTGTAAACAAATTATGTTACATTTTTGTTTTTTAATCCAATGAAATGTTGTTCTTCTTTTCTGTGGTGAATTTAGTCCGTTTAGATTCCAAGAGAGTAGTTTGTACTCCATTATGATGTTGATTCTTTGTTCTCTTCAAAAAAGCTATGCATCTCTTGTTCACTCCTTATTGTGACCCTTTTTCCATGTTGTTCAAATCCAAGACCTTCAGGTATTATTCATCTATATCTTGTGCCCTCTGCTTGCAGCTGGTCAGTTAACTTCTTATATTTCTTCCTGTCATTAATCACTTGTCTTGGTAACTCTTTCATTATTTTAATTTTGCTCCTTTCTATGGTCCAAACTTTTTGGAAACCTTTGTTCAAAATTTTTCCTGCCAAATCTTTTGATCTTAGTCTTATAACAATGTCTCTTGGCAGGTCTTTATCCTTTGCATATGCTGAGTTGACTCTGTAGGCACCATCCAACATACTTCTAAATTTGTCAGGGTCTTCCTCTAAATATTCAGTGATAATGTTCACCATATATCCCTAGTTCCTCGCTCTTATAACCCCTTGCCCTGGCTGTTACAATTCAAGCTAAGCACGCAAAGCTGCAGCGGGTATTTTGCACAGGTTCCCTCCTACTCTATCATCACCCCAGGTGCCTGTTATCTTCCCCCTCGGCCACATCTCCACCAGCTCCCTTGACTTTGGTTGTACAGTAATGTGCGAGTTCCCAGACGTGCCCTAAATAAGCAGCGAGGCTGCTTCAAAGCAATCAGTTTGCATAGCATAGCAAGCACAAACATTAGCATTGTATAATTGTTAGTCATTTGGATATATGTGGCAAGAGGAACAAAGATGGAGTGACTCTTGACATTCTGCCTTGCCCCCCTAAGATCCCCTTCCTCTGGGCTTGTCGGGATGTTTGTTGTAAAAGTCCTTGATCAATGCCTAGCAGTTCGAATCTGTGGCTTTGACCCATTCCTCCTGACTCAGTGGGAAATGAGTCCATTTGATAAGGTAAAAGAGTTCATTGAAGCAGGGCTGAAATAAAAATATATTAAATAAGGCAAATTGAAGGCCATTAATTAGGCACAAGGGCAAGAAAGCAAAAGGGCAAAGAGATTTTAAAGTGCCTGCTAGGTGTCTCTGAAATAATCCTTCAAGATTGCGAAAGTAGGGAAAGAGAAGCATAAGGCAGCAAAAGAGGAAGTTAATCTTTGATCCAGTGGCTCACCACAACTGCCAAAAAGAGCAACTAGAAGCTTGCTGGAATAAGCATTGAGTCATATACCTTGGGATCAGGTCAAAGGGGCAAATGTGTTTTTTATGAAGGATATTGCTGCAAGAGTGTTAGCAACATCAAAGCCATGTATGGAAAGACCCTCCCTGTCTCCTCCTTGTTCCTTTAGTAATATAACGCTTGTAATGATGTATAGGATGTGGGGTTGTCCTTTCCTGTAATTGGGTGGCTGTTTACTGGAAATGATTGTCTGTGACTATAAAACTGTAGACCTTTCTGCAATCGGGGCTCCCAGATGTGTTCAGACATGAGTCTGGTCTGGGGCCCGTGTACACGTTAAATAAACCGCTGTTTCTTCCTGATTTTGCCTGTGGCTTTGTTTCTGCCTGACCACCAGCAGCTAAGGTTGCTGCTACATCATCATGTTTGAGCTTGGCATCAAGGATTTCCTGCACCTCATGATGAATCTGACAAGAGTCGGGGGCAGCGGTTCCATCTGGGGGTGCCATGACGAGGGCCCAGGGTCCTTCTTCAGGTAACTGGCGTGGAAACAAGGGTGTACAATGTTTTTTTGGCAGTTCTAGTTCCATAGTCACTTTATTTATAATCCATTTAATCAGGAAAGGCCCCAAGTACTTCAAGCCCAATTTTTTACAACTTGAGGCATTGGGTAAGTGCTTGGTCAAAATGTATACTTTATCCCCCACTGCCAGATCCCACAGTTCAGAGTGTTTTTTGTCAAATCGAGCTTTATAGGCCTCTTGCGCCCTCTGGAGCTGTTGCCTGATCATTGTCCAGCCCCTCATTATTCTTTTCCACCATTCCGCAAAGTCTACTGGGGCGGACTAGGGGAGGACGAGTTCAGGGAAAGGTTTGCCTTCATAGCCATGCACTGCTTGGAACGGACTTAATTTGGTGACACTATGCACACTATTATTATAAGTGTATTCCGCAAATGGCAACTGTCCTGCTGAAAGGATGTGTAGCAGCGTAAAAATTGCTCAAGCACCGTGTTGGTGCATTCTGTCTGTCCATCCGTTTGAGGGTGGTAGGCGGAGCTAATCCCTTGCTCCATCCAAGCCAATTCACACAGGTGCAACCAGAATTTGGCGACAAATTGTGGTCCGCAATCAGAAATTACCTTACTGGGGAAGGCGTGCAGCCAAAAGACATGCTGGATAAACATCTGGGCTACCTGCTTGGCTGTGGGCAGTTGCTTACAGGGTATGAAGTGAGCTTGTTTGGAAAACGTGTCTACAACCACCCAAATTATGGTTTTCCCCATAGACAAAGGAAGGTTAGTTATAAAATCCATTGAGATACATTCCCGGGGGTGCAAGGCAGGAGGGAGGGGTTGTAGGTGCCCGGGGGGGGAGGCCCCCCTCTTCTTTGCCATGATGCAGGTGGGACACCTCGTCGCGTATTCCCCCACATCTTTTCTAAGCCCTGGCCACCAAAATTGTCTTTGGACTAAATATACTGTTTGACAAATCCAAAGTGCTTGGATTTGTGTAACCTCTGTAACCCCCAGCTTGGAGTCGTGTAACCTCTGAATCACTTGTTTGCGTAAGGGGGAGGGGTATGTAGAGCTTCTCCTCCTTCTGCCAAAGCCCATCTTCAGATTTTTCTAATTGGAGTTCTCCCCTGGGTGGATTATCCAAAGCAGCTTGTTTTAGTTCCATTAAAAATCCCTCTAGGGGCTCGGCTTCCTTCTGGCTCTGCGCACATGTGGTTACTAAGGCGCTTAGTTGGGAGGGCGTGAACAGTGAGTCTATAACCTCCTCCCTCTTGCTGTCGAGGGAAGTGGGACAGTGCGTTGGCCAGGAAGTTCCGTTTCCCCAGGATGTTGTCAGACATTGTAGAATCTTACCATGATATTATGCTGAATATGATCTTATGCTGAATGTAAACTGTAACCTGCCTATTGACATGACTAACCCCATTTTGAGCACTAGCTACTAATCATAAGAAAGAGGCCTTGCATATCAAACGGCTCTAGAGATGTTACTAATTCCCGCTGTGAATTCCTCTGCATAGTACTAACAAAAGCAACAGCTCTTTGAAGATAGCAAGCCTCAAGGAGAGCCAGCAGGGCTCCTCCGTGAGAAGAGGAACCACAAGCGATAAGAAGTAGAGAAGGTGTTACTTGTAGCTCAGAAGTGAGAGAATGTAGTATTGTTTAGAAACCCTTTGATGTGAGTGTTTAAAACAGTGCCTCTTTCACTAAACGATATCAGTTCCAATTCTTGCCTGTTCAGAACCTTGAGATATCAAATAAACGTATTAACTTTTGCAACAAATGGAAGTCCATTTACTTTGAACCTCCAATGTCTGACAGATGTGGCCCAACTTAAAATTAAACCACCGAAACAAGCCTGCTGTCAGCCGATGGCATCTCAAGGCAGTATTCATTTGAAACAAAATGATACTTTATTGGAAACTCATAGCTGGATACAGAGATTGAGACTGATGCCTGAAACTAGGCGGTAACTATCCTTAAAGATTCTACATCAAAGACTTTCTAAACAAAGCTCCCATTCCCATAACATCAAGGGGTTGGAGGTGCAAACTTTCACACAGGGCTTCAGCTTATCTCCTTTCCCTGAGAAGTTGCCTTGTGGCCGAGCTGTCTACTAACGGCTGCATTCTTTTGTTCCTTGGGAGCATCAACAATGTTTACACATCAATTGCTGTCTCTTTTGATATGCACAGTAACTACATTACATGAAAGAGCTTTGGGTTAGTACCAAGAGTCCATATGGTTAGTATGTTACATTTATTAGTTATAAGAATTACAGAGCCTGACACCTGCCCATCTCAATGGTTTGTTGTTGAGGTTGCGGGTAGCAATGAGAGAAGTCAGGTTCTTGTGATCTGTCCACAGCTCGAATGGTTCCCTCGCCCCCTCTAAAGAGTGCCTCCATTTTTCTAGGGCGAGTATAATAGCGGAGGCTTCTTTGTCCCAAACAGACCAATTGCGCTCAGCTGGGCTGAATTTCTGGGACAAGAACGCCAAAGGGTGCAGTTGGCCGTCTGGCCCTTCCTGGAGCAATACGGCCATGCGAGCAACATCACTCATGTCACATTGGACCATGAATCTCTTGTTTTCGTCAGGGTGTATTAGGCAGGGCTCAGATGTAAACCGCACTTTCAGTTCATCAAATGCTCTTTGGCACTCCCCTGTCCACTGGAGGCCAGAACTACCTTTTAGGCTTGCGGTCCCTTCCCTTTTGTTTTCAATAGTTCGGTGAGGGGTAGGGTGACCTCAGCAAAATTATTGATGAATCCCCTGTAAAAATTGGCTTTGGAGCTGTTTGCAGGTGCGGGGAGGTTCCCAATCGATCACTGTTTGTACCTTGTTCGGGTCCATCCCCAACCCCCCCTGCAGATATGACGTACCCCAGGAAATTGAGTTCTGTCTTATGGAATTCACACTTGGACAGTTTGGCAGTTTGTGCTCATATAGGGTTTGGAGTACTTCCCTCACCAACCGGACGTGCGAGGGTAGATCCTGGGAATGTATTAAAACATCATCCAGGTAGCAAACCATGCGCAACTCTTCATTGATTAAGTGGAGCCCCCTTGAGGCTGAACGGCTTGACCAAGTACTCATATTGTCCAAGCGGGGTGTTAAACGCAGTTTTTCACTCGTCCCCCTCTTTCATGCACACTCGGAAGTACGCATCCTGGCGATCGAGCTTGGTAAAGATCCTTTCTTGGGACACCTTCCCCAAAAGGTCCCAAATTAGTGGAAGAGGGTACACGTTACTCATAGAAATCGCGTTCAACCTGCGAAAGTCAGTACATAACCTTTGTCAGCAAAGGGTTCATTGAAGTTTCAAAAGGATCAGACTTGTCTTTGTTAGAAAATCTAAGTTGACTTTATTGATAACAACAATGTTACTCTCTACACGGATTCATTGGAACTGATAACAGATAGCTTGAACCATTGGCATTTATGAATACACTTCAAAGGATTTGGGCTTTAAACTATTTCCCATAATAAAACTACAGTGTGTCCCTGCAAGTAACACTTTCACATGCTCACTTATCTTTTACAGTTGATGGTTGCATCCCCCTCCTGGTGATGTCCTTGCATAGCTCCGTAGGCGCCAGGAAGGTTAGCTGAGCATTCTGCACTTCAAAGGCCTCGCTGGTCTTTGGAGCTCTGGTAACATCCATTCTCACCGCCCCCCCCCATTTGTTATGCAGGGCACCTGGGTTAGTGGCTCAAGAATCTATTAGGCATTTATGTTAGTAAGCAGTAATCAATAAATTCAGAAAGCAAAGGTAACTTTAATGAAACATAATCTGACATACTGCCCCCCCTAAGCTCTTGCTTGGGGTTTGTCTGGGTGCAGTAGGTAAAATTGCTTGAGTAAATGTGGAGCTTTGAGGTCAGAGGACTTCACCCCTTCGTCACAGCTGGGTGGGAAGTAATGCCAATGGACCAAGTAGTATAGGACCCCCCTTTGGACTTTAGCATCGAGGATCTCCTTCACTTCATGATGTTTCTGACCCTTCACCAGAATAGGCTCCGGTTCCGGGCCCTGAGGGTGCCACCTCGAACCACCCGGATCCCGACGGATAAGACTGAAATGGACAACAGGGTGTATTTTACTAAACAATTTGGGTAGTTCAAGTTCTACTGTCACTTTGTTAATCACCCGTTTGATTTTAAAGGGTCCCAAAAATTTGTAAGCCAGCTTGCGTGAAGTCTGAGGCAATGGGAGGTTCTTAGTTGATAAAAATACGGTCTCTCCTTCTTTGAAATCCCACCCCGGGCTGTGTTTTTTGTCAAATTGGGCTTTGTAATCCTTTTTCGCCTCCTCCAGGTTCTCCTGGATAACTTTCCAGGATTTTTTGAGCTTTTCCCACCACTGCTGGCAGTCTGTGGAGGGGGAGTGGTTCCCGCCTCCTGGGAGGGAGGGGAAAGGTTTCCCTTCGTAGCCATGCGCTGCTTGGAATGGAGACACTTTAGTTGAGCTGTGGAGGCTGTTATTGTATCCATAATTGGCAAATGGAAGGAGTTCCACCCAATTGGACTGTTGGAAGTTTATATAGCAGCGTAAATACTGTTCTAGAAGCCTGTTCACCCGCTCGCTTTGGCCGTCCGTCTGCGGGTGATAGGCTGAGCTCAGCCCCTGTTCCAACCCTGTGAGTTTACAGAACTCTCTCCAGAAGTTGGCAACAAACTGTGGCCCGCGGTCACTAATGACCTTGTCCGGGAATGAGTGGACCCGGACCACGTGCAGAAAAAACAAATAGACCAGTTCCTTTGCGGTAGGGAGTTGGCGGCAAGGGATGAAGTGGGCTTGCTTCGAAAAGGTGTCCACTACCACCAGTATTACTGTTTGTCCCCTAGAGGGGGGTAGCTCTACAATAAAGTCCATCGAGACTACTGACCAGGGCCGCTCGGCGGTGGGAAGGGGTTGTAAGAGTCCAGGCACCTTCCCCCCCCCCTTCGTTTGGCCATGAGGCAAGTAGGGCAAGTTTGAACAAACTCCGAGATGTCCCTTTTCATCTGCAGCCACCAGAATTGGCGGTGTACTAAGTGTAGGGTTTTGACGTACCCAAAGTGCCCGGCCAGTTTGCTGGTGTGACAGTGCTGTAGCACCTCTACTCTGAGGGATTTTGGGACGTAGAGTTTCCCTTCATGGTAGTGGGCTTGCTTCGAAAAGGTGTCCACTACCACCAGTATTACTGTTTGTCCCCTAGAGGGGGGTAGCTCTACGATAAAGTCCATCGAGACTACTGACCAGGGCCGCTCGGCGGTGGGAAGGGGTTGTAAGAGTCCAGGCACCTTCCCCCCCCCTTCATTTGGCCATGAGACAAGTAGGGCAAGTTTGAACAAACTCCGAGATGTCCCTTTTCATCTGCAGCCACCAGAATTGGCGGTGTACTAAGTGTAGGGTTTTGACGTACCCAAAGTGCCCGGCCAGTTTGCTGGTGTGACAGTGCTGTAGCACCTCTACTCTGAGGGATTTTGGGACGTAGAGTTTCCCTTCATGGTACCAAAATCCTCCTTCTCCTTTCACTAAGCCCTCTGGCCGGTCCTTCCCCTCTTTCTCTCCTTCCACTATTAGTTTGTTTCCGCCCCAGGGGCCATTATTTTGTGCGGCGGTTTTGGACCGGGTCTGCGCCACTCCCGCTACAGCTCCTGGAGGTATTAGGGAGTCTATGACCTCCTCTCGTTCACTCTCATGCTGCGGCAGCCTAGAGAGAGCGTCAGCCAAAAAGTTTTTGGAGCCGGGAATGTGCCACAGCATGAAGTCGAACGTAGCAAAGAACCCCGCCCACCGGATTTGCTTCCCGGTCAATTTACGGCGCCCGGTGAGCGCTTCTAGGTTTTTGTGATCTGTCCATATTTCGAATGGCCCCCTGGCCCCCTCCAGCCAAGACCGCCAGGGCTTGAGGGCGAAAGTGACCCCGTAAGCCTCCTTGTCCCACACTGACCAATTCACCCGGGTCTGTAAAAGGTCAGTGAGGGGCAGGGCTACTTTGGCGAACCCCTGTATGAACGACCTATAGAAATTTGCGAATCCGAGGAAGGATTGGAGCTATCTACGTGTTCTCGGGGGTTCCCAATCCAGCACTGCTTGGATCTTGGCTAGGTCCATGGCCAGCCCCTTGCCCGATACTCTGAACCCCAGGTAATCCAGTTCCTCTTTGTGGAACTCGCACTTGGACAACTTGGCATAGAGTTTGTTTTGGTACAAGGTGGTCAGGACTTCTCTCACTAGTTTTATGTGGGAAGGGAGGTCCTTGGAATAAATAATGATGTCATCTAGGTACACCACCACCTTTCTGTACAGGTATTTCCTCAGTACATCATTGATAAAGTTCATGAACACCCCGGGAGCCCCTTGCAGCCCGGATGGCATCACTAGGTACTCGACTGCCCCATCAGTGTATTGAACGCCGTTTTCCACTCGTCCCCCTCCTTGATTCTAACACGGAAGTAGGCATCACATAAGTCGAGCTTGGTGAATATGGACCCCTCCAATACTGCGCTTAGTAAGTCTTTGATCAGGGGGATGGGGTAGGCGTTCGACATGGAAATCCCATTAATCCCATGAAAGTCTGTACAAAGTCTAAGGCTCCCGTCCTTCTTTTTGCAGAACAGCACTGGAGCCGCGTGCGGGGCCATGGTGGGGCAGATAAAGCCGCGCCGGAGATTTTTGTCTAAGAACTTTCGCAGTTCGGCCTTTTCTGCTCACCCCATTGAGTAGAGCTTAGCTTTCGGCAGGGACTGGCCCGGTATGAGCTCTATGGCGCAGTCCGTGCTCCGGTGAGGGGGTAGCTCGTCCGCCTCGGTTTCACTAAATGCCCCCTTCAGGTCTCAGTACTCTGGGGGAATGCTCCTAATTTCCTCCACTGTCACACCCAGTTTTTCGTTTCTGGGTGGAGGTCGAGGCCCCCACAGTTTCCTCCACAAGTGGGAGGTACAACGTCTATCGAGGAAGTCGATTGTGTGCTCCCCCCATTGTATGTCGGGCTGGTGCCAGGCCAGCCATCCCACACCTAACACTATATCAAAGAGGAGGAGGGGGCAATCACGAACACTTCCAAGTCCCAGTGGTCCTCTACGCCCATGGGGATCTCTTGTGTTTGATTTACACATGGCTCCCCAGTTGTTCAAACTGGATCGGTCTAGGTAGCGGCTCCTTCCCCAGCTCTAACATCTCTACCAGTCTGGGGGTTATGATCTCCCAGGTGCATCCGGAGTCTATGAGGGCCCTGGCATGTACAAATCTCTTCAGCTTTACGTTTAACAAAGTCAGTGGGACAAACATCAGTTTCCCCAATATTCTCACCCTCAGTGGTGCCGCTTTTTCTCCGACCTGCCTCTGGGCACCCGTTAGTGCAGGTCGTCCCCGTTTCCTGCTGGCTTGGTCTCCCATGGGTTTTCACCCAGCTCCTCCATCATTATAGAATCCTCGTCAAGCACCATCGATAGAGCAGTGCTGCCTCAACTCGATTCCTTGGGCTTGGCCGCTTTCTTGGGGCCCGAGGGCACCGCTTTTGGGGCCGGTGTGGAGACCCGGGTTTTTTCAGGGCAATTGGCCGCTAGATGATTCGGGTCGCCGCACTGATAGCACTTGCGGGTGGGGGGAAAGGTTCGGGCGGTGCCCCCTCCCCCCGGTGCCTTTTTCGCCTCAGACCTTGAGGCGGCCTTCAGCTCATGGCTCGTCTTGCCCGCTTGGTGTTGTTGCCGCTGGAGGGCCACCGTTTTCATGTTGGTCTTGACTTCCCCCGCCAACTGGATCCATCCGACTAGCGTTTCCGGCCGTGCCTGCCCCAGGGCCCGATCCAATAGCCACGCGTTGAGGCCCTGCCGATACGCCAGGATCTTCATCACTTCGTTCCAACCCAGTATTTTGGCGCAGTGGGTGCGGAACTCGGTTGTGTACTCACGGATCGACTTACTCCCCTGTCAAAGATTCTGGAGAGCGGCGATGGCCCGGGTCTCCTGCAGCGGGTCTTCAAACTGGGAAAGCAGGGCCTGCAGGAAGCCGGCCACAGTGCCCACTTCGGGTGCTCGGGTCTCGTACAGGCTCACGTACCACCGCTGGGCTTCCCCCCGTGTCTTCGACCCCAGGTAATCCATGCGGCTGCGTTCGTCAGGGAACGTGTCCCCCCAATAATGCATGTAGCTGTTGGCCTGGATGATAAAGTACTCCACACCCTCTGGGCTCCCGTCGAAGGTCGCATCCAGCTAGCGGGACTTCGCTCGCCTCTCCGGGGCCGCTGGGGCCGCGGGTCCCGCTGGGGCGGCCAGGGCCGCTGGCACCACCAGGGGGGGCGGGGCTTGCGGCTGTGGCCAGGGTAGTCCCCCAGGGGCCCAATGCAACGCTCAGTCTATCTGCTTCTGGACCTCCTGCACCATCAACGCTAGGTTTGCTCTCATCTCGCTCCTCAGGTCCCGATTCATGGCCACCATCTCGCGCCTCAGGTCTTCTACCTGGTCGCGTCTTGGGGAGGGGGACTTCACCTTGTCCTCCTTCTCTGACCCGGACTCCGATTGCCCCTCGTTTGGCTTTGCCACCCCTTTACAGTCGTCTTCCCCTGAGGGGGGATTTGCTAGGCTCCCTGGGTTCCCCTTCTCCTGCACCGGCCGGTTGAGAATGGCCTCATGTCGGCGCGCCGCCTCGTCCATCAGGGTGGTGGAGGTTCGGGGGTGCCACGCTTTCGGGGTGATGAACCGCTCTTGCCTCAACCGTTGCGGCTTCCGGGGCTCTATTATATGCCACACCGGAGTCCTGGGTATCTCAATCGGTTCTGAAGGTTCTCGGTCGTCGGGTGCTTTGGCAGCCATCCGCTACAAAGTTACTCGCGCCGATAAACCCTCTTAGGGATCAGTTCCAAAATGTCAGCAAAGGGTTCATTGAAGTTTCAAAAGGATCAGACTTGTCTTTGTTAGAAAAACTAAGTTGACTTTATTGATAACAACAATGTTACTCCCTACACGGATTCATTGGAACCGATAACAGATAGCTTGAACCATTGACACTTCAAAGGATTTGGGCTTTAAACTATTTCCCATAATGAAACGACAGTGTGTCTCTGAAAGTAACACTTTCACATGCTCGCTTATCTTTTTCAGTTGATGGTTGCATCCCCCTCCTGGTGATGTCCTTGCATAGCTCCATAGGCGCCAGGAAAGTTAGCTTGAACATTCTGCGCTTCAAAGGCCTCGCTGGTCTTTGGAGCTCTGGTAACATCCATTCTCACACACCCCCATTTGTTATGCAGGGCACCTGGGTTAGTGGCTCAAGAATCTATTAAGCATTTATGTTAGTAAGCAGTAATCAATAAATTCAGAAAGCAAAGGTAACTTCAATGAAACATAATCTGACAACCTTAGACTGCCATCCTTTTTCTTTCTGAAGAGTACGGGGGCGGCATGGGGGACTTGGCAGGCCGTATAAAGCCCCTACGTAGGTTCAACTCCAGAAACTTTTGTAGCTCCTCCTGGTCCCCTTGGCTCATTGAGCACAGTTTGGCTTTGGGCTGTGGCTCCCCCTCTACTAGCTCAATGATGCAGTCCGTATCTTGGTGAGGGGGTAGCTTGTCTGTCTCTTGGGCATTGAACACCTTAAGTAGATCTTGGTATTCGGGGGGATGGGCGGGTACCTCGACTTTGGTAACACATAACTTTTCCAGTTGGGGGGGGGGGATGCAGGCTCCACTTTTTGTCCCAGCGGTGACTTTCACACACCGGGTCTAGGAAATATATTGCGCTCCCACTCCATTGGAAGAGCGGATCATGATCGGCCAGCCACTCTAGGTTGAGGATGGCTTGGAACTTGGCAGCCAGGGCTATGATGAAGGTGCGGAGCTCCCAGTGCTCTCCCACCCCTCGGGCGCACACTTCTGTCCCCATGGTGCATGGTTCTCCCTTCACCGCGCTCCCGTCCATCTGCTAAAAAATATACGATTCTTTAAGGGGCACAGTTCTCAGTTCAAAGGCCTCTACCAAACTGGGCAATAATAAGTCTTTTGAGCACCCCAAGTTCAGTAGGACCCTGATGCAGGAAAACCGTTTTATGATTGGGTTCACTAGTGTTATGGGTACATAATACAAAGTCCCGGATAATCTCACCCTTAGCAGCGTGGCCGTGGCTTGGACCTGTTGTTGCATGCTCCTCACAGCAGGCCATTGTCATTTCCCGGCAGCTGGCCACCTTTGTCTTCCCCCTCAGACTCTTCCAGAATTGGTTCTCGAAACTGGAGTACCGCAGACTTGGCTTTGGCCATCGGGGCCCCCGACCCCCCAGCTTTCTTCTTTGCTTCTGGCTTGATGAGCATGGAGGTTCGCGGCTCCCTCAGTTTACTCGGACATTCGCTGGTGATGTAGTTCTCCTACCCACACTTGAAGCACAACTTGGCCTTGGCTCTACAGTCTCGCTTCTCTCGAGAGGGTGATTCGGGGGCCCTTTTCAGAAGGTTCAATCTTGGGGGTTTCTCTCGGCCCTCTTTGGGGGGCCCACTTTGTTGTTTCTTTTGGAGGGCAATCGTCTTGTTGTGATCCTCTATCTCACAGGCTAATTGGATCCAATCGACCAAGTCCTTTGACTCCCCCATCTTTAGGGCCTCGCCATAAATGTTGGAGTTCAGGCCCCTCTTGAACTGTTCAATCCTGGCCCCTTTGTCCCATCGGTGGACCTTTGAATTCAACACCCTGAATTTGTTGAGGTATTCCCGCACCGATGCAGCACTCTGTCTCAGGTCTTGTAGTGCTGATATGGCGTTGGTCTCTTGCAGGGGGTCCTCGAAGTGGTGGTGTAGAGCCCTCAGGTGGTCCATGGCCAAATTTAGAACTGGGGACTGACTCTTGAATAAGGTGACATACCTCTGGGCTATCGCCCCACAGAGGCAGCTCCTGATGTATATCACCCATGAGTGCTCCATCGAAAGTTGTGTGCCCAAATGCTGAAGTGACCCCATACTGACACTATGAAGTAGGCGAGGTCTGCAGGGTCCCCATTGAATTTTGCCTCGCTGACCCAAGGTCTGCCTGGCACCAGGGCAGATTCCTCTGGCTTAGGTTGGGGCTGTGGGGCTGGTTCACTCCCTGCGGGCAGTTCTCCTCCAGCTGGGGCCCCTGGTTGCTCACCCTGCTGCGGAACCTGTGGGGGGGGCAAGGCTGCGACCCCCTCCGCCACCATCTGTAGCTGCTGGGCGAGCTTGCGCATCTCCTGGATTTAGAAGGCGTGCATGGCCTGCATCTTCTCGCATAGTTGGCTGCTCTGGCTAGCGAGGGCTTTTTGCATGCACTTGTTAACGCCATTCCCCGTGCTGCTCGCACGAGGGTAGTCCCCTCCACTCTCATCACCCTGGATCCTCCATGGATGCTAGGACCTATGTAGCCCCGAGAGTCGGGCATGGTATGGGGGTCCTCTCTCAGATCTCCGCTAATACTCTCCCGCAAATCCATGGAACGCCACTCTCTCCTCTGAATCGTCACTGTGATGGGAGTCACCATCGGCCCTTCGGGCTTTGGTTCTTCCTCGTTGGTCATGGTGGTTATACTTGTCCCCATAGCTTGGTCCTGTTCACCAGCCATCATTAGTCTGGGTTCAGGCCACTCAGGGATGGGTACAGTTCTGACAACCCAGAGGCAAGGAACAGACAAGTATTGTTCAAAATCTTTATTCCAGCATCATAGGCAGGTGCAGGCATTTTCGGAACTGGCTCTCCCACCAGTTCCTCGCTCTTATAACCCCTTGCCCTGGCTGTTACAATTTAAGCCAAGCACGCAAAGCTGCAGTGGGTATTTTGTGTGGGTTCCCTCCTACTCTATCATCACCCCAGGTACCCGTTATCTTCCCCCTCAGCCTCATCTCCACCAGCTCCCTTGACCTTGGTTGCATAGTAGTGCAAATTCTCAGACATGCCACCCTCTGCCTAGATAAGCAGCTTGGGGCTCTTTAGCTTGGAGAAATGTCGACTACAGGGTGAAATGATAGAGGTTTACAAGATAATGCACGGGATGGAGAAAGTAGAGAAAGAAGTACTTTTCTCCCTTTCTCACAAGAACTCATGGGCAATCGATTAAATTGCTGAGCAGAAAGGTTAAAACGGATAAAAGGAAGTACTTCTTCACCCAAAGGGTGATTAACATGTGGAATTCACTGCCACAGGAGGTGGTGGCGGCCACAAGCATAGCCACCTTCAAGAGGGGGTTAGATAAAAATATGGAGCAGAGGTCCATCAGTGGCTATTAGCCACAGTGTGTATGTGCGTATGTGTGTGTGTATATATATAAATTTTTTTGGCCACTGTATGACACAGAGTGTTGGACTGGATGGGCTATTGGCCTGATCTAACATGGCTTCTCTTATGTTCTTAAAGCAATCAGCTCGCATAGCATAACAAGCACAAGCATTAGCATTGCATAACTGTTAGCCATTTGGATACATGTGGCAAGAGGAACAAAGATTGAGTGACTCTTGACACTTATAGTTGTCAGAACTTGTAACTTTCCTATATGCTGTTAGCCTAACTGACTCCATATTGTAACCAGATACTAACTCAATGTGCCCTTAGCCAGGCCACTAACCAGACCGCTATGCATTTCAAACAAACTGTGATCACTGAAGGGTGGCAGATAGCCTCTGGCCAACATCTGCAGGTGCCCTTTGAAGCCGGCCGGCCAGGACATCTCAGCAAGACTCCATCCTCCCTTGCTGATAACAGACCCTGGGAAACAGACAGTTGTCTCTGGCCGTGTGAAAGATCGTTTTATTGTTGCTGCCACAAGCACATAAAAATGTAACCAATGCTAACTTCGTTATCAGTGTTATTCTGTGCCTTCAGTACGGTAGTTCTCAATAAACGCCTATACTTTTGTAACGAAGTCTTGGGCCTCGATTGAAGTTCTTCCAGTTCTGACATTATAACACTGATCCCTTTTTGGGAGCTTATCCGAACTGGCAACTTAGCTGGATGGCAGCAAAGGCTCCAGATAACGGAGAGCCCAGCACACCCCCGGGGGAGAGACCGCTAGAACCCGGGGTGACTGTGGTGAGACGAAAAGTCAAGGACCCAGCGCACTTCTCCACGGCAATCTTTGCCCCGAGGAGCTGGACCCCGCAAAAGTCCACCGCGCTCATGGAAGCCGCGGACGAGAGATACAAGGCATTGGCGACCGGAACCGGAGGGGACGACTGGGACCTGGAGAGAGAAGGGGCCCTGATCCCTAGTGGCGGCGAGCCGGCACATGCGCTCCGCAACGAGCTCTTCCAGTGGGTGAGAGAAATCCACGATGAGGTCCATGAGACCCGCGTCCAGCTGGCCATGGAGATGCACTTGCAGCTGGACGCGATCCAGAACCAGATCCGTGCCCTGCAAGGGGCCGGACCGGGGGCACTGGCCGGGCCCCCTGGAGGGGGACCGATCCCCCCGGCCACGCCCGCCGATGGAGCACCGGCGGCGCCTGACGGGGGAGCGCCTGGGCAACCCGCGGCAACCCCCATAGACGGGGGTGGGGGCCCGGCCGGCCCGCCGGCCCCAGGCCCCGCGGGCCCACCACCGCCGCAGCCAGCCGGGCCCCGGTGGGGGGGGGGGACGGAGCGAGGGTCTGCGAGCTCCAGATCACATTCGACGGGGATGGAGACGAGGTGGAGTACTTCACCATCCAGTGCAACAACTTCTTCACTCATTGGGGCGCAAGCTACCCAACGGAGGCAAGTTGAGTAGACCGCGTCGCCTCCAAGCTAATGGGGGCTGCGAGGAAGTGGTATGTGGGGCTATACACGGGAAGGAGACCGAAGCTGGCGACGGTGGCGGATTTCCTCCAGGCAATGCTGCGGCAGTACGGCGACCCCCTGAGAGAAGAAAAGGCCATAGAAACCCTCCAGAGAATCGAGCAGGGGAACTGCACCACCCAAGAGTACGCTACAGAATTTATGGTGCACTGCGCGGCAGTGAGGGGTTGGAGCAAGCTGATGAAGTACACGGCGTTTAAGAACGGCCTGAACGTCAACATACTTGACCGGTGCTACCACCAGGGCAGACCCCACACTTTGGTCGGTTGGATCCAGCTGGCTGGAGAGGTGGAGATGAACCTACAACACGTCGGGATTCGCCGCCAACAACAACTAGGGAGGAAAGGGGGAAGGCCGAGTACCCCGGCGACCAAACCCGAGGGGAAGAAGGTGCCCACCACCTCCACCCCGGCCGGGGTGGGGAGGAGATGCTTTAGGTGCGGAGATCCGGGGCACCTGGCCGCCACTGCCCAGAGAAGTCGCAACCCGCCACCCCGCTGCCCAAGCCATTCGCGACCACCCCGAAGAAAGGGGGGGCGAGCCAAAGAGCCCAGTCGGGGCACCGTCGCCATGTCCTTGGCGATTGACAAGGATATTATAACCTTCGCGGAATCGAGCGAGGAGTCATGGGAACCCGAGTCGGCGGGAAACGACAGCGACCTGCTTTAATAGGTGCCGCAAAGCAGGTCAGGGAAGCTCCGGCACCAATGACGGTGAGAGTTACCGGGGAACTGTTATTTATGGCCGTGACTTTATTGAACCCCAACTTAAAGCAATTTATGCACACCTGGGCCCTAATAGACTCAGGGTGCACTAGGGACATTATCACCCCCCGCCTCGTAGAGGTGCTTGGGCTAGCCAAGTCCCCGTTACCCCACCCAATCCAATTCAAACAGATGGACGGGTCAGTGATGAAGGGGGAGCCCTGCACCGAGGAAACCCAAGCGGTGCCAGTGGGGACCGAGGATCACTGGGGGATCGAAACGTTTGTGATAGTCCCCTCCTCCTCGTTCGATGTAGTGGTGGGGGCGGGCTGGTTAGCGAGACACCAGCCAGATATTCAGTGGGAAGCACAGATTGTGCGCTTCCCAGACTGGCAGTGCGAACACCACCATTGGCGGAAAGAACGGGGTCCCAAAGCGCCACCTCAAAACGAACGGCTATGCCTTACCATAGAGGAGGTGAAATCGATTCCCAAGGAATACCGAGACTTGAGGAGGGCTTTTAGCGAGGAGGAGGACGAACTGCCCCCCCACCACCCGACTGACTGCGCCATCAAACTAATACCAGGGCAGGAACTACCGAAAGCCAAACTTTACTCGATGGGCTGGGCGGAGAAAGCGGAACTGAAAAAGTTCATAGACAAAAACTTGAAGCGGGGGTTTATCCGCCCCGCCACGGCACCCCATGCAGCCCCCATCCTAATCCGCAAGAAGGATGGAAGTTTGAGACTTTGCACAGATTTTCGCGGGATAAATGGGATTTCCATGTCAAATGCTTACCCGATCCCGCTGATAAAAGACTTGCTAAGTACGGTGGCGGAGGGCAACATATTCACCAAGCTCGACCTCCGCGATGCGTACTTCAGGGTCTGGATCAAAGAGGGAGACGAGTGGAAGACAGCGTTCAACACGCCGATGGGACAGTTTGAATACCCAGTGATGCCGTTTGGGTTGCAGGGGGCGCCGGGAGTGTTCATGAATTTTATCAATGAAGTGTTAAGGGACTACCTGTATAAGGGGGTGGTGGTATACCTGGATGACATCATAATTTACTCTAAAGACCTAGAATCACATGTACCATTGGTTAGAAAAGTGTTGACCACCCTGTATCAGAACAAACTGTATGCCAAATTAACCAAATGTGAGTTCCACAAAACGGAACTGGATTACCTGGGGTTCCGAGTGTCGGGGGAAGGGCTAGCAATGGACCCAGCAAAAATCCAGGCGGTACTAGATTGGGAGCCGCCCTGAACCCGACGGCAGCTACAATCTTTCCTCGGGTTCGCCAATTTTTACCGCGGGTTCATCAAGGGGTTCGCCAGGGTCATGCTACCCCTCACAGAACTACTCAAAACGAAAGGGAAGGGGGAGGAAGCAAAAAAGCCCGGGGCGCGCCTTGCATGGTCACCAGAGTACCAGCGCGCGTTCGATGAATTGAAAAGACTATTCACAAGCGAACCAGTATGGGCCCACCCCAATGAACTAAAGCCATTCGTGGTGCAATGCGACGCCTCCGACGTTGCGGTGGGGGCAATATTGATGCAGAGGGACGACGAGGGGGGGCTGAGACCCTGCGCATACATCTCCCACAAGTTTTCGAACAAACAGAGAAACTGGTCAGTGTGGGACAAAGAAGCCTTCGCAGTCACATTCGCTCTAAAAACATGGCGATCGTCGCTAGAGGGAGCCCGGGTCCCTTTTGAAATTTAGACAGATCACAAAAACCTCGAGGCGTTAACCGGACGGCGCAAACTCACCGCCAAACAAATACGGTGGGCGGGGTTTTTCGCTAAATTCGATTTTGTGCTCAAGCACATCCCCAGGACTAAGAATTTTTTGGCCGACGCACTCTCACACATGCCCCAGCATGACAGCCAAAGAGAAGAAGTCATAGACTCACTCATTCCCCTTACCCAAGTGGCGGGCGGGGCCATCACCCGGTGGGGGAAAAAGACAGGGACTCCGGAGCCAAAAGAAAAGGAACGCTTCGCGGCTGAAGCAGAGGCGGAGGGAGGGGAAAGGCCCGAGGGCATTGAGAAGGGGGAAGGAGGACTGTGGTATTACAATGGGAAGATCTACGTGCCGAAAAGCCTGCGGGGTGAGGTCCTAACGCAATGCCACTCCAGCCGCCTGGCCGGGCATTTTGGCTACGTAAAAGCGCTCAACCTGGTCACCCAACAATTCTGGTGGCCGCACCTAAAAAGGGATGTGTCAGAATTTGTAAGCTCCTGCCCGACATGCATCATGACCAAACGGAGGGGGGGGGGGAAACCACCGGGCCACCTGATCCCACTACTAACTGCATCCCGACCATGGGCAGTGGTGTCGATGGACTTCATAGTAGAACTGCCCCCTTTCCAAGGGAAAACAGTAATCCTAGTGGTAGTGGACACCTTTTCAAAACAAGCCCACTTCATCCCGTGCAAGCAACTGCCCACCGCCAAGAAGTTAGCCTATTTGTTCTTCAATCGCGTGGTCTGGCTCCACTCCTTCCCTGATAAGGTAATTAGTGATCGCGGGCCACAGTTCGTTGCCAACTTCTGGCGGGAGTTTTGCAAAATCGCCGGGATAGAACAAGGGCTTAGCTCCGCCTACCACCCACAAACGGATGGCCAGACGGAGAGGGTCAACGGGCTTCTAGAGCAGTACCTCAGGTGCTACGTCAATTACCAACAATCCAACTGGGTGAAACTCTTGGCATTTGCAGAATACGGGTACAATAATAGTCTGCACAGCTCCACAAAGACCTCGCCCTTCCAAATAGTCAATGGGTATGAGGGCAAGCCTTTCCCTCACCTCCCCCTTCCAGCTGGGGCCCCTGGACAAACCTCTTGTCAGCAGTGGTGGGAGGGAGTCCGCCAAGGGTGGGAGGTGATCCAAGAAATCTGAAAAAGGCCAAGGAGGAGTACAAACGGCATTTTGACCGAAAGCACTCCCCCCAGTGGGAATTTAAGGAAGGGGAGAAGGTGTTCCTGTCAACTAAAAACCTCCCGCTACCCCAGGCCTGCCGGAAACTAGCCTACAAATATCTGGGCCCCTTTAAGATAAAACGGGTGATCAACGAGGTGACCGTGGAACTGGAGCTGCCCAAGCTACTGAGTAAGATCCACCCTGTTTTTCATTGCAGCCTTCTTCGCAAAGATCCTGGAGCTACGTCCTGGCACCCTCGCCCTCTAGAGCCACCTCCTACTCGAGTGAAGGGCCAGAGCCACCATGAGGTGCAGGAGATCCTAGACTCCAGGGTCAGGCGGGGGGTACTGTACTACCTGATTCGGTGGAAGTACTTTCCCCCTGAGCTGTGACGAGTGGGTCAAGGCCAGTGATGTATCAGCCCCGCAGCTGCTTAAGAAATTCCACCTACTGTACCCACACAAGCCCAAGGCAAAGAGCTTAGGGGGGGCAGTATGTCAGAACTTGTAACTTTCCTATATGCTGTTAGCCTAACTGACTCCATATTGTAACCAGATACTAACTCAATGTGCCCTTAGCCAGGCCACTAACCAGACCGCTATGCATTTCAAACAAACTGTGATCACTGAAGGGTGGCAGATAGCCTCTGGCCAACATCTGCAGGTGCCCTTTGAAGCCGGGCGGCCAGGACATCTCAGCAAGACTCCATCCTCCCTTGCTGATAACAGACCCTGGGAAACAGACAGTTGTCTCTGGCCATGTGAAAGATCGTTTTATTGTTGCTGCCACAAACACATAAAAATGTAACCAATGCTAACTTCGTTATCAGTGTTATTCTGTGCCTTCAGTACGGTAGTTCTCAATAAATGCCTATACTTTTGTAACGAAATCTTGGGCCTCGATTGAAGTTCTTCCAGTTCTGACAATAGCAAAAACAAGACCTGGAGCTGACTGCAGCTCAGATCATAAGCTACTCATTGCAAACTTCAGGCTTAAACTGAAGAAAACTGGAGAAGCCATTAGGCCATTCAGGTTTGACCTTGATCACATCCCTTATGAATATACAGTGGAGGTGAAGAATAGGTTTAGGGAACTAGAGTTGATAGACAGAGTGCCTGAATAACTATGGACAGCGGTTCATGACATTGTACAGAAGGTAGCAATCAGCACCATCCCAAAGAAAAAGAAATGCAAGAAAGCAAAGTGGCTGTCTGAAGAGGCTTTACAAATAGCTGAGGAAAGAAGGAAAGCGAAAGGCAAAAGGTGAAAAGGAAAGATTCACCCAACTGAGTGCAGATGTTCAGAGAACAGCAAGAAGAGATAAGGAGGCCTTCCTGAAGGAACAACACAAAACAATAGAGGAAAATAATAGAATGGGAAGGTCAAGAGATCTCTTCAAGAAAATTGGAGAAATCAAGGGAACGTTTCGTGCAAAGATGGCCATGATAAAGCACAAAAATGGGAAGGTAGCAGAAGCAGAAGAGATCAGAAAGAGGTGGCAAGAATACACAGAAGAATTATACAAGAAGGATCTTAATGTCCTTGACAACCATCACTGATCTTGAGCCAGACATCCTGGAGTGTGAAGTCAAATGGGCTTTAGAAAGCATTACTAACAACAAAGTGAGTGGAGACGATGGTATCCCAGTTGAGCTATTCAAAGTCCTAAAACACGATACCGTTAAAGTGATGCACACATTATGACAGCAAATTTGGAAAATTCAACAGTGGCCACATGATTGGAAAAGGTCAGCTTATATTCCAATCCCAAAGAAGGGTAATGCCAAAGAATGTTCAAACTATCACACCATTGCACTCATTTCACATGCCAGCAAAGTCATGTTAAAGATTCTACAAGGGGGGCTACCAGATTGGCAGCTATATTACAAAGCATCTGTACTTTTATGGGTAAGAGACTGGATACTTTTGAATGACAAGAGACAAATGCTATTAGAAGGACATGATTTAACTATGGGATAGCACACATATTTGTGGTATCAAAGACTCGAAGGCCAGTCCTATTTTAAGAATCATTGCTTTAGAAAATATCATACGTGGTCATGGTTAAAGACAAAAATTTACCAAAAAATCCCAAGATGGGTTTCTCCAGTAGAAGCATTTACACATCCAAACCTCCTAAAACCAAATCAGAATCATAGATATGAAGACTTGTTGGGAAAAGATAACTAACTGAAAACCAAAAAAGAATTGGAAAATGTGCATATTAAAATGGATTGGTGGTCGAGAATGCAAATTGAATCTAGATATGCCAAAGATAAGGTGACAGGTTTTATTACAGAGCAACATGTATTTGACAACATTTTGTTGAGTCCACAAGAAAAGTTGATTTCCAAAATATATGCATATCTACTTCAAATGAAGACACAAGATGAAGTTGTAAAGGACTGTATGGTTCAATGGGCAAAAAACTTTGGCTACAATATAGCATTAGAAGACTGGGTCAGTAACTAGCTCAGTAACTTTCAAAAAAAATCTATATAAGATGTTTTATAGATGGTACCTGACCCCACAGAAACTCTGTAAGATGTATACTATGTCCAATAAGTGTTGGAAATGTACTAAACAGATTGGTTCCTTTTATCATATGTGGTGGTCATGTGAGATTGTGAAAGTTTATTGGAAAATGGTGCATGAAATGTTACAGAAGATCATGAAGACACAGATTCATTTCAAACCAGAACTATTTTTATTGAATATATTTCCGGAGGAATATTCCAAAGAGATGAAACATTTATTGGCTCAATTTAATACAGCAGCTAGGGTCCTTTTGGCACAGAGATGGAAAACTCAGGAAATTCCCACAAAAAATGGATCTGGTGGGAAAAGTTCTGGAAACAGCAGTTGGATTTCTTGTTCCACCTTTTAGCTGGGAAACCTAAAGAAGAAGCAAGAAAATATTGGAGGAAATTTTATGCCTGATTAACCAAGACTCTTAAGATTCTCTGATGTGAACTTATTTTTTTCTTTTTTCCCTGTATTTTATATTATAAAATTTATCTTTACTGGAGTTGTCAAAATTACCAGACAATTTTAACAAAAGGTTTATACTATAAAATTTGAAAATGGATCCTGTGCAGTAGAACTGGTTTCTTCCCAAAAGGCAAATAAGAGACAATATCAGAAATCTTGTAAATATTGTAGAATATTATGAAAGACATCCAGAAAAGGAGGTAGCATTATTCTTTGCGGATGCAGAGAAAGCATTTGACAATTTAAACTGGGACTTTATGTTTGCAGTAATGGAGAAAATGGAGCTGGGAGAAAGCTTTATAAGAATGATAAAAGCAATATACACTGAACAATGTGCAAGGCTATGTATAAATGCAGATCTTACAGAAGATATGATAATCAGCAAAGGTACAAGACAAGGTTGTCCGCTTTCCCCATTGTTGTTTATAATGACTCTTGAAATATTTCTGATGCAGATCCAAGAAGAAAAAGAAATAGAAGGATTAAAAATAAAAGAATTTACTTATCAATATAGAGCATTTGCAGATGATCTAATGTTTATAAATGAAAACCCCATACAAGTTACACCTTTGTTGTTAGCCAAAATACAAAAATATGGAGAGTTGATGGGACTTTGTAATAATAAAGAAAAATCAAAACTTCTATTCAAAAATATGCAAATAAATAAGCAACAAGAATTGCAGACACTAACGGGCTGTGAAGTTACCTCCAAGGTAAAATATTTGGGTGTGGAGATAACAATGAAGAATATTGATCTGTTTAAAAATAATTATGAGAAGTTATGGCGTAAAATGGATGAAGTTATGTTAAAATGGAATAAACTTAATTTGTCACTGCTGGGTAGAATAGCTGCAATTAAAATGAATATTCTACCAAGAATAATGTATTTGTTTCAAACTATTCCCATTGTGAAAGATAGTAAACAATTTGATAAATGGCGAAGGAAAATTTCAGAATTTGTGTGGGCTGGGAAGAAACCAAGGATCAAAAGGAAAATTTTGACAGATGCAAAAGAAAGAGGTGGATTTCAACTACCAAATTTAAAATTATATTTGTTTAGTGTGGATAAAAGAATGGATAACGCTGTTATACAAAAAACTCTTAGTGTTGGAAGGTTATGGAGATAAATTTGGCTGGCATGCGTATTTGTATTTGTATTATGGAATTATTTGTATTTGTATTTGTATTATGGAAAAAAGAAGATGGACGGTATTTTCTCTCACCATTACATGTGTCACACAGTGGCAAAAATTTATATATATATATATATATAGCTGCATACACATACATATATATATATATATATATATATATATATATATATATATATATATATATATAGCTGCATACACATACTGTGGCTAATAGCCACTGATGGACCTCTGCTCCATATTTTTATCTAACCCCCTCTTGAAGGTGGCTATGCTTGTGGCCGCCGCCACCTCCTGTGGCAGTGAATTCCACATGTTAATCACCCTTTGGGTGAAGAAGTACTTCCTTTTATCCGTTTTAACCTGTCTGCTTAGCAATTTCATCATAAGAACATAAGAAAAGCCATGTTAGATCAGGCCAATGGCCCAACACTCTGTGTCACACAGTGCCCAAAAATTATATATATATATATATACACACACACACACACACACACACACACTGTGGCAGTGGGGTGCCGCAGGGCTCGGTACTGGGTCCCATGCTCTTTAACTTGTTCATAAATGATTTAGAGTTGGGAGTGAGCAGTGAAGTGGCCAAATTTGCGGATGACACTAAATTGTTCAGGGTGGTGAGAACCAGAGAGGATTGTGAGGAACTCCAAAGGGATCTGTTGAGGCTGGGTGAGTGGGCGTCAACGTGGCAGATGCGGTTCAATGTGGCCAAGTGCAAAGTAATGCACATTGGGGCCAAGAATCCCAGCTACAAATACAAGTTGATGGGGTGTGAACTGGCAGAGACTGACCAAGAGAGACATCTTGGGGTCATGGTAGATAATTCACTGAAAATGTCAAGGCAGTGTGCGTTTGCAATAAAAAAGGCCAACACCATGCTGGGAATTATTAGGAAGGGAATTGAAAACAAATCAGCCAGTATCATAATGCCCCTGTATAAATCGATGGTGCGGTCTCATTTGGAGTACTGTGTGCAGTTCTGGTTGCCGCACCTCAAAAAGGATATTATAGCATTGGAGAAAGTTCAGAAAAGGGCAACTAGAATGATTAAAGGGCTGGAACACCTTCCTTATGAAGAAAGGTTGAAACGCTTAGGGCTCTTTAGCTTGGAGAAACGTCGACTGAGGGGTGACATGATATTGTGTATAAACAAATTTATTAGTAACATATGGTAGCAGAATTATATCTACAACTTATAAAGAGCTTAAAATAAAAAAAAATCGTTCTACCCCATATCTTACTTTCCTCCCACCCCTCCCTCCGTTACTTGACCCCCGCCAGTGTTATTTTTTTTAAAAAAAAACAAATATTAAAGGTACCTTTAAACTATAAAAATCTTAATCATCAAAAATTGTCCAATGTCCTTTTATTTTCCACTCTTTCTCTACGTATCTTCTGAATTTCTTCCACTCCGCATTAAAAAGTTCTAAATCATAGTCTCTTAGTTTTCTTGTTAATTTGTCCATTTCACACCATGACATAACTTTTGTAATCCAGTCCCATTTTTCTGGTATTTTTTCTTGCTTCCATAACTGCGCATACAATGTCCTAGCAGCTGAGAGCAAGTACCATATTAAAGTTCTATCTTCTTTTGGAAATTTTTCCATTTGTAATCCCAGCAGAAAAGTCTCTGCCTCTTTGTTGAATTCATATCCCAGAATCTTAGAGATCTCTTGCTGAATCATCTGCCAAAACATTTTAGCCCTTTCACAAGTCCACCACATATGGTAGAAAGAACCTTCATGCTTTTTACATTTCCAACACCTATCTGGCATCTTGTTATTCATCTTTGCTATTTTTTTTGGAGTCATATACCATCTATACATCATCTTAAAACAGTTTTCTTTAATACTATGACATGTTGCGAGTTTCATAGAGTTCTTCCACAGATACTCCCAAGATTCCATCTTTATTTCTTTATTTACATTAATTGCCCATTTTATCATTTGAGATTTCACTACTTCATCTTCTGTAGACCATTGTAAAAGTAATTTGTATACTTTTGAGATTAATTTCTCATTGTCTCCAAGCAGAACTCTTTCCATTTCTGTTTGTTCTTTCCTTATTCCTTCGGCTTTAATATCATTCTCCATCAAGCTTTTTATTTGTTGCATTTGAAACCAATCATATTTATAACTCAGTTCTTCTGCAGTTTTCAGTTCTATTTTCCCACTTTGTATTTTTAGTAACTGGTTATATGATAGCTGTTTTTCATTAACTGTTTTAGCTGTTAACTTTATCACTTCAGCTGGCACTATCCACAAAGGTCTCCTCTCATCACCATATTTCTTATACTTTATCCACACATTTAATAGATTACTTCTTATATAATGGTGAGAGAAAAGACCATCCATCTTCTTTTTTCCGTAATACAAATATGCATGCCAGCCGAATTTTTTTCCATGGCCTTCCAACACTAAAAGTTTTTTATTTAACAGCGTTATCCATTCTTTCATCCATACTAAACAAATTGCTTCATGATACAGTTTCAAATCTGGTAACTGGAATCCACCTCTCTCTCTTGCATCTGTCAAGACTTTCATTTTAATTCTTGGTTTCTTCCCGGCCCACACAAATTCCGAAATTTTCCGTCGCCATTTATCAAACTGTTTAGCATCTTTCACAATAGGGATGGTTTGAAACAAATACATAATCCTTGGTAAAATATTCATTTTTATTGCAGCTATTCTACCCAACAAGGACAAGTTGAGCTTATTCCACTTTAACATATCTTCTTCTATTTTACGCCATAGTTTTTCATAATTGTTCCTGAACAAATCAATATTTTTCATTGTTATCTCTACCCCTAGGTATTTAACCTTAGAGGCAACTTCACAACCCGTTAGTCTTTGTAATTCTTGTTGTCTATTTATCTGCATATTCTTGCACAAAATTTTTTATTTTTCTTTATTTATATAAAGTCCCGCCAACTCCCCAAACTCTTGTATTCTCAATAATAACAAAGGTGCAGCTTGTATGGGATTTTCATTTATAAACATTATATCATCAGCAAATGCTCTGTACTTATAGGTATAGCCTTTTATTTGTAATCCTTCTAGATCTTTTTCTTCTTGAATCTGCATCAGTAAAATTTCAAGAGTCATTATGAACAGCAATGGCGAAAGCGGGCAGACTTGTCTAGTACCTTTGCTGATTTTCATTTCATCTGTAAGATCTGCATTAACGCACAACCTTGCCCTTTGTTCAGAATATATTGCCTTTATCATTCTTATAAAACTTTCTCCAAGCTCCATTTTTTCCATCACTGCAAACATAAAGTCCCAGTTTAAATTGTCAAATGCTTTCTTTGCATCCGCAAAGAATAATGCTACTTCTTTTTCTGGGTGTCTTTCATAATATTCTACAATATTTACAACAGTTCTAATATTGTCTCTTATTTGTCTTTTAGGAAGAAAACCAGCTTGATCTTCCTTTATAAAATTTATCAGATATTGCTTAAGTCGTTCTGCCAAAATTCTTGTAAATATTTTATAATCATTGTTCAAAAGCGAAATTGGTCTATAATTTTTCACACTTGTGACGTCTCTTTCTTCTTTGGGTATCAAAGAAATAACAGCTTCTTTCCATGTATTTGGTACATTCCCTTTAGTTCTTATTACATTCATCAGCTTCTGTAATTTTGGTATTAATTCATCCTTAAAAATTTTAAAGTATTTAGCTGTGTAGCCATCTGGCCCGGGAGCTTTATCATTTTTCATCACGTTGATTGCTGCTTCAATTTCTACTTTTTCAATTGGGTCATTCAAAACTTTTCTCATATTTTCAGTTAAGGGCTCAATTTTTATTTTTTGTAGATATTCGTCTATCTTTTCTCTCTTTACTTCAGCACCTTTAAACAACTTGGCATAATACTTAAAAAATTCTCTTTTTATTCCCTCTTGAGTAACTACCTCTCTTTCATCTGTCACAATTCTACTAATTATTTTATTTTCCCTCTTTTTCTTCAGTTGCCACGCCAAATATTTCCCCGTCTTATTTGCTCCTTCAAACGATTTCGGCTGAAGCCTTTTCAGATTCCATTCCACTTCTTTGCTTAACAAATGTCTTAGTTGAATTTGTAATATTGAAATTTCCCTTAGAATTTTCTTTTTTCCTGGTCTTTTCCTCAACTCTCCTTCTTTTTTCTTTATTTCATTTTGAATGTCCAATAGTTGTTTTTCTTTTTCCCTTTTATCTTTATTGTTCAAAGTAATCAACAACCCTCTCATTACTGCTTTATAAGCGTCCCAGACCATCTGGAAGTCAATATCTTCTTTGTCATTTACTTGGAAAAATTCCTTAGTTTCTTTTCCTAGAAAAGTCACTGTTTCTTTACTCTGTAGCAAATCTTCATTCAGTCTCCATCTTCTCAGTTTTTTGGACAATTTTGTAATCCACATTATTGGGTTATGGTCAGCTCCAATTTTAGGTAGGATCTCTATCTTCCTTGTTATAAGGCCTAAATCTCTGGTTCCCCACAGCATGTCAATTCTAGAAAAAGTCTTATGTCTTGCAGAAAAAAAAGTATAGTCTCTCACTTCAGGATTAAACTTTCTCCATATATCTTCCAAATTTTCTTGTTTAACTAATTCAAAAAAAGACTTTGGCAATTTCCCTTCTTTCCCATCATTTTTTTTCCCTCCGGATCTATCAAGTGAATTCTGAACTGTTCCATTAAAATCTCTCATTAAGAGTATTTGATCATAAGTCAACTCATCTAACTGTTGTGTAATGTCTTTTAAAAAAGCATCTTTTGCACCGTTAGGTGCATATAGTCCCAATAACAGCGTTTTTTTCCCATTTGATGTTATCTCCACTGCTGCAAATCTTCCATCTTTATCTTTAAACACCAATTTTGGCTCCAAATCTTGTTTAATATAAAAAACTACTCCCCTTTTTTTCTGTTCAGCTAACGAAAAAAATTCCCTTCCCAGTTGTTTGTTCCATAAAAATTTATAATCCTTTTGTTTGATGTGAACTTCTTGCAAACAAATTATATTACAATTTTGCTTCTTGATCCAATGAAAAGTTGCTCTTCTTTTTTGTGGTGAATTTAGTCCATTAACATTCCAAGACAATAATTTGTAATCCATCATGGTGCAAATTCTTTATTTTCTTCAAAAAATCTCCTCAACTCTCGGGCATTTGTAATTGTGACTCTCTTCCCCTGAAGTTCAAAGCTCAAACCCTCGGGGATTATCCATCTGTACCTTGTGCCATTGTCTTTCAATTTTTCTGTCAACTTTTTGTATGTTCTCCTGTCATTTATCACTTGTTTAGGTAGCTCCTTCATAATTCTCACTCTGCTACCTCTTACTATCAATGACTCTTCAAAGTTTTTCTTCATGATCCTTCCCACCATTTCCTTTGTCATAAATCTTACAACAACATCTCTTGGTAAATTATTTTTTTTTTTTTGGCAAAAAGCGAATTAACTCTATACATGTGATCATACATGCTTTTAGTCTTATCAGGGTCTTCATCTAAGAATTCTGCAATTATGTTTATTATATATCCTTTCAGATCACCGTTCTCTTCCTCAGGTACTCCTCTCAAACGTATCTGATTTTCCATTAATTTGCAGTCGTGGATAGTCACTTTTTC
This sequence comes from Heteronotia binoei, assembly GCF_032191835.1. Lineage (NCBI taxonomy): Eukaryota > Metazoa > Chordata > Lepidosauria > Squamata > Gekkonidae > Heteronotia > Heteronotia binoei. The sequence goes on along the minus strand of NC_083240.1, from coordinate 50,290,187 downwards.
TTGGACTTTCAACAAGGTGGTATCATGTATTTTAACTTTCTCTTCCACCTCCTGCACTTTCTTAGCTGTTTCCCCAATTCTATCTTTGAGCTCATCCACTTCCTTTTTAATCACTGTGACAAGTTCTTCCTTCATTTCTTCCATCATTTTCTTAACTCCTTTCATAATTCTGGCTTCCATAGCCTCCATTTGGTCCTGCATTTTTTCTAATGAAAGGGCCCTTGTTCGGGGCTGCCTGGGCTCAGACATTTAAGCCAAAAACAAAGGAATAAAAATACCAAAAATTTCCGTTTCACCAATCTCAGGTTTAACTACCAAGTTCAAAAGGTCTAAATTTTCTCTCTTAGTTAAACTTTATTCTGTTTTCTTCTGAGCTTCCCAGGCCCAGATATAAATTTTTAAAGATTTTTTTCCCCTTTAAAAAATGACGAAATTTTTGACCTCACCAATCTGAAATCTAACAGTCAGGTTCAATAGAGTAGGGCTTGCCCTTTCCAGCAAGCCCAATTTCGCTGGTTTCTGAGCCCCCTAGGCCGAGATATTTATCTAAAAAGTCTTCAACAATTCCAAAATGGCGGCCGCGATTTTTTCTCCTTTTAAAAATTTTTTTTCCTTTTAAAATCACCCCAGGAGCCCACCAATAATATAGTCAATAGTTCTTGTCTTCTTACCCTTTTTCCAGTTGATTCTGTCAATTTTAAAGTCTCAAATCTTTTTAAAAACAATGTTTTAAATTGGACCTCCCAGCAATGGCTGCCGATGTTTCTCTATGATGTAGAGTAGGCTTTTTTCTTTACTGCTTCCTGTCTCTGTCACCATCAACTCTCATGGAAATCTCACGATACTTGACGCACTTCCTGTCTTGCTCAGAAGAATTGCTCCGATATATCCCAGTGCAGCGTGGCTGTTTACATTCCAAGAAACCGCAAGGTAGACTAAACAATAATCTCTTTTCAGTTTTTAACTGTTTTTAGCACTGTCCTTTATATTAAAACAATCCAAACTTCAGCCTTTCCTTCTTCTACTTGCAAGCTTTATATTTTTTCCTTTTTCCCACCTTTAATATGTCCCTTTAGTCTATAAATAGTTCCGGAGTGAAAAGAGAGCTTCTGTACCTTTTTCTCCACTTATCCAAGTTCCACTGGTCTTCCACAGCTTTAGTTGTTTATAAATGTCCCAGAAGGTTAGGATCCTGACGAGCTTATGCCAAATCAATGACTCTGAAAGTCTTGCAGACGATGACTATGCAAACTTCTGAGACTCCTCAAAGCCTCAAAGAAACCCCCTACAGGGCTTCTTTTCAGCCAAGGTAAATCTCTTTCCAAAGTTTCTGTGCAAGTCTTGGACCTTTCTCTCACTGAGAAAGGTAGGCAGTGGGCTTAATTTGCCCTCCACTACCCCGAACAAAACTTTCAGCCTGCTCCCGTTACGAGAGACAACTCAGCTCGGCATTTTCCTTCCCCGGAAGTCCCGACTGAGGGGTGACATGATAGAGGTTTACAAGATAATGCATGGGATGGAGAAAGTAGAGAAAGAAGTACTTTTCTCCCTTTCTCACAATACGAGAACTCGTGGGCATTCGATGAAATTGCTGAGCAGACAGGTTAAAACGGATAAAAGGAAGTACTTCTTCACCCAAAGGGTGATTAACATGTGGAATTCACTGCCACAGGAGGTGGTGGCGGCCACAAGCATGGCCACCTTCAAGAGGGGGTTAGATAAAAATATGGAGCAGAGGTCCATCAGTGGCTATTAGCCACAGTGTGTATGTGTGTGTGTGTGTGTGTATATATATATATATATATATATATATTTGGCCGCTGTGTGACACAGAATGTTGGACTGGATGGGCCATTGGCCTGATCTAACATGGCTTCTCTTATGTTCTTATGTTCTTAATAGCCACTGATGGACCTCTGCTCCATCGAATGCCCACGAGTTCTTGTATTGTGGGAAAGGGAGAAAAGTATTTCTTTCTCTACTTTCTCCATCCCATGCATTATCTTGTAAACCTCTATCATGTCACCCTGCAGTAGACGTTTCTCCAAGCTAAAAAGTCCCAAGCGTTTCAACCTTTCTTCGTAGGGAAAGTGTTCCAACACTTTAATCACTCTAGTTGCCCTTTTCTGGACTTTCTCCAATGCCATATCCTTTTTGAGGTGCGGCGACCAGAACTGCACACAGTACTCCAAATGAGACCGCACCATCGATTTATACAGGAGCATTATGATACTGGCTGATTTGTTTTCAATTCCCTTCCTAATAATTCCCAGCATGGCGTTGGCCTTTTTTATTGCAAACGCACACTGTCTTGACATTTTCAGTGAGTTATTTACCACGACCCCAAGATCCCTCTTGGTCAGTCTCTGCCAGTTCACACCCCATCAACTTGTATTTATAGCTGGGATTCTTGGCCCCAATGTGCATTACTTTGTGTCAGGTGATGGGGACTCAAGGCAGTATTCATTGAGACAATGTATACTTTATTGGAAACTCATAGCTGGAAACAAAAGTTGAGACTAATACCTGGGAATGGGTGTCTCTAGTCTTATGGAATCCACATCAAAGCGATATCTAAACAAAGCTACTATTCTCAAAACAATGGGAAGTGAAGGTGCAAACTTTCACACGAGAGCTTCTTCTTATCTCTTTGCCTCTGGGAAGATGTTGGCCAACAGCGGTATCTACTAACGGTCACATTCCTTTGCTCTCTTTACAACCACCCTGAGCCACTTGTGGGAAGGGCGGGATATAAATCTCGAATAAATAAATAAATAAACCTAAACAAAGTTAACACTTCAAACTTCCCCTCTTTGATATGCATGCTAGTTACAATATAACAAAAGGGTGTGGGTTAGTATGGAGAGTCCATTTGGTTAGTATTTTATAATTTCAGCATGATAGAGTTACAGAACCTGACATACTGCCCCCCCTAAGCTCTCGCTCGGGGTTTGACTGGGTGCAGTAGGTAAAATCTTTTTAGAAGAAGGGGTGCCCTTAGATTGGTTGACTTAACCCACTCATCACACGAAGGGGGAAAATATTTCCATCGGACTAAGAAGTGCAATATCCTCCGTTTGAGCTTGGCATCCAGTATTCCCTGCACTTCATGATGACTCTGACCCTTCACTTGAATAGGGGTGGGTGTCGTAGGGCGTGGATGCCAAGATGTAGCTCCAGGATCTTTTTTCAGAAGACTGCAATGGAACACAGGATGAATTTTACTAAACATTTTAGGTAGTTCTAATTCAACAGTCACTGCATTTATTACTCTCTTGATTTTGAAAGGTCCTAAGTATTTGTATGCTAGTTTCCTGCACAATTGTTGTAAAGGAAGATTTTTAGTTGAGAGGAACACAGTATCCCCCACTTTGAAGTCCCATTCGGGTGAATGTTTTTTGTCAAATTGTGCTTTGTAATCCTTTTTCGCTGTTTCCAGGTTATCTTGGATCATTTCCCACCCTTTGGTTAGTGATTCCCACCATTGACGACATGATGTGGGGGAACTGGTGCTGTTGGTGACTGGTAGATTGGGGAAAGGTTTCCCTTCATATCCATTCACAATCTGAAAGGGGATGGTTTTTGTTGAACTATGCGGGCTATTGTTGTAGCCATACTCTGCAAATGGCAATAGTTCACCCAATTGTCTTGTTGGTAGTTAATAAAGCACCTTAGATATTGCTCAAGAAGAGAGTTCACACGATCCGTCTGTCCATTCGTTTGCGGGTGGTAGGCGGAACTCAGTCCCTGCTCAATCCCTGTTAGTTTACAAAACTCCTGCCAGAAGTTGGCAACGAACTGTGGGCAGCGGTCACTAATGACCTTGTCCGGGAATTAGTGTAGTTTCACAACGTGTTGGAAAAATAGGCGTGCTAGTTTTTTAGCGGTGGGGAGTTGTTTGCAAGGAATGAAGTGGGCTTGTTTTGAAAATGCGTCAACCACCACTAGAATTACTGTCCGTCCCTGCGACACTGGTAGTTCGACTATAAAGTCCATAGACACCACCGACCACGGTCGTCCCGCTGTGGGGTTGGGACGAAGTAAACCGGGTGTTTTCCCTCCCCTCCTTTTGGCCATTATGCAGGTTGGACAAGACGCTACAAATTCTGAAATATCCTTTTTCATTTGGGGCCACCAGAACTGTCTGCTCACTAGGTGTAGCATTTTTACATAACCAAAATGCCCTGCTAATTTGCTGCTATGGCAATGCTGCAGCACATCCTGGCGGAGGCTTTTGAGGGTGTACAATTTCTCCTTATGATACCAAAATCCTCCTTCTCCCTTTACTAGCCCTTTCGTTTGTTCCTCCCCTTCTTGTTCTGCTTCTGTGATTAGTTTATTCCCCCCCCCCCCGGTTCTGGTTTTCCGGTCTTTTTCCCTGACCGAGTGGTCACGCCTCCTGCGACAGCGGAAGGCGGGATGAGAGAGTCTATGGTCTCCTCCCGCTGGCTTTCGTGTTGCGGCAACCGAGAGAGGGCGTTGGCCAAAAAGTTTTTCGAGCCTGGGGTGTGTCGTAATGTGAAATCAAATTTGGTGAAGAACCCCGCCCACCTAATCTGTTTGGCGGTTAATTTTCGGCGCATCAGTATGACTCCGATGGCTACATCGGAGGCGTCACATTGCACCACGAAAGGTTTCAGTTCATTGGGGTGCGCTAAAATTGGCTCACTGGTGAACAGTTGTTTTAATTTTTCAAATGCTTTCTGACATTCGGGGGACCATGCTAGTTTTGAACTTGGTTTTTTCGCCTCGGATCCCCGCCCCTTAGTCTTTAGCAAGTCGGTTAGAGGCAACATCACTTTAGCAAAACCCTCTATGAACCCACGGTAAAAATTTGCGAATACAATGAAAGATTGGAGCTATGTGTTCTCGGGGGGTTCCCAGTCCAATACTGCTTGGATTTTTACTGGGTCCATGGCTAAGCCTTTTCCCGACACCCTGAAGCCCAAGTGATCTAGTTCCTTTTGGTGAAACACATTTTGACAACTTAGCATAGAGTTTGTGCTCTAGCAGGGTGTTGAGCACTTTCCTCACCAACTTTATGTGGGAGGGCAGATCTTTTGAATACATAATGATGTCATCCAGGTACACCACCACCCCTTTGTACAGGTACTCTCTCAGTACTTTGTTGATGAAATTCATAAACACTCCAGGGGCCCCCTGTAACCCAAACGGCATCACTAAGTACTCGAATTGTCCCAAGGGGGTGTTGAACGCAGTCTTCCATTCGTCTCCTTTTTTAATTCTGACTCGGAAGTAAGCGTCCCTCAGATTTAATTTTGTAAAGATGCACCCCTCCAATACTGTGCTTAACAAGTCTTTAATCAGTGGGATGGGTTAGGCATTTGACATGGATATGGCATTTATCCCATGAAAATCTGTGCAAAGTCTAAGCCCCCCATCCTTCTTCTTTCTGAATAATACTGGGGCCACGTGCGGCGCCATGGCTGGCCGTATGAACCCCCGGTTTAAGTTTTTGTCCAAGAACTTTCTCAGTTCAGCCTTCTCTGCCCATTCCATTGAATACAGTTTCGCTTTGTGGTAATTCTTGCCCCGGTATGAGTTCAATAGCAGTCTGTGCTTCTGTGTGTGGGGAGTTCGTCCGCCTCTTTCTCACTAAACACTTTACGCAAGTCCCGATACTCTTGGGGGATGGATCGCACCTCCTCTATGGTTAAGCATAGTCTCTCATTCTGGGGGGGGGAGGCGAGGGGCCCCACTTTACCGACCAGTGGTGATGGATGCATTTTTTGCTGTCAAAGTCTATGGTTTGCTCGGCCCATATTTGGTTGATGTCTCACCAGCCATCCTACCCCCACTACTACATCGAAGGATGAGGAGGGGGCAATTACAAACACTTCCATGTCCCAGTGCTTTTTAATTCCTACTGGGAAGAATTGGGTTTCTTCTATGCACGGCTCCCTCTTCATTACTGTCCCGACCATCTGCTTGAATTGTAGCGGGTGGGGTAGGGGTGTTCTGGCTAACCCTAGTGCTTCTACTAGCCTCAGGGTGATAATCTCTCTAGTACACTTTGAGTCGATTAGCGCTCGGGTGTGCATAAAACATTTGGAATAGGGGTTTAATAAAGTCAAAGGGACTAAGAATAGTTCTCTGGATATTCTCACCCGCAGTGGTGCCGGTGTGGCGTCGACCTTCCTTTCGGCACCGCTTAGGGCAGGTCGTGCTCGTTTCCCAATGGCTCTGTCTCGTCTCCAGACTCGTTCCCCCTGGTAAAATCCAACAGTATGGTGTTGCCCCGACTGGGCTCCTTTGGTCTCCCTGGTGTCTTCTTCGCCTTGGGACCCATTGTCTTCGGTGCAGGGGGGGGGGCTTGAGGTTTCTTGGAGCATTCCCCGACTAGGTGCCCCGGGTCACCACATCGATAGCATCTGCGGGTGGCGGAGCTGCTCGGGGGGGGGGGTAGGTTTTTTGGGCTCAGTCTTTGCCCCTGACTGAGCCTCATGTCCCCCTCTGCTCCCCTCTCACTGTTGCTGCAGGGCCACCCGATCCATGTTGGTTTCCATTTTGCCTGCTAGCTGGACCCACCCCACCAGTGTGGTTGGTCCTGCCTGGTGGAGGGTCTGATCCAAGAGAACGGATCAGAGGCCACTCTGGTAGGCCTCGATCTTCATCACTTCATTCCATCCTCTCACCCGGGCACAGTGGGTCTGGAATTCCGCCGTGTACTCTCTCACCGAGCGGGTCCCTTGCTTCAGGTCTTTCAGCATGTTGAGGGCCCGAGCCTCTCGGAGAGGATCCTTGTACTGGTGCAGCATGGCTTGTAAGAAGGCGTTCACACTCCCCAGTTCTGGGCCGCTCGATTCGTATAAACTCACGTACCATCTCCGGGCCGCTCCCATGAGTTTCGATCCTAGGTAGTCCACTCGGCTCGGCTCATCAGGGAAGGTGTTCCCTCAGTAGTGCATATAGCTGGTTGCCTGGATGGTGAAGTATTCTACTTCTTCTGGGTCCCCGTTGAACTTGAGATCGAGTTCACAGGGTTTTCCTGGCTCTCGAGGTGCTGGACCTCCGTGAGGGGGTGCCAGTGGCGCCGGTGCTCCTCCACTGCCGCCTCCGCCTGGGTTCACTAGCGGTGGTGGCGTGGGCGGCCCTGATCCCCGGGGTTGCCTGCGTTCCATCTCCCACAGGGACTGCCTGTGGTTGATCTGTCACCCTACTTCCCGGGCGATTGCCTGGGTATTACTCTGGATCTCGCTTCGGAGGTCCCTCGCCAGCCCCTTCATCTGGGTTTTCACTTTCCCCAAGATTTTCTCCTCCAAGCGGGAGGCTTGATCTTCTTTCCCCGGACCCCCCGGCTCCGTCGTCCTCGTCCTCCGAGTCGGGCAGGCTCATGCGCAATGCGTCGACTTCTTCTTCTGGCTCTCCCGCCGCTGGCCTGGTGAGGAGGGTCTTGTGTCGAGCCGGGGCTGCGTCCATCAGTGCGGTGGAGGTCCTCGGCTTCCACTGCTGCGGGATGATTAATAGCGTTTGGATGTAGGAAGGGGATTCAATTCCCATGGCGCGTCTATGTCCAAGGACGTGCCACAGGGGAGTTTTCAGTTCCCCTGGAGGTTCTCCGTTATCCGGACTTTTTCAGCCATTCGACTTCAAAGTGGCTGGTTCAGATAACCCCCTTTTCAAAGATTAGTCTCAAAATGTTAGGTGATGGAGACTCAAGGCAGTATTCATTGAGACAATGTATACTTTATTGGAAACTCATAGCTGGAAACAAAAGTTGAGACTAATACCTGGGAATGGGTGTCTCTTAGTCTTATGGAATCTACATCAAAGTGATATCTAAACAAAGCTACTATTCTCAAAACAATAAGGAGTGAAGGTGCAAACTTTCACACGAGAGCTTCTTCTTATCTCTTTGCCCCTGGGAAGATGCTGGCCAACAGCAGTATCTACTAATGGTCGCATTCCTTTGCTCTCTTTACAACCTAAACAAAGTTAACACTTCAAACTTCCCCTCTTTGATATGCATGCTAGTTACAATATAACAAAAGGCTGTGGGTTAGTACGGAGAGTCCATTTGGTTAGTCTTTTATAATTTCAGCATGATAGAGTTACAGAGCCTGACACTTTGCACTTGGCCACATTGAACCGCATCTGCCACGTTGACGCCCACTCACCCAACCTCAACAGATCCCTTTGGAGTTCCTCACAATCCTCTCTGGTTCTCACCACCCTGAACAATTTAGTGTCATCCGCAAACTTGGCCACTTAACTGCTCACTCCCAACTCTAAATCATTAATGAACAAGTTAAAGAGCATGGGACCCAGTACTGAGACCTGCGGCACCCCACTGCTTACCGTCCTCCACTGCGAAGACTGCCCATTTATACTCACTCTCTGTTTCCTATTACTCAACCAGTTTTTGATCCACAAGAAGACCTGTCCTTTTACTCCATGACTCTCAAGCTTTCTAAGGAGCCTTTGATGAGGAACTTTATCAAAAGCTTTCTGGAAGTCAAGGTTGAACGCCACATTGAATGCAGTAGATGAACCCGGGGCTCCGTGCCTGTCTTCTGATGTTATCTTGGATCACTTCGACGTGCTTAGTCTTGGGGAAGTCGACGAAGTCCTCTCAACTGTACGCCCTACAACTTGTGACCTTGACCCATGCCCCTCCTGGCTAATTAAATCCTGCCAGAGGGAGCTTAGATATCCTATACGGGATATCATAAATAGATCCCTCTTGGAAGGGCAATTTCCAACATCTTTGAAAGAGGCCATGGTCCGCCCTCTCCTAAAAAAGAGTACAGCAGACCCGGCCGAATTGGCAAATTATCGGCCGGTCTCGAACCTACCATTTTTAGGTAAGGTTATAGAGAGGGCAGTGGCGTTACAGTTGCAGAGTTTTTTGGATGACACTTCCGCCTTAGACCCTCACCAGTCCGGCTTCCGTCCGGGTTATGGGACGGAGACAGTGCTGGTCGCCTTGGTGGATGACCTCCAGCGGCATCTGGATCGAGGCGGCGTGGCGGTGCTGATATTGCTGGATCTGTCGGCCGCATTTGATACGGTCGATCATCAGTTACTGGCCCGCCAGCTCGCCGACGCGGGGATTGGGGGATTGGCCTTACAGTGGCTTTCCTCCTTCCTCGAAGGACGGGGACAAAGGGTGGCCATTGGGGGGGAATGGTCCCGGAGGCACCCACTAGCATGCGGGGTGCCACAAGGGGCAGTTCTATCCCCGATGTTGTTTAACATCTATATGCGCCCCCTTGCCCAGATTGCCCGGAGGTTTGGGCTTGGGTGCCATCAATACGCTGATGACACCCAACTCTATCTACTAATGGATGGCCGGCCTGGCTCCGTCCCAGAAAGCCTGGACCTAGCATTGCAAGCCGTGGCAGGCTGGCTCAGACTAAGCGGGCTGAAGCTGAATCCAACGAAGACAGAGGTCCTGTGCTTGGGTCGCGGTGCCCTGGGAGGGGAAATCCCCTTGCCAGTTCTTGACGGTGTGCAGCTTAAAGCGGCACATAAGGTCAAGAGCCTGGGGGTTCTTCTGGAGCCTTCATTATCAATGGAGGCACAGATAGCGGCCGCTGCTAAGTCCGCGTTCTTTCATCTTCGACGGGCGAAGCAGTTGGCCCCCTTCCTGGAGCGCCGCGACCTAGCAACGGTGATCCATGCTACGGTCACCTCGAGACTGGACTACTGCAACGCCCTCTACATGGGGCTGCCCTTGTGCCGAATTCGGCGGCTGCAGCTGGTGCAGAACGCGGCGGCTAGACTGTTGCTGGGGCTCCCAAGGTGGGAGCACATACAGCCGGGACTGCGCGGGCTGCACTGGTTGCCAGTGGCATACCGAGTTCGCTACAAGGTGCTGGTTATTACCTTTAAAGCCCTATATGGCCGAGGACCTACCTACCTAAGGGACCGTCTCTCCCCATATGAGCCCCAGAGGGCACTGAGGTCATCTGGGAAAAACCAGTTGAATATCCCTGGGCCAAGGGAGGCCAGACTGAAGGCCACCCGGGACTGGGCCTTCTCTATTACCGCTCCATTACTGTGGAATCAACTCCCTGAGGAGGTGAGGGCCCTACGATGTTTAGATGGATTCCGTAGGGCCTGCAAGACCCACCTCTTCAAGATGGCCTTCAACTAGTGGAAAACTAGTGACAAACTAGGTATGCTGCTGGAAATGCTTTTATTCTTGAAATGCTTTTACTCTCTGAAATTTACTGAAACCTGTTTATAACGCCATATTGTTAAGTTAATTTTAATAATTTGTAATTGTTTTAACCATGTTTTATAAGTATAATTGATGTAATGTGTGTTTTCTGTTGTGAGCCGCCCTGAGCCTGCTCCGGCGGGGAGGGCGGGATAGAAATAAAAAATTATTATTATTATTATTATTATTATTATTATTATTATTATTATTATTATTATTATTATTATTATTATTATTATTATTATTATTATTATTATTATTATTATGGTAAACAACATCAATCGGGTCTCCTTTGTCCACATGTTTGTTCACCCCCTCAAAGAAATGTAACAGGTTAGTGAGGCAAGATCTTCCCTTACAGAACCCATGCTGAATCTTCCTCAATAACCCGTGTCCATCACGGTGCCTACTCATTCTGTCCTTGATAATGCTTTCTACCAACTTTCCCGGTATTGAAGTCAGACTGACTGGCCTGTAATTCCCTGGATCTCTTCTGGAACCCTTTTTAAAGATAGGGGTGACATTTGCTACCTTCCAGTCCTCAGGAACGGAGGCAGATTTCAATGAAAGATTACAGATTTTTGTTAGAAGATCCACAAGTTCAACTTTAAGATCTTTCAGAACTCTCGGATGTATGCCATCCGGACCCGGTGAGTTATTAGTTTTTAATTTGTCTATCAGTTGTAGGACCTCCTCTTTTGTCACCTCAATCTGACTCAGGTCTTTCAACACCCCTTCCAAAATTAGTGGTTCTGGGGTGGGCAAAAAGTTCTCATCTTCCACAGTGAAGATGAAGGCAAAAAATTCATTCAGCTTCTCAGCCATTTCTCTATCCTCCTTGAGTAATCCTTTTACCCCATGGTCATCAAAGGGCCCCACTGCCTCCCTGGCTGGTTTCCTACTTCTAATATATTTGAAGAAATTTTTATTGTTGGTCTTTATGTTTTTTGTAATATGCTCCTCATAGTCCCTTTTTGCCTGCCTGATCACAGTCTTGCATTTGATTTGCCACAGCCTGTGTTCCCTTTTACTAATCTCACTTGGACTGGTTTTCCACCACTTAAAGGAGTCCTTCTTACCTATTACAGCTTCCATTACTTTGTTTGTTAACCATGCAGGCCTTTTCTTATGCCTGTTTGTGCCTTTCCTAACTTGTGGTATGTATTTTATCTGAGCTTCTAAGATTATAGTTTTAAATAGTCTCCAAGCTTCCTTAAGGGTTTTGACCGTATTTACCTTTCCTTTAAGTTTCCTCCTCACATGCCTCCTCATCTCAGTGAATTTACCCCTTTTAAAGTTAAAGGTGGTTGTGGCGGTCTTTTTGGGCAACTCCCTATTTATACAAACGGTGAAATCAATAACATTATGGTCACTGCTCCCAAGTGGTGCTATCACTTTTACATCTCTCACCAAGTCTTGGGCATTACTTAGGACCAAATCCAGGATCGCCCCACCCCTGGTAGGTTCTGAGACCATCTGCTCCGTAGCACAGTCATTGACAGCATCAAGAAACTCAATCTCTTTCTCTTGACCAGAACACATATTGACCCAATCAATCTGCGGGTAGTTAAAATCACCTATTACGACACAGTTTTTACATTTAGCCGCTATCTTTAAGCCTTCCATCATATTATAATTGTCTTCTCCCTTTTGATTTGGTGGGCGATAACAAACTCCCATAGTTAAATTTCCTTTTGGGCCCTCTATTTCAACCCAAATCATTTCTAAAAGGGAATCTAATTCTCTGACCTCAGTCTTACTGGTCCGTATATCCTCTCTGACATACAGAGCAACCCCACCTCTAACCCTTCCCTCCCTATCCTTCCGATATAATTTATATCCAGGAATCACCGTGTCCCACTGATTCTCCTCATTCCACCAAGTTTCTGAAATTCCCACAACGTCTATGTTTTCTCCCAACACCAAACATTCCAATTCACCAATTTTACTTTGAACACTTCTAGCATTTGCATACAAACAGCTATAATTTCCCAGACAAGCTAGGCCCACCACCTTCCTCCTGCCGCCTCGAGACTCTGGCAGACAGTCCATACTGTTTGTCACCATCACAGTGGACAACTCTGATCTGTTACCCGGTAGAAAAATAGCAGCCAACCCTTCATCTCTTTGAGACGACTCCTCCCGAACCAGAGACATTTCATCTCCTGTTGGCTTTCCCCCAAGATTTAGTTTAAAAACTGCTCTGCCACCTTTTTGATTTTAAGCACCAACAGCCTGGTTCCATCCAGGGACAAGTGGAGACCGTCTCTTTTGTACAGCTCCTGCTTGTTCCAGAAAGCATCCCAGTGCCTAACAAACTTAAACCCTTCCTCCTTACACCATCATCTCATCCACACATTGAGACTTCTAATTTGTGCCTGTCTCTCCTGCCCTGCATGTGGAACAGGTAGCACTTCTGTGAAGGCTATCTTGGAGGCCCTGGCCTTAAGTCTCCCGCCTAGCAGTCTAAATTTTTCCTCCAGGACCTCACGACTGCATTTCCCCACATCGTTGGTGCCAACATGCACCACGACCACAGGCTCCTCCCCAGCACTGTCTATCAGCCTACTACACGCGTAATGTCCACTACCTTCGCACCAGGCAAGCAAGTCACCATACGGTCAGTAGGCGGTTTCACCACCCAGCTGTCTACTTGCCTAAGGATCGAATCACTAACTACCAACCCCCCCCCCTTCCCCTGCCCAGGGATGGTTCCTTGGCGCGAAAGTATTCCCGCTCACCAACCAAAGAAGATGTCCCTTCTGAGGGCACATTCCCCTTATTCTCAGCACGGTGCCCTGTTCCCTCACGACCCTCACACTCTCTGGCAGCAATGGGGCTGCTACGTTCAGAGCAGGGCTCATCTAATACGCCCCCGAGAGTCTTCCCCAAGTTCCTAACTGACTGTCTCTGCTTCTCCAGGGCAGTCACATCGGCCTCAAGGGTACAAACTTGTTCCCTGAGGACCAGGAGCTCCTTGCATCAAGCACACAGCCAAGACTTCTGTCCTTTGGGTACATAGTCGTACATGTGACACTCAGTGCAAAACACTGGAAAGCCCCCAACCCCCTGCTGGCATTCTATCTTTATTTTATATATATCAGGGATCTGTGTCAGAACTTGTAACTTTCCTATGTGCTGTTAGCCTATGTGACTCCATGTTGTAACCAGGCACTAACCCAGGCAACCTTGCTTCAGCAACTAACCAGCATTCTTGTGCATTTCAAACAAACTGTGATCACTGAAGGGTGACAGATAGCCTCTGGTAAACATCTGCAGGTGCCCCTTTGAAGCTGGGCCGGTCGGGCTTTCTCAACAGGACTCCATCCTCCCTTACTGATAACAGACCTGAGAAACAGACAGTTGTCTCTAGCCATGTGAAAGATCATTTTATTGTTGTCACCATAGCCGCATAAAATGTAACCAATGCTAACTTTCGGTATCAGTGTTATCCTGTGCCTTCAGCTCTGTAGTTCTCAATAAACGCCTATACTTTTGTAACAAAGTCTTGGGCCTCGTTTGGAGTTCTTCCAGTTCTGACAATCTGGCTTACTGGTCCTTAGGGAGCCCCTAGGTGAAGAGCCACAGGCCAAGAGCTCTTTGGCAAGGCGCAGCTTAAAATGCAAAGAGGGTGGAGCAGAGGCACTCCTCAGCAATCAGCAGCAATCACTCTCAATCACTCTCAATCTCTTTCACCTTTAGCCTACTCAACCAAACAAAGAGCAAACAAAGAGCAAACAAAGAGCAGTTCCCCAGCTATCACAACTCAGAATTTTAGGCTGCCCCACAAACCTCAGAATGAAGTCTTTCAAAACTCAGAAATTCTCAGCAATTTCTCCAGCTGTCTCAGCTATCAGAGCTGCTCTGCTCTGTTCTGCTCCTCTCAGACCTCTGTTTTAAAAAGATGTATAGATGGTATATGACTCCTAAAAAATTGGCAAAGATGAACAATAAGATGCCGGATAGATGCTGGAAATGTAAAAAACATGAAGGTTCTTTCTACCATATGTGGTGGACTTGTGAAAGAGCAAAGAATTATTGGCAGATGATCCAGCAAGAAATTTCTAAGATCTTGGGATATGGGATATGAATTCAAGAAAGTTGACTTTTCTGTTGGGATTACAAATGGAAAAATTTCCAAAAGAAGATAGAACTGTAATTTGGTGCCTGCTTTCAGCTGCTAGGACATTATATGCGCAGTTGTGGAAGCAAGAAAAAATACCAGAGAAATGGGATTGGATTATAAAAGTTATGACATGGAGTGAAATGGACAAATTAACAAGAATATTAAAAGACTATGATTTAGAAGTTTTTAAGACGGAGTGGAAAAAGTTTAGAAGATATATTGAAAAAGAGTTGAAGATAAAAGGACATTGGACAATTTTTGATAATGATTAAGTTAAAAAAAAGAATATAAATTTTTGTTTTAATAGTTAAGGGTACCTTTAAATATTTGCATTTTAAGTAAATAACACCGGCGGGGGTCAAGTAACGGGGGGAGGGGTGGGTAGAAAGTAATATATGGGGTAGATAAAAGTAGTTTTTAAAGATGTAAGAAATATGTTACCAATAAAATTGTTTTAAACCTAAGAAAACATTGTAGAACTAAGTTTTTTTGAAAGTATTCCTATGCAAAATAATACCAGAATGTATTGTGGGGTTTTTTTTTATTTTTTCCCCTTCCCTATCCCTTTTCCTTCTTAAAACCAATAAAACTTTTTTGAAAACGTAAAGATTCTACAAGGTAGGCTTCAGCAGTATGTAGATTGGAAACTACCAGAAGTTCAAGCTGGGTTTCGGAGAGGTAGGGGAACTAGAGATCAAATTGCCAACATTAAGAACATAAGAACATAAGAGAAGCCATGTTAGATCAGGCCAATGGCCCATCCAGTCCAACACTCTAGAAGTACTTCCTTTAATCCATTTTAACCTGTCTGCTCAGCAATTTCATCAAATGTCCACGAGTTCTTGTATTGTGAGAAAGGGAGAAAAGTACCTCTTTCTCTACTTTCCCAATCCCATGCATTATCTTGTAAACCTCTATCATGTCACCCCGCAGTCGACGTTTCTCCAGGCTAAAGAGCCCCAAGCGTTTCAACCTTTCATCGTAGGGAAAGTGTTCCAGCCCTTTAATCATTCTAATTGCCCTTTTCTGGACTTTCGCCAATGCTATAATATCCTTTTTGAGTCCCTTGGACTGCAAGAAGATCCAGTCAGTCAATCCTAAGGGAAATCAACCCAGACTGTTCCCTAGAAAGTCAGATGCTGAAGCTGAAGCTCAAA
Source organism: Heteronotia binoei (assembly GCF_032191835.1). Classification (NCBI taxonomy): domain Eukaryota; kingdom Metazoa; phylum Chordata; class Lepidosauria; order Squamata; family Gekkonidae; genus Heteronotia; species Heteronotia binoei. The sequence continues at coordinate 50,274,718 of NC_083240.1, read as the reverse complement.
TACTTTGGCCACCAAATGAGAAGGGAGCGCTCACTGGAGAAGATCCTGATGCTGGGAAAGACAGAAGGCAAAAGAAGAAGGGGAGGGCAAACTATGAGATGGCTGGACAGTGTTACTGTTGTAACAAACACGAATTTGAGCAGATTTCAGAGGATGGTGAAAGACAGGAGGGCCTGGCATGATTTGGTCCATTGGGTCACAAAGAGTCGGACTCAACTGTGTGACTGAACAACAACATTAAAACAACTAAACCCAAAATAACTGGAGGAGGGTGGAGGTCCTTATACCCTGCTCTTCATGCATCACAGTGCTTGACATGTGATTTGCCATCATGAATCCCCAACACCAGTCTGATCATGTGAACACAGGGGAGATCACAATGTATAGTTAGGCCAGGGAGTGACTTGCTTTAGAGCACCTGGTAAACTTGGGGTTTGAACCCCAGTGTCTGCAGATCTCATTCAGAGTCCTAACCACAACATCACAATGCACTAATCAAGGCAATCATGAAAACATGATTGTCTGAATCCAGAAACAGGAGATTTAATCTTTCAGACTATGCTGATTCCTCCGATCCTGCTGTCTGCAGATAAATCAGGCTAAATTCTCTTTAATGAATATCTTTACCATGAAGGTCAAGTCTAAAGAGAAGACTGTCTGGAAAGCAGAAACTCTGTCCTGAAACACATATCTCTTTAATAATTAGAGACATGACAAAGAACTGAGAAACAAAGAGTGTCATGAAAAAGGGAACAGTGCCCTGCAGAGCATTCAATTGATTATGTTGGTAAGTGAAGTGGAAGTTTCAGCTTCTACAAACAGTGGGCAGATGGGACCACATTCAGCAGAGTCCATCATTAGTTTAAATGGCACTGGTAGAGGCGAGAAACAAAAGAAAAGAAGGAACCTCAAAAGGTTCCCCAAAAAGGTCTGGCTGTCCTTTTCAGTCCTGGCCCCGACCTGGTAGAAAACTCTGCTGGAAGATACCAGGGCCCTGCGGGATCTTCTACAATTCCACATGGCCTGCAAAGCAGAAAGTGTTCTGCCAGGCTTTTGCTTGAGGACAGCTACAGTTGTTGGTCTGGCACCCCCCTCCCCACCCCACAAGAGGGATTCTCTGCTCCTGATGCCTTGAAAGCTGAATTGTTGCACACTACAAAGGATGTCATTGGGTTGTAAACTGTTTTAATTTAATTTACTGAATTTATATGTTGATGTACATTGCCTAGAGCCCAGCATCAACTCGTAAAAGGTGATCCACAAACCTAATACACAACAACAACATCATCAGACATTTTAGAAAAACACAGAATTCTTAATAACAGTGAATCCTGAACAAAACCATGCTGAGCATTCGGGAGATGTTGGTTCAAAGGATTAAAGAGACCTGCAGGCAACCTCCCGTCTTCCCATTTCAGAATTTCTGCTCAAAGCCTCTTTCCTTGATCCAGCTCTGCTTCTGTCTATCTGATTATCACAAGACATTGCACCAATTCCCATGTCAGCCCTGAAGCTCATGCACATTAACAGAGCAATTCTGAACATCCCTCTGACCAGTTGGAATCAATGGCCATAGAAAGGCATGACTCAGCTCTGGAATGCTCTGTAGGAGACCCATTGCCAGGCGCTCTTGGCAATCAATATCTGGTTGTAGAAATTGCTGGAGAATCTTTTTTGGCCAGCTGCTGTGTGAAAGATTTCTCAGGCCCTGTTGCTGTGCGTGGTCGTGCATATAAATGCCTGGCTTTAAGAAACACCTGTGAAATCAAGTGTCTGGTTTTTAAGCCTTTTTTGTGAGTGGTGATGCAAATGATGTGCATCAATGCTCCTTATGGAACATGCTGCTGAGCACTGAAACATCCTTTTTAGGCCCTCGTGCTCTACACTGATACATAGCAATGCCTGGATTCTCTTTTTAAAAGATCCAAGCATTTCTCACACTTTCAAGTGTTTCCTCTCCCCAGTTGTCAAAATGGCGTGGGTGTGCATTTTGAGAAGTGTGAAATATTTTAAGCCTGTTGCTGTGTGCTAATGAATGCTGAAAGGCTTTTTAAAGTCCCACTGCTGTATGCAGAAGGGCACTTGATTTCCTTCTATTGAAATCCAGAAAACTCTTTGGAAATGTTATTGTTTTCTGTTCTTTCCCACACCTCAAACCACCCAAAGTAGTAGGAGTGTTTCTTTGGTAAAATGTTTCTGACCCCACTTCCCTGCTCCACATCAATTTGAATCCAAAAATAAAGAAAACATGAAAGTGACATTTCCCTTGAAATCCAAGAAACAAACAAAACAGAACAGCAACACGAAATCATTCCCCCTTCTAAACTTATTATATTCTTCCTTCTTTCCTCTCCTCTAATGGAATATCATGTGGCCCGAACACCATGTTTCATTTTGAAAAAATGTTTCATCTCTGAAAAAAGTGGTGCCTCTGGTGTTCTTCGGTCCTCACACCAAAGGTCATGTGCATGGATTTCTATGCTTGAAGACTACTGTACAAACAAGATGAATATCCTTCCCTCTCAGAAGGAAAGGAGCTGAAACATGGGAAATGGAAACTCTATGGGCATGTGCACACATGAGCCATTTTCCTGAAAGGTCTTCCTAACATGTCCCCAAATACAAAATATGTGCAAAACAAGGTTTGCAAAGATGAGGGGAAAGACCACAGTCCAGAGGTCTGAATTTCCTTGAAAGAAATTATTTCTCCCTCCCAGGAAGAACATAATCTCTAGGGGGAGACCAGCTTTTGACCCAAGGTATTAACCATAGTAAGAGAAGCTGCAGGGAACTTGCTTCCCTGTCACTAGGTTGATAATTGTCCAATGGCTGAGATGATAGGAACAACACTTGGACTTCGGACACCAGCCAGAGGTTCATGGGCTATTGAGTCATCGTGTTCTTCTAGCATTGTATTTAATCTCTTGTTTGTAAACTGCCTGGAAGATCATTTGCATGAAAGAGAGGGTACAAATCTTCAAAACAAATACATTGTTTAAAAAGAACAAGGAATGGAGAGCCAATTTTTCTATGGTCAGTTTGGCTGTTCACCAGGCTGTTTGTGGCTGTTTGGCAGGTAACTTTTCTGTATCCCTTCCTAATTGTGCAGCACAGCACAATGGGCTGTTTGTGCATTGTACATTTTCTCACACAGTCCAATAAGACAATTCAATCATATACAACTATTCAGCCATCAGTAAATGTAAAATCAGTAAATTTTACCCTTTGGTGTTCATATAAATAGTCCCTAGTTACGGTAATGCCTAATGATTTGTTTGAATTGGCAGCATTTCCCACATGCAGAATTTTTGCAAAAAACAACAACAAAGTAAATAAGTTTGGTAGACATTTGAGCTGCTCAGTACAAACTGGACAGACAAGGGCTGTGATCTTACATACTAAATAATGCACTTTCAATACACTTTCAGTGCACTTCCCAACTGGATTTTCTATCTAAACTGGCAAAATCCAGTTGGAAAGTGCATTGAAAGTGGACTGAAAGCACATTATTGAGTGTGTGAGATTGCAGCCAAGGTGATCAGCTCACATCTGATCAGCACCTTGGAATGTGTTAAGTCTGACTGTCATCCCCATGTTCTTTTAAATCAATACTTTAAACTTTTGATTCTGGAAGTGGTTCTCTGTACCACATAGATCCCCACTGTTTTGAACACACTATTTTAAAAGGGATCCCCAGGTGGGGGGAAGGCAAGCACCAGGCAACCTGCTGTTCCCCCAGGAATGCAGAAGGCATTAGTCTGTCTCTGTAGTACCCAGGCATTGAGCTAGCAGTGTCAAGCATGGCTAATTCTGAACAATAACCAATGGTTTTAGGGCTTTGCCAGAGGCAGGTCTGGGAAATATCCCAGAGAACCAAATGTTGTTAGTTTATTATTCCTTCCTGGCTTTCCTCCCGCTTTATGGCTGCTAAATTAGAGGTAGTGTGAAGGGAACAAAGTAATCAGCACCTTCCCATGAATTCTCCTCCAGGAGGATGAGCCATCTGGGCATAGCAAGGTCGAATGTCTGATAACGCCCTGGGAATGTATGTAGTTTTGATATTCTATGTGTGAACGCTCCCCTGCATCCCCCCACCTTTGGAATCCCTTTGAAGTAAGCCTTAAGAGTTTTGTATCAATGTATCGGTTTCATTCTTCTCAAAGAACGGCTTCGGCCAAAGTATCGGTCTATCAATAAACATAGTCTTTGTATCAACTTCGACTCATCATTGAACGTGCATGCTTGACAAGCAGGAGACACTGAGGCAAGGCCTCTGAACTTGGAAGTGGAACTGGGACTCCTGGTCCTCTCGGTGGGAACCCCCTATCAAGTGGTGGTGGGGGCTACTGGGAGAGAGAAAGCCCCTCTTGGGCAGTTGAGAACCCCAAGGAGGGCAAGGCGGACACAGCGCCTACAGGCTAGAGCAGGTGCGTTCTGCCACAGGCTACCTTGGAGGTTGGACTCTCCAGCATTATACCCCACTGAGGTCCTTCTCCTCCACAGAGCCCACCCTCTTCAGGTTCCACTCTCAAAATCTTCACCATGGATTCTACATGCATTCACGATAACTAGGGTTGCCAAGTCCAATTCAAGAAATATCTGGGGACTTTGGGGGTGGAGCCAGGAGACATTGGGGTGGAGCCAAGAGCAAGGGTGTGACAACCATAATTGAACTTCAAGGGAGTTCTGGCCATCACATTTAAAGGGACCACACATCTTTTAAATCCCTTCCCTCCATAGGAAATAATGAAGGATAGGGGCACCTTCTTTTGGGGCTCATAGAATTGGACTGCCTGGTCCAATCTTTTTGAAACTTGGGGGTTATTTTGGGGGGGGGTACTTGATGCTATGCTGCAAATCTGGTGTCTCAACCTCAAAAAACAGCCCCCCCAGAGTCCCAGATACCCACAGATCAATTTTCCATTATTTCCTATGAGAATAAGTCTCCATAGGGAATAATAGAGTTCCCTTCCCTCCCCCTGTTTTCTTTCTCTCACTCACACACACGCTTAACTGTCTCTGGTGCAAGTAAGCAGCCGTGTTGGTCTGAAGCAGTAGAACAAAGCAGGAGTCTCTGGTGCCTCCACAACCAGGTTTGGAAAGTACAAGGGCTACGCTGCTCTTTTACACACACACTCACTTGTCCAAAAGGAAAGCAAAACAAACAGAGGGGCTGCACTCTCAGGAGGTCTGCTGTACTTCATGGGAGGTACTTCCCATGAAGTACTTCCTGCTCCAATTTAAAGGCACACACACATTTTAAAACTGCACCTGTTTGCAGGTCCTGCCCAAGATCTAGAGGTACAGGATGGCTGTGGGGAAGGAGCTTCCTCCACCAGCCAGCTGGCTGGGGAAGCCTGTAAAATCCGGGAATCCCCTGCTGGGACCTGGGGATTGGGAAGGGAAGGGGCAAAGAGAAGCTGCTGCAATGGGGCTAGGTGGGAGGGGAAGGGAAAGGAAGGGGTGAGGAGAAGCTGCTGCAATCGAGGCTGGGTGGGAGGGGAAGGGAAAGGGTGAGGAGAAGCTGCTGTGATGGGGCTGGGTGGGAAGGGAAGGGGTGAGGAGAAGCTGCTGCAATGGGGCTGGGTGGGAGGGGAAGGGGCAAGGAGAAGCTGCTGCGACGGGGCTGGGTGGGAGGGAAAGGAAAGGAAAGGGGCGAGGAGAAGCTGCTGCTATGGGGCTGGGTGGGAGGAGAAGGGACAAGGAGAAGCTGCTGCAATCGGGGCTGGGTAGGAGGGGAAGGGAAGGGGTGAGGAGAAGCTGCTGTGATGGGGCTGGGTGGAAAGGGAAGGGGCGAGGAGAAGCTGCTGCGACATGGGCTGGGTGGGAGGGGAAGGGGCGAAAAGAAGCTGCTGCAATGGGGCTGGGTGGGAGGGGAAGAGAAGGGGTGAGGAGAAGCTGCTGCGATAAGGCTGGGTGGGAGGGGAAGGGAAAGGAAAGGACAAGGAGAAGCTGCTGCAATCAGGGCTGGGTAGGAGGGGAAGGGAAGGGGTGAGGAGACACTGCTGCAATGGGGCTGGGTGGGAAGGGAAAGGGCAAGGAGAAGCTGCTGCGACCGGGGCTGGGTGGGAAGGGAAGGGGCGAGGAGATGCTGCTGCAATGGGGTTGGGTGGGAAGGGAAGGGGCGAGGAGAAGCTGCTGCAATGGGGCTGGGTGGGAGGGGAAGGGAAATGATGAGGAGAAGCTGCTACGATCAGGACTGGGTAGGAGGGGAAGGAAAGGGGTGAGGAGACACTGCTGCAATGGGGCTGGGTGGGAAGGGAAGGGGCGAGGAGATGCTGCTGCAATGGGGTTGGGTGGGAAGGGAAGGGGCGAGGAGAAGCTGCTGTAATGGGGCTGGGTGCAAAGGGAAGGGGCGAGGAGATGCTGCTGCAATAAGGCTGGGTGGGAAGGGAAGTGAAGGGGCGAGGAGAAGCTGCTGCGATCGGGGCTGGGTGGAAGAAGGGAAGGGGTGAGGAGAAGCTGCTGCGACCTGTGCTGGGTGGGAGAGGAAGGGAAGGGGCGAGGAGAAGCTGCTGCGATGGGACTGGGTGGGAGGGGAAGGGAAGGGGCGAGGAGATGCTGCTGCGATGGGGCTGGGTGAGAAGGGAAGGGTGTCAAGTCTGCAGATTCAATGAGGAGTCGGTGTAGATACAAAGACTCTATTTTTTCATACTGATACTTGTGGCCTAAGCCAAGGCTTGAAAAGACTAAAGTACATACAGTAGATACATTGCATATAAGGTATCCTTCAAAGGGATTCCTACGGGTAGGGGAATTGTGCACACATAGATGTTACAAATACGTTTTCATGTTGATTAGAGGCCCATTTTGCCTTGATACTCCCAGACTCCTTCCTCTCCCCCAAGCCTGGGCTGAGAAGGCACAGATCAGACTTTTCACACATTACCATTTCAAAGCATGAACATTCTCTAATGGGAGGAAGGAATAGGAGAGAGTTTGCTAGCAGCATTTGGTTATACTTTGGTTCTACCCAGCATGCTCTATGTTTGAGCCAGAGTTATAGCCAGACTTGACATACTGCCCCCCCTAAGCCGCCTCCACCACCCTGTTAGAACATTTTTGATTAAACTTTTTTTTATCATATCTGGGGCTGATATATCTTTCTCAGCCACCCATTCATTTTCACTAGATGGGAAGTGTTTCCATTTGATCAGTTAGGATACGATTCCCCTTTTGACTTTAGAGTCCAGGATTTCTTGGACTTCGTGGTGGCTCTGGTTCCCTATCAGGACTGGTTGTGGGGTTGGTGTTCGAGGATGCCATACTGAAGCCCCTGGTTCTCGACAGAGTAAGCTGCAATGAAATACAGGGTGCACTTTACTAAACATCTTTGGCAGCTCCAGTTCTACAGTGACTTGATTAAGGACTCTCTTAATTTTAAAAGGTCCCAGAAACTTGTAGGCTAGTTTTTTGGAGGGTTGATTGAGTGGTAAATTCTTGGTGGACACAAATACTGAATCCCCCACTTTAAAGTCCCAAGCTGGAACATGAGATTTATCATACTGCTTCTTATAAGTCTCTTTGGCTGCTTCCAAATTCTCCTGGATGGTTTTCCAGCTTCCGCTCGGCCCCTGCCACCATTGTTCAAAGGAGGCCAAGTCTTGGGAAGGATTCCCTTCTGGCAGTAATGGCATGGGCTTCCCCTCATACCCATTTACTTTTTGAAAAGGTTGAGCTGTGGTTGAGCCTTGGTTGAGCTGTGCATGCTGTTATTATATCCATACTCAGCGAACGGGAGCAAATCCACCCAATCGGACTGTCGGTGGTTAATGAAACAACGTAAATATTGCTCTAAAAGCCCGTTCACACGTTCCATCTGTCCGTCTGTCTGGGGGTGGTAGGCGGAACTCAACCCCTGTTCTATTCCGGCCAGCTTACAAAACTCCCGCCAGAAGTTGGCAACAAACTGTGGGCCGTGGTCGCTAATGACTTTATCGGGGAATGAGTGGAGTCTACCCACGTGATTGAAGAAGAGGAGGGCTAATTTCTTAGCAGTGGGTAGTTGTGCACAGGGAATGAAGTGTTTGGAAAAAGTGTCTACTACCACCAATATCACCATCTTCCCATGAGAGGGCGGTAGCTCCACAATAAAGTCCATTGACACTACCGACCATGGTCTCTTGGCCGTCTCTCAGGGCTTAAGGAGCCCTGGGGCTTTACCACCTCTCCTCTTTGCCATGATGCATATGGGGCAGGAGGTCACAAATTCCGATACGTCCTTCCTCAAGGACGGCCACCAGAATTGTCTACTGATTAAGTGAAGTGTTTTGATGTAGCCAAAATGCCCTGCCAGTTTGTTGGAATGGCAAAACTGCAGCACCTCCGCCCTTAAACTTTTGGGGACGTACAGCTTGTCTCCTTTATACCATAGTCCATCCCCTCTCTTTTGGATTTCCCCCAGGCGGTCATCTCCCTCCCTTTCTGTCTCTGCAGCTAACTTCTCGGTCTCCCATCCTTCTAAGCCTCGCTTCTTTTGCGACCGCGTAGTTACGACCGCAGCCACCTGCAAGGGGGAACTAAGGAGTCTACTACTTCCTCCCTCTGACTCTCGTGCTGAGGGAGGCGGGAGAGGGCGTCCGCCAAGAAATTTTTTGCTCCCGGGATGTGCCTCATCGTGAAGTCAAATTTGGAAAAGAACCCCACCCATCTAATTTGCTTTTCGCTCAGCTTCCTCTTGCCTGTGAGGGCCTCGAAGTTTTTGTGATCAGTCCAGATTTCGAACGGCACTTTAGCTCCGTCCAACCATGATCGCCATGTTTTTAAGGCGAACGTCACTGCGAAAGCCTCTTTGTCCCAGACCGCCCAGTTTCTCTGTTCGGTAGAGAATTTTCTGTTATAGATATATAACAGATATATATAGAGATATAGGCGCATGGCCTCAGTCGCCCTTTCCCATCCCTTTGCATGAGTATGGCTCCAACGGCCACATCGGACGCGTCACATTGCACAATGAAGGGTCTTTGCTCATCGGGGTGGCTTAGGACTGGCTCACTGGTAAACAGGCACTTCAATTTATCAAAGCCACCTGGCATTTCGGGCTCCAGTTGAGACGAGCCCCCGGTCGTTTGGCCTCCGGCTCCTTCCCCTTGGTCTTTAGCAACTCCGTTAAGGGGAGGGCTATCTGGGCAAACCCTTCTATGAAGGTCCTATAGAAATTGGCGAACCCAAGGAAGGATTGGAGTTGTCTACGTGTCCTCGGGGGAGCCCATTCCAACACTGCCTGTACCTTGGCCGGGTCCATCGCCAACCCCTTCTCAGACACCCGAAAACCCAAATAATCCAGTTCGGTTTTATGGAATTCACACTTAGACAATTTAGCATACAACTGGTGCTTCATTAGTGTGCTCAGCACCTCCCTCACTAATTTCACATGGGATTGTTTTTCTTGCGAATAAATAATGATGTCATCCAGGTACACCACCACCCCCTTGAAAAGATATTTTCTGAGCACATCGTTAATAAAGTTCATGAATGCCTCCGGGGGCCCCTGCAGTCCGAAGGGCATGACCAGGTATTCGAACTGTCCCATAGGCGTGTTAAATGCTGTTTTCCACTCATCCCCCTCTTTAATGCACACTAGGAAGTACGTGTCCCTCAAATCCAATTTGGTAAAAATCTTTCCTTCTGACACCGTGCTTAATAGGTCCCGGATGAGGGGGATGGGGTAGGCATTGGTCGTGGAAATCGTGTTAATCCCGTGAAAATCTGTGCAAAGCCTAAGTGAGCCATCCTTCTTCTTCCTAAATAGGACCGGGGCAGCGTGGGGGGCCGTTGCTGGCCTAATGAATCCTCTTTCCAAGTTGTGATTTAAGAATTTGCGGAGCTCCTTTTTTTCCGCCCATCCCATAGGATACGGTTTGGCCCTGGGTAGGGTTTGTCCCGGGATCAGTTCTATGGCACAGTGTCAGAACTGGAACGAACTTCAGACGATTCCAAGACTTGTTACAAAGTATAGGATCTTTATTAGAGAACTGCAGTGCTAAAGCTACGAGATAACAGTAATGCCGAGTCCGGCATTTGGTTACATTTTATGCCTTCAGCAAAAGTACAATAAAACGATCATTCACACGGGTTACAGACAAGTGTCTCTTTCCCAAGCTCTGTTATCAGAAGGAAGGATGCTCTCCCGTGGTGAAGGCCAAACGGCCCGGCTTCAAAGGGCACCTGTGGATGTTGACCAGAGCCTATCTGTCACCCTTCAGTGAGCACAGAATATTTAGAATAGCTGCAAGGCACTTGAGTTAATTGCTTAGGCTATGTGCTCTGGGTTAGTGTTAGGTTACAACATGGAGTCGGTTTGGCTAACAATAGGCAGAGAAAGTTACAAGTTCTGACATACTGCCCCCCCCTAAGCTCTTCGCCTTGGGCTTGTGTGGGTACAGTAGGTGGAATTTTTTAAGCAGTTGCGGAGCAGACACATCACTTGCTTTCACCCATTCATCACAGCTCGGGGGAAAGTACTTCCACCTGATAAGGTAGTACAAACCCCCCCGCTGGACCTTAGAATCTAGGATCTCCTGCACCTCATGGTGGCTCTGGCCCTTCACTCGAGTAGGAGGTGGTTCTGGAGGGTGAGGGTGATAGGACGTAGCTCCAGGATCTTTGCGAAGAAGGCTGCAATGAAACACAGGGTGGATCTTACTCAGCAATTTGGGCAGTTCTAGCTCCACGGTCACCTTATTGATAACTTTTTTAATCTTGAAGGGCCCTAGGTATTTGGAGGCCAGCTTGCGGCACCCTTGAGGAAGAGGGAGGTTTTTGGTTGATAGGAACACTGTTTCCCCCTCCTTTAGCTCCCATTGGGGGGCGTGCTTTTTGTCAAAGTGCCGTTTGTACTCCGCTTTCGCCTCCTCCAAATTTTCTTGAATTACCTTCCAACCCTCACGCATTCCTTCCCACCATTGTTGGCATGAAGTGGGCTCGGGGGCTCCAGACGGCAGAGGGAGATTTGGGAAGGGATTCCCTTCGTAACCGTTGACAATCTGGAAGGGGGAGGTCTTAGTGGAGCTGTGGCGGCTGTTGTTGTAGCCATACTCCGCAAAGGGGAGCAGTTCAACCCAATTTGTCTGTTGGTAGTTGATATAGCACCTAAGGTATTGCTCGAGAAGCCCGTTCACCCTCTCCGTCTGTCCGTCCGTCTGGGGGTGGTATGCGGAGCTGAGCCCCTGTTCAATGCCTGCGATTTTGTAAAACTCCCGCCAGAAGTTGGCAACGAACTGAGGCCCGCGGTCGCTAATGACCTTGTCCGGGAACGAGTGGAGGCAGACCACGTGGTTAAAGAACAGTTGTGCCAATTTCTTTGCGGTGGGGAGTTTTTTACAGGGGATGAAATGGGCCTGTTTTGAGAATGTATCCACTACCACCAGAATCACTGTCTTGCCCTGGGAGGGGGGGAGCTCGACTATGAAGTCCATGGAGACGACAGCCCAAGGGTGGCTCGCCGTGGGGAGGGGGACTAGGTGCCCCGGCGGTTTCCCCCCCCTACGTTTTGCCATGATACATGTTGGACAGGCGATCACAAACTCTGACACGTCCCTTTTTAGCTTGGGCCACCAGAACTGTCTGTTGACTAAATTGAGGGTTTTCACATACCCGAAGTGCCCCGCGATTCGGCTGGAGTGGCATTGCTCCAGCACGTCTTTTCTCAGGGTTTTGGGCACGTAAATTTTCCCATTGTGGAACCAGAGTCCCCCCTCCCCTTTTTCGAGGCCTTCGGGCCGGTTGTTTCCCTCTGATTCTGCTTCGGTTGCGAAGCGCTCTTTTTGCTGAGGGTCGGGGGTTCCGGTTTGTTTCCCTGATCGGGTAGTCACTCCGCCTGCGACGGCCGAGGGGGGAATGAGGGAGTCAATTACCTCCTCTCTTTGGCTTTCGTGCTGTGGCATGCGCGATAGCGCGTCGGCCAAAAAGTTTTTAGTGCCGGGGATGTGTTTCAGCACGAAGTCGAATTTGGCAAAAAACCCCGCCCAGCGGATTTGCTTTGCGGTCAGTTTGCGGCGGCTGGTGAGGGCTTCGAGGTTTTTGTGATCAGTCCAAATTTCGAAAGGGACGCGGGCCCCCTCTAGCCAGGACCGCCATGTTTTCAAGGCAAACATGACCGCAAATGCTTCTTTGTCCCACACTGACCAATTTCTCTGCTCGTTGGAAAATTTGTGGGAGATGTATGCGCAGGGACGGAGCTCCCCCTCATCATTTTTCTGCATTAATATGGCTCCTACCACGACGTCAGAGGCGTCGCATTGCCCCACAAAGGGTTTCAGTTCGTTTGGGTGGGCTAGTACCGGTTCGGAGGTGAATAGCTGTTTGAGCTCATTGAACGCTTGATGGCACTCGGGCGACCAGGATAGGCGCGCTCCGGGCTTTTTTGCTTCTTCCCCTTTCCCCTTTGTCTTAAGGAGCTCGGTGAGTGGGAGCATGACCTGTGCGAACCCCTTTATGAACCCGCGATAAAAATTTGCGAACCCGATGAAAGATTGGAGCTGCCGTCAGGTTCGGGGTGGTTCCCAATCCAGCACTGCTTGGATTTTTGCTGGATCCATGGTTAGTCCCTCCCCCGACACCCCAGGTAGTCTAGCTCCGTTTTGTGGAACTCACATTTGGACAGTTTGGCGTACAATTTGTTCTGATACAGGGTGGTTAAGACTTTTCTTACTAGCGGAACATGTGACTCAAGATCTTTCGAATAAATAATGATGTCATCAAGGTACACCACCACCCCCTTGTACAAATACTCCCGCAGCACTTCATTTATAAAATTCATGAACACCCCTGGCACCCCTTGCAGTCCGAACGGCATGACTAGGTATTCGAACTGTCCCATTGGCGTATTGAACGCCGTTTTCCATTCGTCCCCTTCTTTGATCCGCACGCGGAAATACGCGTCGTGGAGATCTAGTTTGGTGAAGACTTTGCCTTCAGCTACTGTGCTCAGGAGGTCTTTTATCAGCAGGATTGGGTAGGCATTGGACATAGACATCCCGTTTATCCCGCGAAAATCTGTGCAAAGTCTCAGACTTCTGTCCTTTTTCTTGCGGAACAGGACGGGGGCAGCGTGGGGGGCCGTGGCGGGCCGGATGAACCCCTGCTTCAGGTTCTTGTCAATGAATTTTTTCAGTTCCGCTTTCTCAGCCCAACCCATCGAGTAGAGTTTGGCTTTGGGCAGCTCCTGCCCTGGTATTAGTTCGATGGCGCAATCGGTGGGGCGGTGGGGGGGTAGTTCGTCCGCCTCCCGCTCACTAAAGGCCTTTTTCAAGTCCCGGTACTCCTTCGGGATTGCCCCTATTTCCTCAAATGTGAGGCAAAGTCTCTCGTTTGGGGGGGGGGGGCTTTGGGGCCCCATTCGGTTCTCCAGTGGTGGTGCTCGCATCGCCAGTCGGGGAAGCGCACGATCTGCTCCGCCCAGCGTATGTCTGGTTGATGCCTCACGAGCCACCCTGCTCCCACCACCACGTCGAATGAGGACGAGGGGGCTATTACAAAAGTCTCTATTCCCCAGTGCTCTTCTGTCCCCATGGGGGTCGCTTGGGTTTCCTGGGTGCAGGGTTCCCCCCTCATGACGGACCCGTCCATCTGCTCGAATTGGATCGGGTGGGGCAGGGGGGACTTGGCTAGGCCCAGAGCCTCTACCAAACATGGGGTGATAATGTCCCGAGTGCACCCGGAGTCTATTAGGGCTTGGGTATGCATAAACCGTTTAAGGTTGGGGTTCAGTAGGGTCACTGCCATGAACAAGAGCCCCCCGGTAGTCCTCACTGTTACTGGTGCCGGCGTCTCCCGGACCTGCTTTGCGGCACCGATTAAAGCAGGTCGTTGTCGTTTTCCGCCGTCTCTTGATCCCACGACTCCTTGCTCGATTCCCCAATGGTGGTAACTTCCTCGTCAATCGCCATGGAAGCGGCGACGGTGCCCCGACTGGGCTCCTTGGAGCGGCCCCCTCCTTTCTTCTGCGCGGTCGCGGGCGGCTTGGACGGGGTGGGGGTCGGCGTCTGCTTCACGGGGCAGTTGGCGGCCAGGCGACCGGGGTCTCCGCATCTGAAGCATTTCCGGGCAGCAGCCACGGGGGTTGATGTTGTGGGGGGCCGCCTCCCGTCGGGTTTGTTGGTTGCGGGGATCGGCTTTCCCCCTTTCTTGCATTGCTGTTGGCGGCGCATCCCGACATGTTGCAGGTCGGTTTCCACCTCCCCCGCCAGCTGAATCCATCCCACCAGGGTGTCGGGTCGTCCCTGGTGGTAGCACCGGTCAAGGATGTTTGCGTTCAGCCCGTTCTTGAACGCGGTGTACTTCATCACCTCGTTCCAGCCCCTCGCAGCCGCGCAGTGCCCCATGAACTCGGTGGTGTATTCACGGGTCGTGAGGTTCCCCTGCTCGATCCTTTGCAAGGCCTCGATAGCCTTCTCCTCCCGCAGGGGGTCCCCGTACTGCCGTAGCATCGCCTGGAGGAAGTCGGCCACTGTGGCTAACTTGGGCTTGCGCCCGGTGTACAGCCCCACGTACCACTTCCGCGCCGCTCCCTTCAGCCTGGAGGCGATGTGGTCTACTCGGCTTACTTCCATGGGGTAACTCACTCCCCAGTGCGTGAAAAAACTGTTGCACTGGATGGTGAAGTATTCCACCTCGTCTCCGTCCCCGTCAAACATGATCTTCAGTTCTCGGGTTCCCCCCCCTTCCGCTCCAACTGGTCCCCCGGGCGCCGCCGGAACTGGTACCCTCGGAGCCGCGGGGGCTGGTGGTGCGGGTGCCGCGGGTGCGGCTGGGACTCCCGGGGCCGCTAGTGCTGGCGGCGGCGCGGGGGGCGCCGGCCCCGCGGGTGGTGGAGCCGGAGGAGCGGCCGGTGGTGGCCCAGCAGGGCCCCCTCCACCCCCATCACCCGGGCCAGCAGGTGCCGGGGCCGGCGGCGGCGGGGCCGGGGCCGCGGGTATACCTCCCTGCAGGGCGCGTATCTGCGCCCAGGTTCTGCTGCATTTCTTCTGCCATCTGCACCTGGGACATATGGACCTGGTCGTGGATGTCCTTCACCCAATTGAACAGTTTGTTGCGTAGTGCTCGGATTGGGTCCCCCCCGCCGTAGGTGGAGGAGCTGGTGCCGGTTCCTTCTTCTCTGTCTTCGCCCTCCTCGTCTCCCCCGGCGCCGGTGGCGAGAACCCGGTACCGTAGTTCTGCGGCCTCCATTGCAGCCGTGGACTTTTGCGGGCTCCAACTCCGCGAGGGGAAGGCGTCGGTAGAGAAGGGTGCGGGGACCTTGAGTTTGCGTCTCACCCCCGTCACCTTCGGGTCTAACGGTTCTTCTTCTGGGGGAGGGCTGGGCTCTCTGTTGTCTGGAGCCTTTGCTGCCATTCAGCCAGGTTGCCAGTTCAGATAAGTCCCAGAATAAAGGATTACTGTTATAATGTCAGAACTGGAACGAACCTCAGACGATTCCAAGACTGGAGCGACTGGAGTGACTAGAAAGAAGAAATCAACTTACACCGAAGCAGCGGTGGCTTTCTGTCGCGAGTAGAACAAGCCGAGAGCTGGGGTGTTGCACTGACCGAGCCAGGCCGACGCGGAGACGGGACGCAGCCGCGGGCTGGAGTATCGACCGAGCTGGCTGGAGTATCGACCGAGCCGGACCGACGTAGGCCGGCGCGGAGACGAGACACGGCCACTGGCTGAAGTCGTGGTGCGACCCGAAAACATACAGAGCTGTGGGCTGGGGTGCACGGAGTAGCCGGTAAGAACGAGGCACCGTGCATGGCGGCGAGAAATAAACAACAACAACAAAGTCGAGACGCAGCTCAACGGGCCTGCTCCAACCAGAGCCAACAGAAGTTGCGGGGACGACGCGACGGCGATCGCAGCTGGGGGTGTGAACGAAGCCGACAGCCAGACGCCCGCAACCAGACGGCCCTGTGCGGGGCGAGCGGTGGGCGGAGGTCTGGCGAGCCGAGAGCAAGAGACCAGACTACACCCCGAGGCAGTGACGGCGGAGCTAGAACCCTTCTGAGCCAGTTCATTAGGGCTCAACCCGGGCTACTGGGGGGACACGGCGGGAGTTTCAGCTCTCCTGGGCCCCCTAGCTGTTGGAGAACACCGGACCTGGGACAACAGATAGACTGTGCCAACATAAATCCCAGTCGGAAGCCGAAGATATTTAAAAGCACTAGCACTTTAAGATTGTAAGACCACTACCCAGACTAGTAGCTTTGTCTACCACTCCTCATGGGAAAGTTTATATTGCCGGTAATTTAAAAGATTAAATTGTTAATTAGTTAATTAATTAGTGATTCATTAATTGTTGGCTTGATTGATTACATATTTGTTATTATTGGCAAATTAAATTGGAAGGTTAATGGGGGGGATATATTTACTTATTTATTAATATGCCATAGGTGATTAAAGTTTTTTGCCAATCAAATTATGGAGATAAGGTTGGGGGAGGTTAATTTAATTTAATTAACTACAGATTAATTAATAAAGGGCCAGGCAATTTGGAATTGCGAAACAGAGGAGGACGAGGGCGGTGAACCTCTGGAGAAGATAATTGGGTAGCAAGCTAACTGGCGCTAGTGAAGGACCGGGTATGGAGTCGATGTCTGGCCTAGGGATCCCAGTGCTCACGGGGAGGGGAAGGTATGATGGTGGGAGCAGACGGAATTATGTGGGAAGGAGGCGGAGACAAGGCAGTGCTCGGCCCTCTTCCGGTCTGCGTCCCATCCCGAGGGTGGCAGGTAGTGGGGCTAAGAGGGAAAGTCAGTCTCCGTCATTGGTGTTATGTAACGCCAGGTCCATAAATAACAAGACCTCAATCCTTAGGGATTACCTGCTTAAGCAGGATATGGACCTGGCTTGCGTGACTGAGACCTGGGTGCGGGATGGAGAGACGGTGGCTCTCTCCCAGATGGTGCCCCCGGGCTACTCGGTCTTTCACCAATCACGGACAACTGGCCGGGGGGGAGGGGTGGCGCTATTCATACGGGAGGGTTACTCCTTCAGGGCTCTCCCGGCCCCAACGATCGAGGGCTTGGAGTGTGCCGGTCTGGCGTGGGAAGTGGGGGAGGGGTTGGCGATCTGGCTGGTGTACCGTCCGCCTAACGCACCAGCCAGCGCCTTACCAGCCCTGATGGAGGCGGTGGCGGGCTGGGCGTTGGAGTTCCCGAGGCTCATGGTCTTGGGTGACTTCAATGTCCATGCAGATGACACGGCCTCCAATCAGGCGCTGGACCTAGTGTCTTCCATGGCGACACTAGGACTCTCCCAATTTGTTACCACCCCCACGCATCAGGCCGGACACATGTTAGACTTGATCGTTGCGTCCGGGATTCTGGTGGACGGTATCGCAGTAGAGGCGGTGCCATGGTCGGACCACCTAGCCCTCAAGGCTCGTGTGGGTGCGCTTCCTTAAACCTGTGCAGGCGGCGAGCCTATTTTGGCTTGCCCGCGGAGTCAGATGGACCCTGAGCAGTTCCAGAGGGCTCTGCGGGACCCCTGGCCCCCTAGCAATTCCCTTGATGACCTGGTAGATACCTGGCACGACAGGCTATCCAGGGCCATTAACGAAATTGCACCCCGGCGTCCTCTGCGCCCTCGAAGTAGGCTGGCTCCTTGGTACACCTCGGAGCTACGCCAACTGAAACAGGGACTCAGACGACTAGAGAGGCGGTGGCGGCATACTCGTGACGAAGCGACGAGAACATCCTATAGAACGTTTATGAAGTCTTATGAGATGGCAGTCAAAGCCGCAAAGAAGGATTACTTTGCGGCTAGGATTGCATCTGCAAATTCGCGCCCAGCACAATTATTTAAAATAATTGAAAATTTGACCACTCTGCCACAAGGCAAACCAAACATGAGAGAATTGGATATAGGCTGTGAGGCTTTTGCGAAATTTTTTGCAGATAAAATCTCGTCGCTCCGCCAGGACTTTCCTGCCACATTGAATGCAGTAGGTGAACCCGGGGCTCCGTACCTGTCTTCTGATGTTATCTTGGATCACTTCGACGCGCTCAGTCTTGGGGAAGTCGACAAAGTCCTCTCAACTGTACGCCCTACAACTTGCAACCTTGACCCATGCCCCTCCTGGCTAATTAAATCTTGCCAGAGGGAGCTTAGATATCCTATATGGGATATCATAAATAGATCCCTCTTGGAAGGGCAATTTCCAACATCTTTGAAAGAGGCCATGGTCCGCCCTCTCCTAAAAAAGAGTACAGCAGATCCGGCCGAATTGGCAAATTATCGACCGGTCTCGAACCTTCCATTTTTAGGTAAGGTTATAGAGAGGGCAGTGGCGTTACAGTTGCAGAGTTTTTTGGATGACACTTCCGCCTTAGACCCTCACCAGTCCGGCTTCCGTCCGGGTTATGGGACGGAGACAGTGCTGGTCGCCTTGGTGGATGACCTCCAGCGGCATCTGGATCGAGGCGGCGTGGCGATGCTGATATTGTTGGACCTGTCGGCCGCATTTGATACGGTCGATCATCAGCTACTAGCCCGCCGGCTCGCCGACGCGGAGATTGGGGGATTGGCCTTACAGTGGCTTTCCTCCTTCCTCGAAGGACGGGGACAAAGGGTGGCCATTGGGGGGAGCGGTCCCGGAGGTACCCACTAGTATGTGGGGTGCCACAAGGGGCAGTTCTCTCCCCGATGTTGTTTAACATCTATATGCGCCCCCTTGCCCAGATTGCCCGGAGGTTTGGGCTTGGGTGCCACCAATACGCTGATGACACCCAGCTCTATCTACTAATGGATGGCTGGCCTGGCTCCATCCCAGAAAGCCTGGACTTAGCACTGCAAGCCATGGCAGGTTGGCTCAGACTGAGCGGGCTGAAGTTAAATCCAACGAAGACAGAGGTCCTTTGCTTGGGTCGCGGTGCCCTGGGAAGGGAAATCCCTTTGCCGGTCCTTGACGGTGTGCAGCTTAAAGCGGCACATAAGGTCAAGAGCCTGGGGGTTCTTCTGGAGCCTTCATTATCAATGGAGGCACAGATAGCGGCCGCTGCCAAGTCCGCGTTTTTTCATCTTCGACGGGCAAAGCAGTTGGCCCCCTTCCTGGAGCGCCGTGACCTAGCAACAGTGATCCATGCTACGGTCACCTCGAGACTGGACTACTGCAACGCCCTCTACATGGGGCTGCCCTTGTGTCGAACTCGGCGGCTGCAGCTGGTGCAGAACGCGGCGGCTAGGCTGTTGCTGGGGCTCCCAAGGTGGGAGCACATACAGCCGGGGCTGCGCGGGCTGCACTGGCTGCCAGTGGTATACCGAGTTCGCTACAAAGTGCTGGTTATCACCTTTAAAGCCCTATATGGCCGAGGACCTACCTACCTGAGGGACCATCTCTCCCCATATGAGCCCCAGAGGGCACTGAGGTCATCTGGGAAAAACCAGTTGAATATCCCTGGGCCAAGGGAGGCCAGACTGAAGGCCACCCGGGATCGGGCCTTCTCTGTCGTCGCTCCATTATTGTGGAACCAACTCCCCGAGGAGGTGAGGGCTCTAAGATGTTTAGATCAATTCCGTAGGGCCTGTAAGACCCACCTTTTCAAGGTGGCCTTCAACTAGCGATAGAATTAGTAACAAAGCTAGGTATGCTGCTGGAAATGTTTTTATTATCTGATGTTTACGAAATCTAATGTTTATAACGCCATATTGTTATGTTAATTTTAATAATTTATAACTGTTTTAACCATGTTTTTATAATGTAAACTGATGTAATGTGTATTTTATGCTGTGAGCCGCCCTGAGCTTGCTTCGGTGGGGAGGGCGGGATAGAAATAAAAAATATTATTATTATTATTATTATTATTATTATTATTATTATTATTATTATTATTATTATTGTTGTTGTTGTTGTTGTTGTTGTTACAAAGTATAGGATCTTTATTAGAGAACTGCAGTGCTAAAGCTACGAGATAACAGTAATGCCGAGTCCGGCATTTGGTTACATTTTATGCCTTCAGCAAAAGTACAATAAAACGATCATTCACACGGGTTACAGACAAGTGTCTCTTTCCCAAGCTCTGTTATCAGAAGGGAGGATGCTCTCCCGTGGCGAAGGCCAAACGGCCCGGCTTCAAAGGGCACCTGTGGATGTTGACCAGAGCCTATCTGTCACCCTTCAGTGAGCACAGAATATTTAGAATAGCTGCAAGGCACTTGAGTTAATTGCTTAGGCTATGTGCTCTGGGTTAGTGTTAGGTTACAACATGGAGTCGGTTTGGCTAACAATAGGCAGAGAAAGTTACAAGTTCTGACACACAGTCTGTATCCCGCTGTGTGTGTGGGGGTAATTGGTTCGCTCCTTGTTCACTAAACACTCCCATCAAGTCCCGGTATGCTTTAGGGACGGCGGGGATTTCCTCTACCGACATGCACGCCCTTTCCCTGGCCACCGGAGCCCGCGGGCCCCAGGCTGGATTTCAGAGGTGGGCCCGGCAGAGGGGGTCTATGAATCTAATAGTCTGTTCCCCCCACCTTATGCGGGGTTTGTGCTTTCTAGCCAGCCCATCCCCAGAACCACTGGGTAGGAGCACGAGGGGGCGATTACGAAGGACTCTTGATCCCAGTGCTCCTCAATCCCCATCGGCAAAACTGAGTTTCTAGCCTGCATGGCTCCCCTCGCATCGCAGACCCATCCATCTGGTCGAATTGCATCGGACAGGGTAAAGGCGAGCTCTCTAGTCCCAGAGCTTCCACCAAGTTGGGGGTGATTAGTTCCCGGTTGCACCCTGAGTCTATTAGGGCCCGGACCTGCATGAACCTTTTTAGTTTAGTGTTCAGCAGTTTTATTACGACAAAATACAATCGTCACATTACTCTCACCCTCAGCGGTGCCGGCTCCTCCTCGACCTGCTGGTTGGCACCATTTAGAGCAGGTCGTTCTCGTTTCCTGACGGCTCGGACACCCAAGTCAGGTCGCTGAGCTCTGCCGACAGAAGCACATCTTCTTCTGGCTCCTCCACCATGGCGAGGCTGCTCTTCACCGCTTCCTTAGGGCAGCCGGTCGGTTTCTTGGGAGTCGGGGTGCTCATCTTAGGCCCCCCCGTTGGATTCTTGGGTGGTGCCGGGCAGTTGGAAGCGAGGTGGCTCGGATCGCTGCAGCAGAAGCACTTGTGGGGACCAGCGGGCATCCCCCCAGCTGGCTTCTTGAGCTCGATCTTGGGGGGAGCTTTCTGCGGCTCCTTACCGGACTGGTGCTGGCGTTGCATGGCCACTCGCTTCATGTTGGTCTCGACCTCTCCTGCCAGTTGGATCCATCCCACCAGCGTGGGGGGTCTGGCTTGGGTAAGGGCTTGATCCAGGATGCCAGCATTCAGGCCCTGGCTGAAGTGCTCAATTTTCATCAGTTCACTCCACCCCCGCACCTTGGCTGCGTTGGCCCGAAACTCCGCGGCGTATTCTCGGAAGGTTCTGGATTCCCGCTGCATGCCTCTTAGGGCCGCCAGAGCTCGTGTTTACTGTAGAGGGTCTTTGTACTGGGCCAGCAGAGCCTGGATGAAGGTTTGCACATAGTCCAGTTCTGGGCTCATGGCCTCGTACAGGCTTACGTACCACCTCTTCACAGCTCCTTTCAGCTTCAACCCCAAGTAGTCCACTCTACTGAATTCATCAGGGAAGGTGTTCCCCCAGTAATGCATGTAGCTATTCGCCTGAATAGCAAAGTATTCCACCTCGTCCGGGTCCCCGTCAAAGGTGGCTTCCAGTTCATGCCCTCGCCCTCCAACCCTTGGGGTGGGGGGCGCCGCCGCCTGCAGCGCTGGTCCCGCCACCGGGACCGTCGATGGGGCCTGTGACGGGGCCGTGGGCGGGCGAGCTGGCAGGGTTGCAGTGGTCTCCGTGGCCCGGCTAACCCCAGGGCGCGAAAGATCTGGGCGGTCATAGCCTGCATTTCATCCTTCAGGCCCTTGACTGCCCCATCCACTTCCTTCCAGACCATGGCCCGAAACATGCGAGCTTCTTCCTCATGCATGTCCTTTGGTAGCGGCTCTTCTCCCCCCTTCTCCTCGCACTCAGGGTCATCTTCCGGTACTCGGACCACGAGGATGGTGTCGACTTCACCCAGCTCTAGGGTGCCCAAGTTGGTGGGCTCCGTCTTGGTCATCCGCACTCTCCTCATGTGGCAGGTTAGGATCGCTTCCCTGCATGCGGGCGCTTCGTCCATGGTGGTGGTTGAGGTCCATGGCTGCCACTGTCGAGGGGTGACCATGAGCTGGAGCTGCGGAGGGGAAACCACGGCTCGCCTGGTGTCTAGTACGTGCCAAGGTGCTTCCGGCTCTTCCTCCAAGTTAGGAAGCTCCCCGTCTTCTGGAATCTTTTTGGCCATCAGGTTACAAAGTTGCCAGGGTGGTTGAGCTCCAAAGGGGAGTCTTTTCAAAAGTTCAAGTCTGCAGATTCAATGAGGAGTCGGTGTAGATACAAAGACTCTATTTAATTGATACTGATACTTGTGGCCTAAGCCAAGGCTTAAAAAGACTAAAGTACATACAGTAGATACATTGCATATAAGGTACATTTCAAAGGGATTCCTACGGATAGGGGAATTGTGCAGAGGACATTCACACATAGATGTTACAAATAAATTCTCATGTTGATTAGAGGCCCATTTGGCCTTGATACTCCCAGGCTCCTTCCTCTCCCCCGAGTCTGGGCTGAGAAGTCACAGATCAGACTTTTCACACATTACCATTTCAAAGCAGGAACATTCTCTAATGGGAGGGGGGAATAGGAGAGAGTTTGCTAGCAGCATTTGGTTATACTTTGGTTCTACCCAGCATGCTCTATGTTTGAGCCAGAGTTATAGCCAGACTTGACAAAGGGAAGGGGCGAGGAGAAGCTGCTGCGATGGGGCTGGGTAAGAAGGGAAGGTAAGGAGCGAGGAGAAGATGCTGCGATTGGTTTTGAGTGCGAGGGGAAGGAAAGGGGCAAGGAGAAGATGCTGCAATGGGGCTGGGTGAGAAGGGAAGGGGCGAGGAGAAGCTGCTGCAATGGGGCTGGGTGGAAAGGGATGAGAAGAAGCTGCTGCGATGGGGCTGGGTGGGAGGGGAAGGAAAGGAGCGAGTTGAAGCTGCTGCGATGGGGCTGGGTGGACAGCGAAGGGAAGTGGCAATGAGAAGCTGCTGCGATCGGG
Source organism: Heteronotia binoei (assembly GCF_032191835.1). Taxonomy (NCBI): domain Eukaryota; kingdom Metazoa; phylum Chordata; class Lepidosauria; order Squamata; family Gekkonidae; genus Heteronotia; species Heteronotia binoei. The sequence continues at coordinate 50,251,617 of NC_083240.1, read as the reverse complement.
GCTGGGTGGGAGGGGAGGGGAAGGGAAGGGGCGAGGAGACACTGCTGCGATGGGGCTGGGTGGGAAGGGAAGGGGCAAGGAGATGCTGCTGTGATGGAGCTGGGTGGCAGGGGAAGGGGCGAGGAGAAGCTGCTGTGATGGGGCTGGGTGGGAGGGGAAGGGGCAAGGAGAAGCTGCTGTGATCGGGGCTGGGTGGGAAGGGAAGGGATGAGGGGAAGCTGCTGCAATCGGCGTTGGGTAGGAAGGGAAGGGGCGAGGAGACACTGCTGCGATGGGGCTGGGTCGGAAGGGGCAAGGAGAAGCTGCTGTGATCGGGGCTGGGTGGGAAGGGAAGGGATGAGGGGAAGCTGCTGCAATCGGGGTTGGGTAGGAAGGGAAGGGGCGAGGAGACACTGCTGCGATGGGGCTGGGTCGGAAGGGGCAAGGAGAAGCTGCTGCGATGAGGATGGGTGGGAAGGGAAGGGGTGAGGAGAAGTTGCTGCGATGGGGCTGGGTGGGAAGGGTTGAGGAGAAGCTGCTGTGATTGGGACTGAATGGGAGGGTAAGGGAAGGGGCAAGGAGAAGCTGCTGCAATCGGGGCTGGGTGGGAGGGGAAGGGAAGGGGCGAGGAGAAGCTGCTGCGATGGGGCTGGGTGGGAAGGAAAGGGGCGAGGAGAAGCCGCTGTGATCGGGGTTGGGTGGGAAGGGGCGAGGAGAAGCCACTGTGGTCGGGGCTGGGTGGGAAGGGAAGGGGCGAAGAGATGCTGCTGCGATGGGGCTGAGTCAGAATGGAAGGGAAGGGGCGAGGAGAAGCTGCTGCGATCTGGGCTGGGTGGGAAGTGAAGGGGCATGGAGAAGCTGCTGCGAAAGGGGCTGGGTGGGAAGGGAAGGGCCACCATTTCCCCCCCGCTTCTGGATTTTTGGTGAGCGGGGGAGGAGGCTCCAAATCAGGGGGTCCCTCACCCAGGACAGGGGATTGGGGAGCCAACGATAACTTGCAACAAAGCAAATGGTTCTGTCATATAAGCAAATAACTCAGCCTTATTTCTATAGTGAATAGATGTATCTGCTTGACATAAGCCGGTTTGGTGTAGTGGTTAAGTGTGCGGACTCTTATCTGGGAGAACCGGGTTTGATTCCCCACTCCTCCACTTGCACCTGCTAGCATGGCCTTGGGTCAGCCATAGCTCTGGCAGAGGTTGTCCTTGGAAGGGCAGCTGCTGTGAGAGCCCTCTCAGCCCCACCCACCTCGCAGGGTGTCTGTTGTGGGGGAGGAAGGTAAAGGAGATTGTGAGCTGCTCTGAGACTCTTCGGAGTGGAGGGCGGGATATAAATCCAATATCTTCTTCTTCTTCTTCTTCTTCTTCTTCTTCTTCTTCTTCTTCTTCTTCTTCTTCTTCTTCTTCTTCTTCTTCTTCATAACTAACCCCATTTTGTAGGCTGCTATAACCTCTGCCTTCTACTAACCCTGGGAATAGAAACATGCATTTCAAACCAAAGCAATTGCTAACTGCAAGGGGAGGAATTTCTCACTTCGTACAAAGAACATCTGGAGCCTTTGAAGCTGGCCTGCCCAAGGTAACCAGTGGGGTTTCTTCCCTGGGAAGGAGATAAGGAAGTATGGGAAGCGTCAACTGTCTCCTAGAGTGTGAGAATAGTTTTAATGTTATGTTCCTCTGTAATGTACAAAAACCCAAGGTTTAGCCTTGAAGAGTATCAAACTCAATCTGCTTCTATACCAGACCGCTTGTTCTCAAATAAACGGAGTAATTTTGAAACAAAATGATTCATTCTTGTTTGAAGTCCCAACATCTGACATTTTGAGTTTGATCCATTTGGAGCTTATCCGAACTGGGAACTTTGGCTGGATGGCCAACAAGGCACCAGATAACGGAGAGCCCACCGAACCGACAGAAGAGTCGACTGTTCCGCGAGGAGTGACTTTGACCAGGTGAAGGGCGAAATCCCCAGTGCACTTCTCGACACTCCTCTACACCTCAAAGCAGTGGAGGCTACGGACCTCGACGGCCCTGATGGATGAAGCGGCAGGGCACTACACCACCCTGCTGACCGGCGCAGGGGCCAAGGGGGAAGAAGCAGCGGCGGGGACCGGGTCCAGGAGAAACCTAGAGGAAGGGAATGGCCAGGTTCCCCGAGGGAGCGAGGAGACAAATCTCCTACAGAACGAGATGTTCCTCTGGGCGAGAGAGATCCACAACGAGGTCAAGGCGAGCCACATACAACTCACCAGAGAACTACAGAGGCAGCTGGACGCAATCCAAGAGCAGCTCCGAGCGGCACTGGCCGATGCACCCCAGGGCCCGCCAAATGAGGAACCGCCCGCCGGCCCGCCAGGAGGCGAACCGGCACAGCCAGCGGGCCCGCTGAGGGGGGAGGAACCGCCGGGGCCGGAGGGGCCGCTGGTGGAGCCGCCACGCGACGTACCAGCGCAACCAAGAACCCGGGTTACTGCCCGGGTGGCCAGTGGGACCTGCGCTACCGCTTGCACCAGCTCTGTGGGACGGGGTAAGGGGCCGTGAGCTGCAAATCACCTTTGACGGGGACCCGGAGGAGGTGGAGTACTTCACGATCCAGTATAACAGCTTCATGACCCACTGTGGTTCGTGAGCATATATGCGACCCAGGGCCCCGCGCTGGCTACGGTGGCGGATTTCCTACAAGCGATGCTGTGACAGTACGGGGACCCGCTCCAAGAGGTGAAGGCCTTAGCCACGCTGAGGGGGATCGAACAAGGGTCAAGAACGATCCGGGAGTATGCCGCTGACTTCCAGGCACACTGCGCCAAAGTAAGGGGTTGGAGCGAGCGCATGAAGTATGAGGCCTTCCAGAACGGCCTCAACGCCAACATCTTTGACCACTGCTACTCCCAGGGGCGGCCAGACCCGCTGGTGGGATGGATCCAGTTGTCCGGGGAGGTAGAAACCAACCTCCAGCACGTTGTGCTTTGGCGCCAACAACAGCTGGCGGGAAAGGGGGGCCAAACAACAAAGACCCCCATGAAACCCGAGGCGAAGAAGGCGCCCACCCCGGTGGCCAGCTCCACACCCACCACCGGGCAGAGGTGCTTTCGGTATGGAGACCCAGGGCACCTAGCGGCCAACTGCCCGGAGAAAGCGCGCACCCCCCCAACAAGCACCGAAACCACCAACCGGAGCCCCAAAGAAAACAGGGGGCAAGCCGAAAGAGCCCGGTCGGGGCAACGCTGCCACATCGGTGGCAATTGACGAGGATATTATAACAGTTGAGGACTCGGGCAAAGAGTCCTGGGACCCCGACTCGACGGCAAACGACAGCAACCTGCACTGAAGGGTGCCAAGCGGCAGGTCGTGGAGCTGATGGCACCATTGAGGGTGAGGATAACGGGGGAATTACTTTTTATGCCCGTGACCCTGCTGAACCCCAAACTAAAGAGATTCATGCACACTCGAGCTTTAGTCGACTCGGGCTGCACCAGAGAGATTATCACCCCCCGCCTAGTCGAGGCCCTAGGACTAGCGAAGGTCCCCCTCCTGCACCCCATCCAATTCAAACAAATGGATGGGACAGCCATGCGGGGAAAGCCGTGCACCGAGGAAACCCAAGCGGTGCCGGTCGGGACCATAGGCCACTGGGGGGGTGGAAATTTTCATGGTGTCCCCCTCCTCATCTTTCGACGTGGTGGTTGGGGTGGGTTGGCTGGCCCGACACCAACCGGACATCCAGTGGGAGGCCCAGACCATAGACTTCACCGACTGGCGGTGCACCCACCACCACTGGCGGAAGGAGTGGGGCCCCAGCCCACCACCGCAGAACGAAAAGATCTGCATGACTGTGGAAGAAGTCAAATCAATCCCCAAAGATTACCGGGACTTGAGACGGGTGTTCAGTGAGGAGGAAGCCAACGAGCTGCCACCCCACAGGGACACGGACTGTGCCATTGAACTGATCCCAGGGCAGGAACTTCCCCGGGCGAAGCTGTACTCGATGGGGTGGGCAGAGAAGGACGAGTTGAGGAAGTTCATAGACAAAAAATTATTTATTTATTATTTATTTATTACTTTACATTTATATCCCGCCCTCTCCGCAAGCAGACTCAGGGCGGCTTACAATATCATAAAAACAATCAATTCCATAAAACATATAAAAACATAGTTCACTTATCAATTTAAAACTATTTGCGCTGTCTCAATCCAGTCTGGCGGTATTGGGTTCTGACTATGATCGCCAGCTTCTGTAGGATGTCCGGTGGCAGCCCATTTTCAGTCAACCAGAAAAGCTTGTCTAAACAGTTCGGTCTTACAGGCCCTGCGGAACGCCGACAAATCCCACAGGGCCCTTATAGCTTCTGGGAGGGTGTTCCAAAGTTCTGGTGCTGCCACCGAGAAAGCCCTGGATCTTGTTACGCATAGCCTGGCTTCTTTTGGGCCAGGGGCAGACAGCAGATTTTTTGTCCCTGATCGCAGTGCTCTCTGGGGGATATATGGGGAAAGGCGGTCCCGTAGATAGGCAGGTCCCTGACCATAAAGGGCTTTAAAGATTAGTACCAACACCTTGAAGCGAACTCGGAACACAACAGGCAACCAGTGCAGCTCTCTCAGCACTGGCCGAATGTGCTCCCGTCGTGGTAGCCCCATTAACAGCCGTGCCGCAGCGTTCTGCACTAGTTGTAGTCTCCGGGTTAGCGTCAGGGGTAGCCCCATGTAGAGAGCATTACAGTGATCTATTCTTGAGGTGACCGTAGCATGGATTACCGTCGCTAGGTCGCTGCGCTCCAGGTAAGGGGCCAGCTGCCGTGCTTGCCGAAGATGGAAAAAGGCAGATCTAACAGTGGCTGCTACCTGAGCCTCCATTGTAAGGGAGGACTCAAGGAGCACGCCTAAGCTCTTGACTTTGGGGACCGGTATCAGTGGCACCCCGTCAAGGGCCGGCAGCTGGATCTCTCTCCCTGGACCGCCCCGACCCAGGTAGAGAACCTCCGTCTTCGTCGGATTCAATTTCAGCCGACTCAGTCTGAGCCAAGAGGCCACGGCTTGTAATGCCAGGTCTAGGTTTTCCAGGGTACAGTCAGCGGGGGTTCATCAGGCCTGCTACGGCGCCCCACGCCGCCCCGGTCCTCTTCAGGGAGAAGAAGGACGGGAGCCTGAGACTTTGCACTGACTTTCATGGGATTAATGGGATTTCCATGTCCAAAGCGTACCCCATCCCACTAATCAAAGATCTGTTGAGCACGGTGTCAGAGGGTAAAGTGTTCACAAAGCTTGACGTCCAGGACGCGTACTTTAGAGTCAGAATAAAAGAAGGGGACAAGTGGAAGACCGCTTTCAATACCCCCGTGGGACAGTTCAAATATTTAGTGATGCCCTTCAGACTACAAGGGGCGCCAGGGGTGTTCATGAACTTTATAAATGAAGTGTTGAGGGAATATTTGTTCAAGGGTGGTGGTGGTTACATCATTATTTATTCTAAAGACTTAGAGTCCCATGTACCCTTGGTTCGGAAGGTCCTGAACACACTGTACCAGCATAAACTGTACGCTAAGCTGTCGAAATGCGAGTTCCACCAAACAGAACTAGACTACTTAGGTTTCCGGGTCTCTGGGGAAGGTTTAGCGATGGACCCAGCTAAAATCCAGGCGGTGCTTGACTGGGAAGCCCTGAGAACCCGACGGCAGCTACAATCTTTCCTCGGCTTCGCAAATTTCTATAGGGGGTTCATAAAAGGGTTCGCCCAAGTAATGCTACCACTAACCAACCTACTAAAGAAGAAAGGGAAGGGGGCAGATGCCAAAAGGCCCGGGGTGAGCTTGCAGTGGACACCACAATGCCAAGCGGCGTTCAAGAAATTAAAAAGGCTATTCACGAGCGAGCCAGTGCTAGCCCACCCCAATGAACTAAAACCTTTCGTGGTGCAATGCGACGCCTCCGATGTGGCCGTTGGAGCCATATTAATGCAGAAAGACGAAGAGGGGAGGCTTAGGCCATGTGCGTATGTGTCCCGAAAGTTTTCAAACGAGCAAAGGAACTGGTCAGTGTGGGACAAAGAGGCTTTCGCAGTGACATACACCTTAAAAACATGGCGTTCTTGGTTAGAAGGGGCCCGGGTACCTTTCGAGATTTGGACCGACCACAAAAACCTAGAGGCCCTAACAGGCCGGTGGAAGCTGACAGCCAAACAAATCCGGTGGGCGGGATTTTTCGCTAAATTCGACTGTGCTCAAGCACATCCCGGGGTTAAAGAATTTCCTAGCTGACACGCTCTCACGCCTTCCACAACATGAGAACCAGCGAGAGGAAGTCATTGATTCCCTCATTCCTCCCTCCTCAGTGGCTGGGGGGGGTGATGACCCGATCGGGGAAGAAAACCGGGACAATGGAACCCTGGGGGGGCGACAGACTGAGGGATGAGACCGAGAAGGAAGGGGCAGAGAGACCGGAAGGCGTAGAGAAGGGAGAGGGGGGTTTCTGGTACTATGATGGAAAGTTTTATGTCCCCAAAAGCCTCCGGCAAGAAATCTTGCAGCACTGCCACTGCAGTAGATTAGCAGGGCACTTCGGCTATGTGAAAACCCTGCACCTAGTGAACAGGCAGTTCTGGTGGCCCCAAATGAAAAAAGATATCTCTGAATTCGTAGGTTCATGCCCCACCTGCATCATGGCCAAGAAAAGGGGGGAGGAACCGCCAGGGCTCCTCCAACCGCTGCCCACTGCATCCCGGCCATGGGCAGTAGTTTCAATGGACTTTATCGTGGAACTTCCCCCCTCGCAGGGAAAACAGTCATACTAGTAGTGGTGGACACCTTCTCCAAGCAGGCGCACTTTATTCCATGCAAGCAACTCCCCACGGCCAAAAAGTTAGCGTATTTGTTTTTCCATCACGTGGTCCGGCTTCACTCATTCCTGGAGAAGGTCATTAGCGACGCAGGCCGCAGTTCGTTGCCAACTTCTGGTGGGAGTTTTGCAAAATGGCAGGGATGGAACATGGGTTAAGCTCAGCTTACCACCCGCAGACTGACGGACAGACAGAGAGGGTAAACGGGCTTCTAGAACAGTATTTGAGGTGCTACATCAATTACCAACAGTCGAATTGGGTCGAGCTCCTACCCTTTGCTGAGTATGGTTACAACAATAGTGTGCATAGCTCCACCAAAGCATCCCCATTCCAGATAGCCAATGGGTATGAAGGCAAGCCGTTCCCTTCCCTGCCAAATGCGAGTGACACAGCGCCACCTAGCTCCTGCCAGCAATGGTGGGAGGGAGTCAGGAAAGGATGGGAAGTGATTCAAGAAAACCTAGAGGCAGCGAAAAAGACCTACAAAGACTATTTTGACAAGAAGCACTCCCCGCAGTGGGAGTTCAAGGAGGGGGAGAGTGTATTCTTATCAACTAAGAACCTTCCTTTGCCACAGACCTGCCGAAAACTGGCATACAAGTTCTTAGGGCCATTCAAAATAAAAAGGGTGATCAACAAGGTCACAGTAGAACTAGAGCTACCAAAAATGTTTAGTAAGATCCACCCTGTTTTTCATTGCAGTCTTCTTCGCAAGGATCCTGGAGCCACATCTTGGCACCCCTGCCCTCAAGAGCCACCTCCTATTCAATTGAAGGGCCAGAGCCACCATGAGGTGCAAGAGATCTTGGACTCCAGGGTCCAAAGGGGAGTTTTGTACTATCTGCTTGGCTGGAAGTACTTTCCTAACAGCTGCGATGAGTGGGTAAAGTCAACAGACCTACAAGCCCCCCAAGTACTGAAAAAGTTTTACCTACTGCACCCAAACAAACCCCGAGCAAGAGCTTAGGGGGGGCAGTATGTCAGACATTGTAACTCAGCCTTATTTCTATAGTGAATAGATGTATCTGCTTGACATAACTAACCCCATTTTGTAGGCTGCTATAACCTCTGCCTTCTACTAACCCTGGGAACAGAAACATGCATTTCAAAGCAATTGCTAACTGCAAGGGGAGGGATTTCTCGCTTGGTACAAAGAACATCTGGAGCCTTTGAAGCTGGCCTGCCCAAGGTAACCAGTGGGTGTCAGACATTGAACTTCGAAATAAGCACAAATCATTTTGTTGCAAAATTAATCCATTTATTCGAGAACTAGTGGTCTGGGATAGAAACAGATTGAGTTTGATACATTCCAAGGTTACCCCTGGGTTTTTGTAGAAGATAATAAAATAACAATAAAACCATTCTCACACTCTGAGAGACAGTTGTCTGTTCCCATACTCCCTTATCTCCTTCCCAGGAAGGCTCCCTGCTGGTTACCTTGAAGCATACCATCTTCAAAGGTTTGGGGCGCCCGGGAATGCCAAGTGAGAAATTCCTCCCATGGGATTTACAATCTTCTCTCTGTGTTTGAAATGCACAGCTTTATGCTGAGGGTTAATAATAGCAACCAAGATGGCGTTAGTCAGGTCAAGAAACTAAAAAACAGTTTAAAGCAGTTACAATGTCTGACAGCGGGGTTCCTTCCCTGGGGAGGAGATAAGGGAGTATGGGAAGTGTCAGCTGTCTCCAAGAGTGTGAGAATGGTTTTATTGTTATGTTCCTCTGTAATGTACAAAAGCCCAAGGTTTAGCCTTGGAGAATATCAAACTCAATCTGCTTCTATACCAGACCGCTTGTTCTCAAATAAACGGATTAATTTTGAAACAAAATGATTTGTTCTTGTTTGAAGTCCCAACGTCTGACAGGTTCTTGCTTTTGGTTGATGGCTTCTTATACATGCTCCACATGCACACCTTTATTCACAGTATTTATGGTAGGTAGACAGATGCTCATCAGGGCCCCCCAAAAGTAGGCTGAAGCTTTTCAGCTGAGATTCATATTACCATTTAAAGGCGCAGCCCATCCGATTCTTAAGGGAAGTCTAAAATTGCCTAACTTTACTACTGATTTGGAGTATATGACAGTTTATGAACCCTTAGACAAATAACAACAACAGAGAAGAATGGGCAAAAAGGAACCAGAGACCAAGTCCTATGAGGAAAGTTTTGAGGAGCTGGGGATGTTTAGCCTGGAGAGGAGATGACTAAGAGGTTATATGCTCACCATCTTCAAGTACTTGAAGGGCTGTCATAGAGAGGATGGTGTGGAATTGTTTTCTGTAGCCCCAGAAGGTAGGACCAGAACCAATGGGTTGAAATGAAATCAAAAGAAATCGGTAAAATGCAAATCCTCTCTCTCTCTCTCGGAAACATACCCTAACTAGATGTAAAACTTTGGACAGGCTCTTAATCTTAGGTGTCCCAATTCTCTAAAGATCTTCCATTACCTTAATGATTGCTCCCAGCTCTTTGGGCCAGTTGCATGATCCCAAAATGGCTGCCTGCTCCCCACCTCAGATAAGAGGTCTGTTCAGCTCCACATCCCAAGGAAAAAAGAGACCACCTTCCCCTTGCAAGGTGGTTTTAACAAATCTATGTCCCCCCCTCCCCTTGACACTGGCCAGCCCATGCCAAAGCTTCTTTTCCTGTTGCCTCCAGGAAGTCTCTTCTTGTAACCTGCCCAGCCATTAATACCCCCTTCCTCTATTCCCTGCTTGGAGAAGGTGGGGTGAACTGGCCCATTTCATGGTGTCTCACATGACTCATGAACGCTCCTTAAGAGATGCATCTGGAAGGCCCTGGGCTAACCCCTGCCCCAGCTTGTTCTTCAATCAGAAATAAAGCTGGTTAAAATGCACAGTCAAGCCCTGCTGGTTGCCAACCTTCCAGGAGACAAGGCTTTTCTTCATGTAGCCATTTTCTCCCGGGGAACTGATCTCTGTTGTCTGAAGTTCAGTTGGGGTTCCAGGAGATCTCTGGCCCCCACCCGGAGGATGGCAGCCCTAAGAATCCAGTCTTATACCCACAACCTGTTCACTCAGGCTTTTATGGCCTGCTAGTATGTCCCTATTTTGCCAGCTTTGGGCATCAAAAAATATTTCAGAGCCTCGACTTCCGGGGTTGGATCATGGAGAATTGAGACGCTTCTCCAAGAGGAGCAGACTGGAGCCTTTTGTTCTGGGCAGGGAAGGCGACCTCAACACCTGCTGCCTACTTTTCTCAGTCAGGGGAAAGGCCAAGATATGCTCTGGAAATTCTGAGTTGGTTTACTTTGGCTGACAAGGAATCCCAGCAGGGTTCCTTTGAAGCTTTGAAGAATCCCCGTTGAAGGATTGCACTCCAACATCTACAGATCATTTGTGGTCATTAAATTGACTTACATTCAACACGGTCCAAGCTTTCTTGGGACTATTTAATCTCTACCTATTTACTTCTGGAAAGGAAGGGGTTGAGAAGGATCTACTTGGTGGCAAGGTAGGAAGATTGTTATCTATCATTCCGGGACTAATATAAGCTTCATATGAAATAAGGATGAAAATTGGGACTCAAATCCAATATTCTAAAGTAAAGAAGAAGAGCAGGGGTTAATTTCGAGACTTTTGGAGTTTAGGAAACAAAATTAAGAGAAAAAAAACAACTTATGTTTTTAATACCTGTGGTTTCTGCATAAGCCCCCATAATCATTAAGTTGCTGGATGTGAGGACGACACAGGAAGTGACATCATTGAAACATCATGGGATCCCTTTCCCATAAAGAACGAGACTTCGTGGCAAGAAAAGCAGGAAGGAGCCATTGGGAGAAGGGCAAAGAATAAACCTCCTGGCCTTCTCTAGGACCATAAAACCATAGAAAAAGTTTGGCGGCCATTAAGGGGAGGTCAAAATTTTAATATTTTTTTTTCAAAATTTAGGGTAGCTGGTAGATATCATTTGGAAATGGTGAAACCCACTGGATTATACAAGTGAAATTAATTTTGGTGGACTTAAGGTGAAAAAGGAAAACTTTTTAAAAAGGTGCCAGAGAAGTCGCGGTCACCATTTTGTTGAAAATATAAACTTTAAAACTTTAAAACTTTAATATTTGGAGTTTGGCAGCTGTGAGGATGGCAATTTTAGGCTCTTTGGAAAGGGCGTGCTTCAAGCTTCAAAATCCAGCGGTTAAATTGTAATTCGGTGAGATCAAGTTTAGAGCCTATTTTTGCTATGGGAGGACAGTAATGTCAGAGGTGGGATCAAAGCTCTGTCAGAGGGCCAGCATGTTGGAAGAAGTAAAGATGGCAAGAGCAGTGCAAGAACAACTTGATGCCATGGAGGTGAAGTTAGTTAAAGTGATGAAAAGTTTAATCGAAAATGTTAAAGAGCTAAAGAAAGACATTACAACAAGTGAAGAAGAAGTAAAGATGGAAATCAAGAAAGAGATTGAGGATCTCAGAAAAGACCCACAAGCAACACTAAACAAAGTACACATTGTGGAAAATAAAGTGAAAGATCAAGATTCCATGATTAATGACTTCCGCAAGGGGACTTCCGGGGAAGGAAAATGCCGAGCTGAGCTGTCTCTCATAACGGGAGCAGAATGGAACTTTTGTTCGGGGTAGTAGAAGGCAAATTAATGCCTACTGCCTACTTTTCTCAGTGAGAGAAAAGTCCAAGACTTGCACGGAATCTTTGAAAAGAGATTTACCTTGGTTTAAAGGGAGCCCTGGAGAGGGTCTTCTTTGAGGCTTTGAGGGGTCTCGAGAAGTTGCATAGTCATTGTCTGCAAAAGTTCTCAGAGTCATTTATTTGACATAAGCTCATCAGGATCCTAACCTTCTTAGACATTTCTAAACATTTAAAGCCTTGAAAGACCAATGGAAACTTGGATAATTGGAAGAAAAGTTACAGAAGTTTTTTTTTTTCATTCCGGAGCTATTTATAGCTTAAAGGGACAAAATTAAAAATGGGAAAACGAAATATAGAAAGCTTGCAAGAAGAAGAAGGAAGGGGTGAAGTTTGGATTGTTTCAATATAAAGGACAGTGCTAAAAACTGCTAAAAAGTGAGAAGGAATTTATTGTTTAGTCTATCTGCTGTTTGGAAGAAAAAGCAATTTTGTCACACTGGAACAGACCTGCAGCACTTCTGAGCAAGACAGGAAGTACGTCAAGTGTCGTGAGATCTTCATGAGAGTTGATGGTGACAGAGACAGGAAGCAGTAAGGAAAAAACCTACTCCAGCAAAATATATCATAGAGAAACATCGGCAGCCATTGCTGGGAGGCTAAATTCAAAACATTGTTTTTAAAAGAATCTGGGACACTAAAAATTGTCAGAACCAACTGGAAAAAGGGTAAGAAGATAAGAACTATTGGTCACATTATTTGTGGGCTCCCAGGGTGGCTTTAAAAGGAAAGAAAAATTTGAAGAAGGAGTAAAAAATCGCGGCCGCCATTTTGGAAATTTTAAAGATTTTTAAAATAAATATCTGGACTTTGGGGGCTCAGAGACCAGCGAAATTGGGCTTGCTGGAAAGGGCAAGTCCTATTCTATCAAACCTGACTGTCAGATTGAAAATTGGTGAGGTCAAAAATTTCATCATTTTTTAAAGGTTTAAATTTTTTTTTTAATTTATATCTTGGCCTAGGAAGCTCAGAGGAAGATGAAATAAAGTTTAATAAAAAGAGTAAATTTAGATATTTTTAACCTGGTAGTTAAACTTGTAATTTGTGAGACCCAAATTTTTGGTATTTTTATTTCCCCCCCTTTTTTTTTCTTTGCCTAAATGTCTGAAACCAAGCAGACCCAACAAAGGGCTCCTTCACTAGAGAAAATGCAGGACCAATTGGATGCCATGGAAGCCAGAATAATGAAAGGAGTTAGGAAGATGATGGATGAATCAAAGGAAGAAATTATTACAAAGATTAAAAAAGAAATGGAAGATCTCAAAAAGAAACTGGGGAAACAGCTAAGAAAGTGCAGGAGGTGGAAGAGAAAGTAAAAGTACATGACACCACCTTGTTGAAAATTCAAGAAAAAGTGACAATCCATGACTGCAAATTAATGGAAATTCAGATACGTCTGAGAGGAGTACCTGAAGCAGTAAACGGTGATTTGAAAGGATATATAATAAAAATAATTGCAGAATTTTTAGAAGAAGTCCCTGATGGGACCAAAAATATGTATGACTATATGTACAGAGTGAATTCACTTTTTGCCAAGAAAAATAACCTACCAAGAGATGTTGTTATAAGATATTTGACAAAGGAAATGGTGGGAAGGATCCTGAATAAAAACTTTGAAAAGACACTGATAGTGGGAGGCAGTAAAGTAAGAATCATGAAGGAGCTGCCAAGACAAGTGATAAATGACAGGAGAACATACAAAAAGTTGACAGAAAAACTGAGAGACAATGGCACGAGGTTCAGATGGATAATACCTGAAGGTTTGAGTTTTGAACTCCAGGGGAAAAGAGTCACAATTACAAATGCTCAAGAGTTGAGTAGATTTTTTGAAGAAAATAAGGAATTTGCACCAGGATGGATTACAAATTATTGTCTTGGAATGCTAATGGCACCCCCAAGGGCAGGGGCAGCTGTCACACCAAGTTCCTCTCCTCATCCGTGATGGAGAAAGAGCCCTTGATCTGCTCTCTGTTATGCACAGCTAAAGTCCTTGCATTTATGTCCGCAGTCCCTTGTCTTGATTTGGAGCATACCTTCTGTCACTGAGGGGCTGTTTGGCCTTGGCCTTAGGGTGTCAGAACTGGAGAAACTTCAATCGAGGCCCAAACTCGTTACAAAAGTATAGGCATTTATTGAGAACTACAGAGCTCGAGGTACAAGATAACACTGATGCCAAGGCCTGGCATTTGTTACATTTTATGCGGTTGTTGTAGCAATACTAAAAGCAATAATAAAACCATCTTTCACACGGTTTGGAGACAACTGTCTCTTTCCCAGGATTTGTTATCAGGAGGGAGGATAGTGTCCCGCTGTGAAGGCCTGTTCGGCCGGGCTTCAAAGGCCACCTGCAGATGTTGACCAGAGGTTATCTGCCATCCTTCAGTGATCACAATTTGTTTGAAATGCACATGAATCTGTGTTAGTGGCCTAGCGCAAGGCACGTTGGGTTAGTGTCTGGTTACAGCATGGAGTCGGTTAAGCTAACAGTTTGGCTAACAGCACACAGTAAAGTTACAAGTTCTGACATAGGGTTGCCATCCCTAGGCTGGGAAATACCTGGAAATTTTGTGGGAGAAGCCAGGGGAGGGTGGGGTTTTGGGATGGGAGGGACCGCAGCAGAGTATAACACAGAAAGCAGCCATTTTCTCCAGGGGAACAGAAGACAAAGAGGTGGAAGAGTCTCAGAGCAGCTTCCCTTTCTCTCCCCACAATCTATTAGGTAAGTGGGGCTGAGACTTCTGAGAGAACAGCTGAGAGAGAACTGGGACTGACCCAAGATCACCCAGGTGGCTGCAGATGGAGGAGGAGGGGAGAAGTAAACCTGGCTCTCCAGATTAGAATCCTCCACTCTTAACTACTTCACTAAACTGCCTCTCAACGAGGTTGTCTGGAGATCAACTGTCACAGCAGGAGATCTCCATGTGCCACTTGGAAGGCAGCGACCCTTCTAGGTCTAATCTTGCTCTTCGCTTAACTTTGTCTTTACTTTACACTGGAAAAGTAAAAAGACTGGAAAACTGGGCAAAGTTTTAACAAGGATAAATATAAAGTTCTGCATTTAGGTAGGAAAAATCAAATGCATAATTATAGAATGGGGGAGACTTGCTTCTGAGCAGTTTTTCTCCAGGCCATTTTGGCCAGGGATCTAGGAGGGTGTTGGGTTTTTTGCCATCTTATATGTGTGTTTTGCCATCAGTATGTGTGTTTGAGAGGTATTTGTGAGTTTCCTATATAGACTAAATGACACTTAAGGTCCCTTCCAAATCTTTGCTTCTACACAAACATTGATAAAACATTGCAGAAAGTAACAAATCTAGAAGTGATTGTATGGATGCTTGAATCCAGAGCAAGGTATGTTATCAAAGCACATGGGTGCACATTAATGCACTTTCCCAAAGAGACCTTGATCTACTCTACATGACAGAAGAAGGCTGCTCCCCCTCACTCTCCCAAGTGCCCCTGGCCAGTGTGAGAGTCCTGGATCACAAAGGCTGAGGTTCACATCCCTACTTGGCCATGAAGCTCACAGTGTGAACAGAGTCAGTCAGTCAGCTGTTCCCGAAACAAATTTTGAGTCCAGTCAGGTACCTGTAAGACCAACAGAAGTTTATTCAAGGTACTTGCAGATGAAAGCTCATACCTTGAATGAACTTTTGTTGGTCTTAAAGGTGCCACTGGACTCAAAAAACTGTTCTGCTGCTTCAGACCAACAGAGTTGCCCACCTGGATCTATCAGCTATACCAGGACAATCCAACATGACTTTGCTATGTCATTCCTCCCCTGTTCCTCACACACTCTGTTTATTATCAAGATAACAAAAGACCACATGGAGATCTGAAGATTCATCATTCTGAGTTAGTCCATTGATCTTGAACGGCAGTAGCTCTCAAAGATGATCTCAGTGGCAAGGTCTTTCACATCATCTACTAGCTGATCTCACTGAACAAGAGTTGCCTGGGATTGAACCTTGGACTTTCTGCATACAAAGCAGATGCTCCACCATGGAGCCACAATCCCTCCCAAGATCAAAGCAAACCAATTTTTAAAAGCTATCCAAGGTCACTATAACAGCAATAAAGAAAGAAAATTAACAGTTGCTACATACTTATTTTCTAAAGAGCTGAATCTAATACAACGCCCCCCCCCCCCCATAAGTGTTACAGACTGGGAAACTGAAAAAGATAAGGATATGTTAAATACACACATTCTGGATATTTTTTTGCATATAAGAAAGTTTCCATGTGTGGATAAACTGTTCTGATCTTGTAGGACTGGAACTGAACAAGAGCCGATCTATCAATTCATAATTTCAGAAGGAAGAAATGCCTTAAATTAATAAATTAGACTATTTGGGGGAGATAATGACTGACAATACAAAAAATAATTTGCAGAAAATCAAGATGGTCACATTAGCAACTCCTACTCAGTGTTACACAGATAAAAACAAATGGAAAGCATTAGGGAGATAAATTTAGCAGATTAATAAATTGTCGCATCACCCAGTTTAGCATTTCACAAACTGCTTGATTCATCCAAGCTGCTAGCTTATTTCACATAGATGGCCTTTTCTATTGACTTAAACCAAAGAATAATCATACTGTTTTAAAGGCAAAAAATAAATTAACTTTCCATCTGCCAAGTTAGTACTTCACAAATAACAAATGAATTAATGGAATACAGTTGAAAGATGCAGGAAATTCATAAACACCTTCCCCCTCACACCCCCAGTGACCCCTGCTCCAAGGCCAAAAGATGGCGAAGAAAAAAAAGAAAGAAAAGAAAAAACCCTCCAGGATCCCTGGCCAAACTGGGCTGGAGAAAAGTTGCTGTCTGACCCCAAACTGGTGAACAGTATTTCCCTGGGCAGGTAAGAAAAGGCCACAAGAACTGAGCACTGATGCAACCCTTCCTGTGCTCCTTCTTCTGCGCTGCCTATTTCACAGAATAAGCATTGCTGCAAGATGGCCGTCCAGCCTCTGTTTAAAACAGAACACACAATCTACAGATGCCAGCTCTCCAGCCACTTTAGGAACTCCATGGTAGGCTAAGAAGTAGGGGATCACTACGATGCTTTTTTTCCATCCCCATTTTTGCTTCCCAGCTCCATGATGAGAACTAGAGAAGTTAGTTGTGTTAGTCTATTGCTACAAAATGGTAAAGAGAGCTGTGTTGCTCTCCAGCCCTGCCCCAAACAACATGAGGAGAACTGGCCAAGCACAACAAGCCTGCTGGTTCTGGGTCTCTCACCCAGATGCCAGCTTCCCTGCCACAGAACACACAATCTACAGATGCCAGCTCTCCAGCCCTGCCCCAAACAATACGGAGAGAGCTGGCCAACCACAACAAGCCTGCTGGTTCTGGGTCTCTCACCCAAGTGCCAGCTTCCCTGCCACAGAACACACAATCTACAGATGCCAGCTCTCCAGCCCTGCCCCAAACAACACGGGGAGAGCTGGCCAAGCACAACAAGCCTGCTGGTTCTGGATCTCTCACCCAGGTGCCAGCTTCCCTGCCACAGAACACACAATCTACAGATGCCAGCTCTCCAGCCCTGCCCCAAACAACATGGGGAGAGCTGGCCAAGCACAACAAGCCTGCTGGTTCTGGGTCTCTCACCCAGGTGCCAGCTTCCCCCCCCCAAAAAAAAACAGAACCAGGAAAAAGGACAACAGGAGAAGGACAAGAAACTCAACTATTAAAAAGTGGCCTTTTAAACAATGAAAATTAGGCCAAACAGCCCCCCCAAGAACCAGAAGAGAAAAGGAACAACAGCAGCACAACACAGCAGCAACAAATCAAACACAGAATCCTTTTAAAACAGTAAAAAAGCTTAACTTTTAACAATACAGGAACTTTCCCAACCCCTCCACCCCCAAAAAACCTTCATCCTAACCCCAAGAAATCCAAGCCACCCAAATCAGGAAAAGTAAAAGGACACTGCACTTTTAAAAGTCCTCTCACTAAAGTAAGATATGGGCAAACTGACAACCCCACCCCAGGCCCCTTCCCCCAGCAGAAGCCCCTAACCCTAACCCCAAATAAGCTACCTACCACCCAAATCTGGATAAGTAAAGGGACTCGGAGTCTTAAAAAGTCCTTTTACCAACTAAAATAAAAACAAGAACCCCAAGACTGTCTTACCTTAGACGTCTTCTCTACTCCAGGAAAGTCTGGTAAGGCTGAGAGAGAGCAGCAGCAGCTGAGGCCAAGGGCCAGCACAGCACAATCTCTCTCTCACACCAACACACACCAACACAGCAGCAATGGAGAAGTCCAGCCAGGCAGACTCCTTAAAAAGGTTCTCTGGCCCTACAGAGAGCAGTTTCAAAAAATAGGACTGCTCTGTGATTGGCCAGACAACAGTGCTTACTTGGATACCCAACAATGTTGCTGATGGCTGGGGGGTCAGCTACACAACAGCCCTGCAAAGCATGCATTTGCAATGCATTTTGCAAATGCATGCTTTGGATTGGCTGCTGGGGCTCCTCTTCCCCCTCCCCCCCTCCCTGATATCAGGGAGGCTATGGGAGAGGCAGGAAAAGGCTACTAAAGGCGGGAAAGGAGGCAAGCAGCTCCTCTGAGGCTGCAGAAGCCTCTTTCCCACCTTTTCCATGGATTTCCGTATACTTCCAAATATCTATATGGAAGTATACGGGGAGCCATACTCGGCTCCCGCATAATGGGCCCCAATTGGATTCGGCTGTATGCGATTCCGTATACAGCCGAATCAGGAGTGATTCGGCGGTTGATAAGGTTCGGCCAAACCAAATGCACACCCCTACTCTCCTGTTCTCCAAGAATTCTCAAAAATAATAGTCAGAGGCTCAGAAATTACATCCACAAGCTCTTTTAGAACCCTTGGATGCAATTCATCTGGCCCTGAGAACTTAGTTTCATTTAAAGAAACTAGGTGTTTGCGTACTACCCCTATGCTGATCCTAGGTTGGAACTTCATACCCCCCTTATATGTTCTGTTTTTGCCATGTTGAGCACCATTTCCCTCAGAAGAGAAGACTGAGAAAAAGTAGGAATTGAGCAGTTCCGCCCTCTCTTCATTACCCGTTACAATTTCACTTTCTTGCCCTCGCAATGGGAACACTTTGGATGGGGGACACTTGTCTTAGTAGTAGTATGTGTGAAAAGGATCTAGGGGTCTTAGTGGATCATATGCTGAACATGAGTCAACAGTGTGATGTGGTGGCTAAAAAGGCAAATGCAATTTTGGGCTGTATCAACAGAAGTATCTTGTCCAGATCACGTGAAGTGATGGTTTTGCTTTACTTTGCTCTGGTTAGACCTCACCTGGAGTATTGTGTTCAGTTTTAGTCATCACATTTCAAGAAGGATATAGACAAGCTGGAATGAGTCCAGAGGAGGGCGATGAAGATGGTGAGGGGTTTGGAGACCAAGTCCTATGAGGAAAGGTTGAGGAGCTCCAGACCCCTCACCATCTTCATCGCCTTCCTCTGGACTCGTTCCAGCTTGTCTATATCCTTCTTGAAATGTGATGACTAAAACTGAACACAATACTCCAGGTGACGTCTAACCAGAGCAAAGTAAAGCAAAGATGCAAAGTAAAGATGGTGAGGGGTCTGGAGACCAAGGCCTATGAGGAAAGGTTGAGGAGCTCCAGACCCCTCACCATCTTCATCGCCCTCCTCTGGACTTGTTCCAGCTTGTCTATATCCTTCTTGAAATGTGATGACTAAAACTGAACACAATACTCCAGGTGAGGTCTAACCAAAGTAAAGCAAAACCATCACTTCACGTGATCTGGACAAGATACTTCTGTTGATACAGCCCAAAATTGCATTTGCCTTTTTAGCCTGGAGAGGAGACGACTGAGAGGTGATAGGATCACCATCTTCAAGTACTTGAAGGGCTGTCATATAGAGATGTGGAATTGTTTTTTGTGGCCCCAGAAGGTAGGACCAGAACCAATGGGCTGAAATTAAATCAAAAGAGTTTCCAGCTCAACATTAGGAAGAACTTCCTGACCGTTAGAGCGATTCCTCAGTGGAACAGGCTTCCTTGGGAGGTGGTGGGCTCTTCTTCCTTGGAGGTTTTAAAACAGAGGCTAGATGGCCATTTGACAGCAATGAAGATCCTGTGAATTTAGGGGGAGGTGTTTGTGAATTTTCTGTTTTGTTCAGGGTGTTGGACTAGATGACCCTGGAGGTCCCTTCCAACTCTATGATTCTATGATTGGTTGACTCAGCATTGGCCCCCACAGTGGCAGGAGTCTGATATCTTAAGAGATCTAACATTTTTGGAACTTTTCCCTATTCTAGTGACTGCTATGGGGCAAGCATTTTCATAACAAATGAGTCACTTTTTGGTGTGACAACTAAGTGGTGGTGAGAGTCATTTATCTAAAAACTTCTCCCTCTGAGTGCGTTATGTGTCTTGTTTGTAAATTTGTTTTAACCTGCCTCAGGAAACTGGAATGTCTACGGCATTGGTTGGGACCATTAGTTCACTCAAAGTAGTCCATCCCTGGAGTTATTTTTGAAATTAATTTCCCTGGAGGGGTTTTGTTTTCCTTTCATAGGATAAGTGATCATTGGAAGCATTTATCCTGCAGAATAGACTACAGAGCCATCATCAGATAAACCCTATTACTTATGCAGCCCAACTCTGTTCCACTGATAATAACACGTTGTTAGAGGAAGGTGACCTTTACACAATAGGCTTATTATTGTCAGGCCTTCAAGATTGTCTTTTCTCATTATGAATCAAGGGGGAAGCATTTAAAACTATGGTGCTGATGATCTTCGAAATGTGTCAAACTGCAGACTTTTTTTAAAAGGGCCTACAGAGCTGTCTTTTGACAGCTCCAAATCTAAAGGGTTTGTTTAGTTCTATTTTAAGAGCTCCTTCCTACCTAGGGTGCAAATTTGATACCAAAGGTTACCTTCTCTGACAGAGTTGTGGGGGGAAATGTTTGTTTTGTGAGGGTCCCCTCCCCAGTAAATTTGCATTTCTATATATGTTGCGGTAGACTGGTGTCGTCTATAGATTGCATTTGTATTTATTATAATACATTTGTATTTATTTATAATACCTGTTTTGCCACTGGGGACTCAAAGTATCTTTCAACATTGTTCT
Source organism: Heteronotia binoei (assembly GCF_032191835.1). Taxonomy (NCBI): domain Eukaryota; kingdom Metazoa; phylum Chordata; class Lepidosauria; order Squamata; family Gekkonidae; genus Heteronotia; species Heteronotia binoei. The sequence continues at coordinate 50,231,040 of NC_083240.1, read as the reverse complement.
TCCTTCCTCCATTTTATCCTCTCAACATCAACCCTTCAAGGCAGGTTAAGCTGAAAGAGAGACTGGTCCAAGGTCACCCTGGAAGCTTCCATGGCAGAGTGAGAATATGAACCTGGATTTCCCAAATCCTAATCCAACATTCCATCCCCTCTGCCGTGTTTGCTCTCTGCAATGGCTACTTCTTCTGGCCTGCAGTGCTGCTACCCAGAATGCTCTTCTCCATAGCTTTCCAATGAGATATTGTAATTTTAATTTTATTTGGGTGGATGTGCAAAATTTGAACGGGAGGAATTCAGATGAGGACAGTTTCAGAAGCATCCTTGTATAGAAGTTTGCTTTCCCATAATGCATGAACAGGCCTGTTGAATTAGACCATGGATCCTGCTGTCAGAACTTGTATCTGCTGTGTATGCTGAGCTTGGTGCCCTTAGCCTAACCGACTCCATGTTGTAACTGCCTACTAATCCTATGTCCTTGTAGTCAGGCCTACTAACCAAATGCTCTGAACCTGTTATCAGAGTCAACTTGTGCTTTCCCTGAACACAGTTCTCAATAAACGTCTTATACTTTTGCAACAAAGTAATGAGTTTCGTTTGAAGTTCTTCAGGTTCTGACATTTTGACTCTGAACCATTTTGGAGCTTATCCGAACTGGCAACTTAGCTGAATGGCAGCAAAGGCTCCAGATAATGGAGAGCCCAGCACCCCAGCAAGGGAGCGACCGGTCGAGCCCAGAGTGACGGTGGTGAGGCGTGAGGTGAAGGAACCGGCGCACTTCTCCACGCTCATCTTTACCCCAAGGAGCTGGAGCCTGCGAAAGTCAACTACGCTCATGGACGAAATGGACGAACGCTACAAGACGTTGGTGACGGGCACCGGGACCGAGACCGGGCACGACCCCAAGAGAGAGGAGGGCCCGATCCCGCGAGGGGAGGACTATGCCCAGGTGCTACGGAACGAGTTGTTCCAGTGGGTGAGAGAGATCCACGATGAGGTCCATGAGAGCCGCGTACAACTCGCTGGGGAGATGCACCGGCAGATGGACGCCATCCAGGAGCAGATCCGGGTGCTACAGGGAGCGGGGGCGCCCGGCGGAGGGGCACCGGCCGGGCCGCCCGACGGAGCACCAGGCCAGCCGGCAGTGCCGCCTGACGGGGGGCTGGGGCAGCTGGCGGCACTGGACGGCGGAACGCCGGGCCAACCGGCGGCCCCACCCAGAGATGGGGGGGACCCGCCGGGCCGCCAGGGGGGGTCCCTGGTGGCCAACCAGCGGGACCCCCGGCGGGGCAACCGCCGGCGCAACTGGCAGGGCTGCCGCCGGGGCCAGGCCCGGCACCCGCAGGCCCAGCGGCACCAGGCGCACCAGGAGCCGGAGAGGGGACACGAAACCGGAAACTTCAGATCACCTTCACCGAGGACGCGGAGGAGGTGGAATATTTCACCATCCAATGCAACAACTTCATGACCCACTGGGGAGCAAGTTTCCCGTCGGAGGCGAGCCGGGTAGACCACATAGCCTCTAAACTGAAGGGGGCCGTGAGAAAATGGTACGTGGGATTATACACTAGGAGGAAGCCGGAGCTGACGACCGTGGCGGAATTCCTCCAGGTGATCCTGCGGCAGTACGGCGACCCGCTAAAAGACGTAAAGGCCATAGAAGCCCTCCAGAGGATCGAGCAGGGGAATCGCACCATCCGAGAGTACGCCACCGAGTTCATGGCGCACTGCTCCGCAGTGAGGGGTTGGAGCGAGCTGATGAAGTACACCGCGTTCAAGAATGGGCTGAATGCTAACATCCTAGACAGGTGCTACCATCAGGGGAGGCCCGACACCCTGGTAGGTTGGATCCAGCTGGCCGGTGAAGTGGAGACAAACCTACAACACGTAAGGATCCGCCGCCAGCAGCAACTGGTGAAGAAAGGGGGAAAATCGAGCCCCCCCCCCGCCAAACCCGAAGGGAAAAAAGCCCCAGCGGTCCCAACGCCACCAGGACCACCGGGTGGGAGGAGATGCTTCCGATGCGGAGACCCGGGGCACCTAGCCGCCAACTGCCCGGAGAAGCCACGGCTCGTGACCCCAACCCCAAGCCGCTCGCAGCAGTTCCAAAGAAAGCAGGGGGGAGAGCGAAAGAGCCCAGTCGGGGCGCCGTCGCCACGTCCATGGCAATTGACGAGGATGTTATAACCATTGAGGAGTCGAGTGAAGAGTCCTGGGACCCCGAGCTGGCGGGAAACGACAACGACCTGCTTTAATGGGTGCCGCGAAGCAGGTCAAAGAAGCGACGGCACCGATGACGGTGAGAATAACCGGGGAACTATTTTTTATGGCCGTGACTCTATTGAACCCCAAATTAAAACGATTTATGCACGCCCGGGCCCTAATAGACTCGGGGTGCACCCGAGACATCATCACCCCCTGCCTGGTAGAAGCGCTAGGGCTGGCCAAGTCCCCCCTGCCCCACCCGATCTAATTCGAGCAGATGGACGGGACGGTGATGAAGGGGGAGCCCTGCACCGAGGAGACACAGGCGGTGCCGGTGGGGACGAAAGAACACTGGGGGATAGAGGTGTTTGTAATAGCCCCATCCTCCTCGTTCGATGTAGTGGTGGGGGCGGGATGACTAGCGAGGCACCAGCCTGACATACAGTGGGAAGCGTAAATTGTCAACTTCCCAGACTGGAGGTGCAAGCACCACCATTGGAGGGGGGAATGGGGCCCCAACCGCCCGCTGCAGAACGAGAGACTATAGAGGAAGTTAAGTCAGTCCCCAGAGAGTACCGGGACTTGAAACGGGCGTTTAGTGAGGAAGAGGCCAACGAACTGCCCCCACACCGCCCCACTGATTGTGCTATTGAGCTTATACCCGGTCAAGAGCTACCAAAAGCCAAGCTCTACTCCATGGGGTGGGTGGAGAAAGCGGAACTAAAGAAATTCATAGACAAAAACCTTAAACGGGGCTTCATTTGCCCCGCCACCGCACCGCATGCGGCCCCGGTCCTGTTCCGGAAGAAGAAGGATGGGAGCCTGAGACTTTGTACCGATTTTCGCAGGATAAATGGGATTTCTATGTCCAACGCTTACCTGATCCCGCTGATAAAAGATTTACTAAGCACGGGGGCGGAGGGCAAGGTGTTCACAAAGCTCGACCTCAGGGATGCATATTTTAGAGTATGGATCAAGGAGGGGGACTAATGGAAAATGGCGTTTAACACCCCCATGGGGCAGTTCGAATACCTGGTGATGCCCTTCGGACTACAGGGGGCGCCGGGAGTGTTTATGAACTTTATAAATGAAGTGCTAAGAGAATACCTGTACAAGGGGGGGGGGGGTGTACCTGGATGACATCATTATTTATTCAAAAGACTTAGAATCGCACGTACCCCTAGTCAGGAAAGTACTGACGACCTTGTACCAGAACAAACTGTATGCTAAGTTGACCAAGTGCGAGTTCCACCAAACGGAACTAGATTACTTAGGGTTCCGGGTGTCTGGGGAAGGGCTGGCGATGGACCCCGCCAAAATCCAAGCGGTGCTGGATTGGGAAGCGCCCCGAACCCGAAGGCAGCTACAATCTTTCTTGGGGTTCGCAAATTTTTACCGCGGGTTCATAAAGGGGTTCGCCAGGGTGACGTTACCCCTCACTGAACTCCTTAATACCAAGGGGAAGGGGGAGGAGGCAAAGAAACCTGGGGCCCGTCTGGACTGGTCGCCCAAATGCCAAGAGGTGTTCGATGAGCTGAAAAGGTTGTTCACGAGCGAGCCCGTGCTAGCCCACCCCAACGAACTTAAGCCATTCGTGGTGCAATGTGACGCCTCCAACGTCGCCGTCGGGGCAATACTGATGCAGAGGGACGAGAAGGGGGCATTGAGGCCTTGCGCGTACATCTCCCGCAAATTTTCCAATGAGCAGCGAAATTGGTCAATATGGGACAAAGAAACATTCGCCGTCACCTTCGCTCTAAAGACCTGGCGGTCGTGGCTGGAAGGTGCGCGGGTCCCCTTTGAAATCTGGACCGACCACAAAAACCTAGAGGCGCTGACCGGGCGGCGCAAGCTCACAGCGAAGCAGATCCGGTTGGCGGGTTTTTTTGCCAAATTCGATTTCGTGCTGAAGAACATACCCGGAACTAAAAACTTTTCAGCCGACGCCCTCTCCCGCATGCCCCAGCATGAAAGTCAAAAGGAAGAAGTGATAGACTCGCTCATCCCTCCCTCCCAAATTGCAGGGGGGGGGTCACTACCCGGTCGGGGAAAAAGACAGGTGCCCCGGAACCAAAAGAAAAGGAACGCCTAGTGGCCGAATCAGAAGCGGAGGGAGAGGAGAGACCTGAGGGCGTGGAGAAGGGGGAGGGCGGGCTTTGGTATTACAATGGGAAGATATATGTACCAAAATGCTTGAGGGGGGAGATCCTGACGCAATGTCACTCCAGCCGCCTAGCGGGGCATTTCGGCTACGTAAAAACATTGCACTTAGTAGCACGACAATTCTGGTGGCCACAGATGAAGAAAGACGTCTCAGAGTTTGTGAGCTCTTGCATCATGGCCAAACAAAGGGGGGGGGGGGAACCACCCGGTCTTCTCCAACCATTGCCTACGGCCACGAGGCCATGGGCGGTGGTTTCAATGGACTTTATAGTCGAACTGCCACCTTCCCAGGGAAAAACTGTGATTCTGGTGGTGGTGGACACCTTCTCGAAGCAGGCCCACTTTATTCCATGCAAAAGGTTGCCCACGGCTAAGAAGTTGGCCTATTTGTTCTTTCACCACGTGGTCCGCCTTCACTCATTTCCGGACAAGGTGATTAGTGACCGCGGGCCTCAGTTCGTTGCCAACTTCTGGCGGGAGTTCTGCAGAATCATGGGCATGGAACAGGGGCTCAGCTCCGCCTACCACCCTCAGACTGACGGGCAGACAGAGAGGGTGAACGGGCTATTAGAGCAGTACCTCAGGTGCTACGTCAACTACCAGCAGACTAACTGGGTGGAGCTCCTGCCCTTTGCGGAGTACGGATACAACAACAGCCTGCATAGCTCCACCAAGACCTCCCCTTTCCAGATCGTTAATGGCTACGAAGGGAAACCCTTCTGGCTCCTACAGGCGCTGCCTGGGGCCCCGGAACTGACCTCGTGCCAGCAATGGTGGGAGGGGATTCGGGAGGGTTGGAAGGTGATACAGGAGAACTTAGAGAGTGCCAAAGAGGACTATAAAAAACACTTCGACCGAAAGCACTCCCCCCAGTGGGCTTTCAAGGAGGGGGAAAGCGTATTCCTTTACACTAAGAACCTTCCCCTTCACCAGACATGTCGGAAACTGGCATACAAGTACTTGGGCCCCTTCAAAATAAAACCGGTGATCAATGAGGTTACCGTAGAGCTGGAACTACCCAAAATGTTTAGTAAGATCCACCCTGTTTTTCATTGCAGCCTTCTTCGCAAAGATCCTGGAGCTACATCCTGGCACCCTCGCCCTCCAGAGCCACCACCTACTCAAGTGAAGGGCCAGAGCCACCATGAGGTGCAGGAGATCCTAGACTCCAGGGTCCAACGGGGGGTATTGTACTACCTAATAAGGTGAAAGTACTTCCCCCCTAGCTGCGACGAATGGGTCAAAGCTAGTGATGTGTCTGCTCCGCAACTGCTTAAGAAATTCCACCTACTGTACCCGCACAAGCCCCGAGCGAGAGCTTAGGGGGGGGGGCAGTATGTCAAAACTTGTATCTGCTGTGTATGCTGAGCTTGGTGCCCTTAGCCTAACCGACTCCATGTTGTAACTGCCTACTAATGCTATGTCCTTGTAGTCAGGCCTACTAACCAAATGCTTTGCATTTCAAACAAACTGTAACCACTGAAGGGTGACAGATAGCCTCTGGAAAACATCTGCAAGTGTCCTTTGAAGCTAGCCTGCCAGAGCATCACAGCAGGGCTCCTTCCTCCTCCATGGAGATAAGGGACCCTGGGAACAGACAACTGTCTCCCAGAGTGTGAGAAATGGTTTTATTGTTTCTGTTACAACTGCATAAAGAATGTATCGATAGCTGAACCCGTTATCAGAGTCAACTTGTGCTTTCCCTGAACACAGTTCTCAATAAACGTCTTATACTTTTGCAACAAAGTAATGAGTTTCGTTTGAAGTTCTTCAGGTTCTGACACCTGCATCTTGCATCAAGTTCTGCATTTTGGGCCAATAGATCACTAAGAAGATTTGGACACGCCCAATTCAAAGAATACCTGGGGACTGTGAGGGTGGAGCCAGGAGACTTTGGGAGTGGAGCCAGGAGCAAGATTGTGACAAGCTTAATTTTCTGGCCATCACATTTAAAGGAACTATGCACCTTTTAAATGCCCCCTCTCCATTGAAAATAATTGATAGGGGCACCTTCTTTTGGGGCTCATAGAATTGGACCCCCTGGTCCAATCTTTTTAAAACGTGGAGAGTCTTTTGGGGAGTGGCATTGTATGCTATACTGCAAATTTGGTGCCTCTACCTTCAAAAACAGCCCCCAGAGCCTCAGATACCAGCAGATCAATTTTCCATTGTAGCCTATGGGAATTGGTCTCCATAGGGAATGATGGGGTGCCCATTAGTTATTCCCCCCCACTGCCCACTTTCTGATGACCCTGAAGTGGGAGGAGGCCTCCTAACCAGGGGAACTCCTGCCTCCAGCTGGGGATTGGCAACCCTATTTGGATTTATTTATTTATTATGTATTTATTACATTTGATTTATATCCCGCCCTCTCCGCAAGCGGACTCAGGGCGGCTCACAGTATCTACACAATTAAACCAGTACAATATATAAAACCATAATTTAACATTTTCAGTTTAAAAAACATATTACAATTAAAATTATTAAAACCATTTTAAAGTGCTGAATCCCTACATTATAGCGGCATTAGAATTCCAAACAGTGATCACCGGCGTTCTGTGTGATGTCCGGTGGCAGCCATCTTCGTCAAGCATCGAAGGCCTGCTTGAACAACTCGGTCTTACAGGCCCTGCGGAACGCAGACAGATCTTGCAGGGCCCGTATGGCTTCTGGAAGAGCATTCCAGAGCTCTGGTGCTGCCACCGAAAAAGCCCTAGATCTTGTCACGCATAGCCTGGCTTCTTTTGGTCCGGGGACCGAGAGTAGATTTTTTGCCCCTGAACGCATAAAGCAACATCCTGATTTAGATCACAGGAAATCAGATAAGGTTTGGAGGAATCATTTTCCCAGGATGAGGATGGACTCCATGTCTCATTAAACTTTCTCTATAGGACAGGAAGCATTTTTATCCTGCCATTTTTATCCAGGTAGTTTGGGGCAGCATAAATGCTTCTCCCTTCCCCACTTCATCCTCACAACAATCCTGTGAGATCAGTTAGAGGGAGAAAGAGCGGCTGCCCAAAGTCACCTGGGAAGCTTCAGGCAAGATTCCTCAAGTTCCGACTGCCCTCTTTGTCAAAGACCTCCCAGCCACAACATGTGAGTTTCTATGGAATGTAAAAAGGAGTCAGAGCTTGTAGCCAAAGTCAAAACACTTCCATGGCATCTCGGCTCGCCATGCTTCTTTAAATAGTGTGAGGTAGGAATAAGTCTTTGGACACCATTTTAGCTTATGTCCAGCAAGTACAACTGCCTCGTATGTGTGTTGCTCCAAGGAGCTTAGAGCAGCACACAAAGATTCCCCACAACAGCCCTGTGGAAATAGGCTAAGGAAATTCTATGGCAGGGTGGCAATCTGAATCTGAGTCTCCTAGTCTTCTTACCACTATATAACACTGAACAAAAGGCATGGGACATCCTGATTGTGGTCACAGTGCTTTTTGTTGTTGTTGTTCAGTTGCACAGTCGAGTCCAACTCTTTGTGACTGCATGGACAAAGTCACGCAGGTCCTCCTGTTTTCCACCATCCACAGTGCTTTAATTGCTACCAATTCTGTTTTTGAGGTGGGAAGGCAGCAAGGTATAAATAGCATGATTTCATCAGATCTCAGATGTTGGGTGAGGTCATTTGGAAGGAAGGCCACCCAGGAAGGCTCTGCAGAGGAAGGCAATGGCAACCCACCACTGCTTCTCCCTTGCCTTGAAAGCCCCTTGCAGTGTCACCATAAGACAGTTGTGTCTTAATGGCAGTTACACATTTATGCTATTTTAATTATTTTTAAACATATTTTATTAATTTTTATAGCAACATATAATAAAACGTCTTAGGGTAATCTCATGTTTTCATACATATATCCATTAGTTAGAGCATTCAGATAGCTGTCTTTGTTCATAGATAAAGAATATACATCAAAAGTGACATAACTATTCAATTCTATATATTGTATGTCTAGCAAAGTATTGCAATTCTGTATCCTATACTTTTTATGTCTTACATTACTTTAATGCTTACCATAAACATGACAAATTTACAATATCTGGAATTTCTTTTTGATAAATAAGGTATTCTAATATAGGGTACCATGTAGCGAAGAATTTGGAGTTCTCTGCTTCCAAAATAGGTCTACATCATTTATCCATGATGTAGAGTTGCCAGATCTTTGAGTGCCATTGTGTAAGGGTAGGCGCCGTGTTCTGTTTCCATTTGGCTGCAATCAGTAATTTGGCTGCAGACAGTGAGTAAGCTATTCTTTTAGCTTCCAAAGATGTAAGTTTCAAACAGTCTCTGCAATAGAATAACTTCTGGAACTAAAGGTAGATTAACATTAGTAATAACCAGGGGTCATTTTGTAGAAAAATAGGTGGTGGAGCTCATCCAGGGATTGTTATGCAGCTGCACATACTAGTCAATGGACAAGAAGGTGGAACTCTCAGAAGGAGGAGGTGGAACTCTCAGAAAGGTTCAGGAGCTGTGCTCCTGTGAGCTCCCACTGAATCTGAGGCCTGGTAATAACTCTTAGTTTCTCTATAACTTTCTGCCAATAAGTATAGATTTTTGGGCACCACAGCCAGCAGTGCACATAGGTGCCAGTCTGTTGACAGTTCTTCCAGCTTAGTGGTGAGACATCTCTGTTAATGTATGACAGTTGCTTTGGGGTACAATACCAAAATGCTGATAGTTTAAAAGTTAGCATCTTAATACTTATGATATTTGTTTTGGTTTCAAATGAGTACCCAATGTTCAGACGAAAGTGTGATAGAACTTTCTTTCTCTCAGTTCTTTTGATATTGGTGGGTTGCCTTCTGATTCTTAGTGTCTAATAACTTTTATAGTCTTGAAATTATACCTCTGGATTGGACATCAGCTAGTTTCAGAATTGCTTTTGTTAGGGGGAGTTTTACTATTTCAGGTATTTCAGGTAATTACAAAGATGTGCCAGTTCTAAATACTGAAACCACAATATTTTAGTTTCTGTTTGTGTTTCCAATTCTTTCTTATTTATTGTAGTATGTTTATTTTTTACTACTAAGTCTATTAACGTTGTTATTCCTGCAGCGTGTGATGCCTTATATTCTAGTGAGCATTTTCCAGGAGGTACCAATTTTGTCCAGTAAAACATGAGAGTCTAGATATAGTTGGTAGATAATTTTTCCTTATGCTGTCCTCAACATAGGTTATATGTATGGAATTTCATTACGTTTTTTTGATCTTTCTTTCTGGGCTTGCCAAATTGATTCCCTTATAGAGTATGGAGAGGAGTATTCATTACACAAATATGGCTCATCATATTCCCTTAACATTATAGTAACCTTGGAAATGAGAATTGCTTTATAATACTGTGTAATGTTTGGGAAGCTTATGCCTCCTTTGGTTTTTGGGTGATATAGTTTAATTATTAAACATGGGATTGAAAAGATCTGTACACTGACAGAGGTCATGTGCATGGCAGCTATGTAATTGCTGCCTTTGGAATGAAGACATAAGGCTCCAATTGATGCCTTAAATGAGGATGTCTTCATTTTAAAAAGCCTAGTCAGTAAGTTAAGGTTATTATGATCTGAGATCAGAATTCAAAATCAAGCTCTTTCTCCTGCTTTGCAGACCGGCTATCACTCCAAGTAAGCAAAGTTGGGAGGATAGTCCGACACAATATGGCCGCGCATGGATTGGCATTTTGGCCTGACTGAGGCACTTCATCCAGGTGGATTAAAAGGGCATGGTCAGACAGGAACAGCTGCTGGCCATTCCTCTCTTGCACTCACCCTGGCAGAAGATGAGTAAAAAATGGGATGAATAGCCAACAGGTGAAATTTGGTGATAATGGGTCCCAGTGCTTTCTTCCCACATTTTGCGATATCTGGCCATGGGGAAGCAAAGCAATGCTCTACCATGCCCTTTGTGCTGGGAAAGATCTTGGAGAGCAATTTCCAGTCAGAGTAGTGGCCTGACTTGGAGAGAATGTCTGTATGTTCATATTGCCTTTCCCCAAGAGCCCAAACCTAGAAGCTACTCAAGACCCAAATCAGGGGACCGCAGTTGTCCCAGAAGACTTGAGGAAAGCTTCACTGCTGTGTGCTTTCCCAAAGACTCACACACACGTTCCTCCCATTCACAGCTGAGAGCATTCCTGACCAATAACAACAACAACATACACACACACACACACAAGCATAGAAATTCCATACATGCTGGCTACGGGAAAAGTGTGACTCAGCTCTGGGGCCCAATGGATGGGGGTTGTTTCTGAACTGGGATTGCAACTTTAAACACTTCTCATCCCAGAGAATGCTGTTGAAATGGCAGCTTGTTCAGACAATGAAATTTCTTCACAGAAATTGGAGAAGGAATGGTGTAATGTACTGAGTGACGAGACGTGTTGAAGGCAACATGCTTTATTAGCGAGTACATCACAAAGCAAAGCAATGCGGGCCGGGTCCCGCTTATATACATACCCTGGAACAATCCTCAGTCTGGCCAGGTCCAATCCTGACCAGTTAAACTTCCTGCCACAAATCTTGATTGGCGGAGCGTATTTGCGGAGCTACATCTGGGGACCAGTGGACTTCCACTGGTCACCTCCATAGCACCGCTGTGTTGTAATTTCGGGACTGAAATGCAAGACACAACACCTTCCCCCCCAGTTCAAGACACAAAGTCTTTCAAGTAGGCTGGCGCCCTGCTTTCCCGGGTCGACCTCCTCGGGGTTATTTGGGGAGTTGGAACGGCTGCCATGGCTTGCAGGGCGGCTGGTTCCTCGTGGTGGGGTGACACCGGAAAAGGGCTGTCCGTCACTTGTTACTGTTCCAGAATCTCCTCTCTGAGGGGTTGCTCCCTCCACTGAGGTGCTCTTTTGCCCACATAGTCGGTGCGGCCGGCATAGGCTGGGCAGCTTCCGGGGGAGTTGCTGTTACTACTCCCCTGCTTGCCGCTCCCCCGATCGCTGTTGGTTCTTCCGGCAATGGGCGATGGCGCAGCTGGTCAATATGCCTCCTTAGGATCTGGCCCCCCTCGGACGAGACCTCGTAGGAGTGGGACCCGGTGACCCGCAGCACCCGGGCGGCTAACCACTCCGGCCCGCTTGCAAAGTTCTTTGTATATACTGGATCCCCTGGAAAGAATCCCCTAGCAGCTTCCCTGGTTTCGGGGGAACTGCGGAGGTCCGTAGCCCGGTCAGGATGCAACCTGTCTAGCCTCGTGATCAACTTCCTCCCCATTAGTAACTTGGCAGGGCTTAACCCGGTGACGGGGTTGGGGGTGATTCTGTTATCAAATAGGAAGGCTGCCAAGCGGTGATTCCAATCTCCCTGTACAATGCGACCCAGGGCCTCTTTAGTGGTGTGCACCATGTGCTCTGCTGGCCGTTGGTGGCTGGATGGAAAGGGGCAGACCGTATGTGCTGGATGAGGTACCAATTCAAGAACTGGAATTCCCGGGAGGTGAACGCGGTCCCATTGTCTGTGATGAGGGTCTCGGGAATCCCATGTGTGCAAAAGACCCTTCGCAAGGCTCTGACCACCGCCACGGTGGAGGTTGAAGCTACGGGAATCACTTCCAACCACTTGGTGTATGCATCGACTAAGATAAAGAATATTTAGCCCTGGTATGGCCCCGCAAAGTCTAGGTGTAACTGGGACCACGGCCTCCTGTTGGACTCCCAGCAGTGGACAGGAGCACTGGGCGGATCAGGTCGGGACTCTTGGCAGGGTTGGCACCTTCAAACCCACCCTTCTATCAACTCTTCAATCCCCGGCCACCATACATAGCTACGTGCCAGGGCCTTCATGCGCACTATCCCCGGGTGTGTTTTGTGTAGGGCTTCCAGCACTTGCTTCCGCAATGGGGGTGGAACCACCACCCTGCTATCCCAGAGAGGGCACCCCTTGTGCATGGACAGTTCTTCTCTGCGTGACATGAATGCCCTGAATTCTGCATCCTGCGAGCCGCCCCCTTCCCACCCAGTCTAAAACACGTGCAAGGATGCGGTCTCTACCCGTGGCCTTAGCTACCTCAGTGGCGTGGAGGGACCTCTCTGGTAGAGTCTCTATAAGCATCACATGGTGGGCGGGGGTGGGATCCGGGTCCATAGAGGGCAGCAGCAGTTGGCTGAGGGCATCCGTGTGTCCCATAGCTTTGCCTGGGCGGTGGACCAGGGCATATGTGTACGAGTTGAGGAACTGGTTCCACCGCAGGACGCGCTGAGACAGAATTTGCGGTGGTCTGGGGCCTAGTAGCGGCTTATGGTCTGTGGTGATCGTGAAACGCCTACTGTACAGGTAGTCATTGAATTTATGCACACCCACCTCTATTGCCAAGGCCTCCTTGTCTGTCTGGGCATAGTTACACTCCGTGGGGGTCAGGGTCCTCAAATAATAGGCCATGGGAACCTCCCTCCCGTCCGGGAGTTGGTGCCCCAGAACGGCTCCCACCCCGTACAGGGAAGCATCGTGAGCCAGAATCACTGGTAAGAATTCGTCAAAATGGTGGAGCACATCATTGGAAACTAGGAGGTCCTTGCCTGCCTGAAAAGTGGCAGCCTGCTTCTTTTTCCAGACCCTCGGGGCATTTTTATCGAGGAGCCTATGAAGGGGTTCTGCGATGGCCGCTTTGTGGGGCAAAAATGAATGATAAAAATTTAATAATCCCAAGAAACTTTGTAACTCCGTGGGGGGCGGGGCCCTGGTCTTGTTGGCCATCGGGTGGATTCCCGTGGTGTCTACTGCAAACCCCAAGAACTCTACCCTCGACACCCCGAGGGAACACTTCTCCCACTTTACTTTAAGTCCCACTGCCTGGAAATGGCAGAGTACCTCACGCAGACGGCTGCTGAACTCAGCGTCCGGGGCGGCGATCAAAACATCATCAAAAAACTGTTGCACTCTGGGGATCCCTTTGAGAAGAGAATCCATAATGCTCTGAAAAATTCCCAGAGCCACACTAACCCCAAATTGCAACTGCCGCACCCGAAAAGCTCCCCTGTGAGTCACAATGGTCTGGGCTTCTGCTGTCTCAGCGTCCACCGGGAGTTGCTGGTATGCCTGGGCCAAGTCCAGTTTCCCAAAAATCTTAGAGCCTGCTAGGGCTGCCAGTACGTCGCTGACCACCGGAACGGGGTATAAGTTGTCCTGAAATGCCTTATTTATTGTGCACTTGTAATCAGCGCATATGCGCACGTCTCCATTCGGCTTCACTGGAGTGACTATGGGTGCTTCCCATGCAGCATAGGATACCAGTTCTAGCACTCCCTGGGCCGTGAGGCGGTCCAGCTCCACTTCTATTTTTGGTTTAATTGCGAACGGAACTTGCCTGGCCTTCAGCCTTATCGGTCTCATGTGGGGATCAAGGGTTAAGGTGATGGGAGGCCCCTTGTAGCATCCCAGGGTCCCATCAAACACTTCCGGGAATTCCTGGCACACGTGCTCAAAATTTTGTGTTTGCATCTGCTGCACCCCCACTATTTGAATACCCAGCGGTCGAAACCAGGCCAGCCCCAGTAATGTGGTGAGCTGGCATTTGGCCTCGAGAATGTCCAGCTTGCCCTTAAAGTTCTTAAACTCTACCCTTACAGTGGCCCAACCCAAAATCTGTACAGGGGTTTTTTGGAAGTCTCGCAGTATGAAGTCCGCCGGTCGCAGCCAGGGCCGGCCACGGGGACAAAGTTTTCTTAGAGACTCCTCCAAAATTATGGAGATGGAGGAGCCTGAGTCCAGCTCCATTAGGCATGGAGTGCCCTCGATTAGGACCAACACCCTGACCTTATCTGTGGTGGCGAGGGGCAAGTTCATTACCTGCAGGCTAGTCGATGCGGTTGAGTAGGCATCGGTCGAGTCGTGGTTGGTGGACTGGCGTCTGCGGGTGACCTTGGCCCGGCAAGCCCGCACTATGTGGCTTCTGGTCTCATACATCTCTTAGTAGCCCCTTTGAGTTTTGAATCCAGGTAGTCTACCCTGCTGAATTCGTCTGGAAAAGTATTTCCCCAATAGTGCATGTAACTATTGGCTTGAATTGAAAAGTATTCCACTTCTTCGGGGTCTCCGTCGAAGGTTGCATCAAGTTCTCTCCCTCTCCTGTAGTTGCGGGGGGCTGGAATCGCCAGCGATGGGGCCAGAAATACCGGTGGCGCTGGAAGCTGCGGGGCCGGGATTGGAGGTGGTGGGATCACTGGCGGCGCTGGAAGCTGTGGGGCTAATAGGGGCATTCCCCCTGGGATCCCGGGTGCCCCTCTTGGATCCCCGGGCCTCAGCAAGCGGTCAATATGCCTTCGCATCTCCTTGGATCTCGTCTCTCAAGCCCCTCGCCATGTTCGCCATCTCACCCCTCATCGTCTTGAGGACATCTGGCTCATCCGGTCCTTTACCTCCATCTTCCTCCTCAGAGTCGGAGGGCTCCGGCACCCCGCCGCCATCGTCGGGGCTCCCTTCATTCATCTTCTTCCCTGGGTGGGTTGCACTCCCGTTCACCTCCCGGGGCTCCACCAACCTTTCCCCCACGGGCGTGCCTCATCAGGATGGCATCCCTGCGGGCTGGGGCTTCTTCCATCAGGGTGGTTGAAGTCCGCAGCTCCCACTTCCGTGGGGTGATGACAAGTTGCTGTATGTGCAGAGGGGACCCGTGCCCCACGACTCTCCTCACATCCAAGACATGCCACGGGGGGTCCACACCTCTACTCTGTCTTCCAGCCCTCTCTCCAGTGAATTAATATGTTCGTTGTTATCTGGAGCTCTCTCAGCCGAAAGTTGCCAGGTCAGCTTGATACCCAGGAAGACACCCCTGTACTTATTCCCAAGCCATGCACCCCTGGAATGTGATATTGCAATGTAACCCTAGAATATTAATTGGATACAGCAATGCCCATTTGAATTGGAATGGTCTTTCTTGCACATAAGGGAGACAAATCCAGTTCCTTCTTGACCCAAAGCAGGTCCTTAATGTGATTCTGGTCCACAAGCCAGACAAACATGATGCCAGCTGAAAGGTTGAGAAGCGTTCATCTTTCTGCTCCTGGGAATGAAAAAGTTTCAGGCACAAGTGTGGGTAGTGCCATAAAAATTCCTTCACTCTTTTTGGCAACCTTTAAAAGTCCTATTATCAAAGATTGACCCAGGAAACCTCCAACACAAATAAATGGCTTGTATTTGTTATTCCTCAGAGCAAGACAGCAGGAACACGAAGATTAGAGGCTAACTACTCCTCTTGTTGTGAATGTGTAGTATAACCTGTAAACTGATCTCACAATTTTACGTTTTAACAATTTATTAATAACACATGGTTACAATATTTAATTAACTTTTTCTTATACTAAACCATATGATATTTCACCCCCCCTCCCTCCAATATTGACTTCCCCGAAGTTATAAATTTCCAGTTAATTCTAAAGGTACCACTAATCTATCAAAATGTAATACTTTTGATTAATACTAAAAAATTGTCCAATGCCTTTTTACGTTCCACTCTTTCTCCATATATCCTTTGAATTTCTTCCACTCCTTTTTGAATAAGTCTTAGTCTCTTAAAATTTTAGTTAATTTGTCCATCTCACTCCACGATAAAACTTTCACAATCCAATCCCATTTCTCTGGTATTGTTCCTTGTTTCCAAAGCTGTGCATACAATGTCCTAGCAGCTGAGAGCAAATACCAAATTAAAGTCCTGTCTTCCTTTGGAAATTTTTCTAATTGTAATCCAAGCAAAAAAGTCTCTGCAGTTTTCTTGAAGTCGTAGCCCAAAATTTTGGAGATTTCTTGTTGTATCATCTTCCAATACTCCTTCGCTTTTTCACAAGTCCACCACATATGAAAGAAAGAAACTTCATGTTTTTTACATTTCCAACACCTATCCGACATCTTTTTACTCATCCTAGCCAGCTTTGTAGGAGTCATGTACCACCTATACATCATCTTAAAACAATTCTCCTTAATACTCTGACAGGTTGAGATCTTCATCGAGTTCTTCCAAAGGTGCTCCCATGCATCCATTTGTATTTCTCTATTCACATTAATTGCCCATTTTACCATTTGAGATTTTACTACTTCTTCTTCTGTAGACCATTTCAATAATAATTTATATACTTTCGATATTAATTTTTCATTATCTCCAAGCAGGACCCTTTCCAGTTCTGTTTGCTCACGTCTAATTCCATCCGTTTTAATATCATTTTCCATCAAGCTTTTAATTTGTTGCATTTGAAACCAGTCATATTTATTATATAACTCTTCTGCAGATTTTAATTCAATTTTGTCTCCTTGAATCTTGAGCAGTTGATTATATGACATCGCTCTTTCTTCATCAGATTCAGCTGTTATTTTTATTACTTCCGCTGGCACTATCCAAAGCGGTTTTCTCTCGTCGCCATATTTTTTATATTTTATCCAAGTGTTTAATAAACTATTTCTGATATAGTGGTGAGAGAAAAAACCGTTCATCTTGTTCTTCCCATAATACAGATATGCGTGCCAGCCAAATTTATTCCCATGAGCTTCTAACCATAAAGGTTTTTTATCTAACAGCAGTATCCAATCTTTGATCCATGTCAAACAAACCGCATCATGATACAATCTTAAGTCCGGGAGCTGAAAACCACCTCTCTCTTTAGCATCTATTAAAATCTTCATCTTAATCCTTGGTTTCTTTCCAGCCCATACAAAATCAGAAATTTTCCTTTGCCATTTGTTAAATTGTTTGGTATCCTTCACAATTGGGATAGTTTGGAACAAATACATTATTCTTGGCAAAATATTCATCTTAATTGCAGCTATCCTGCCCAATAAGGACAAGTTAAGTGTCAAGTCTGATGTTCAATAACGAGACCTTCTTGATAAAAAGTTTCTAGTTTATTGTAACATATTGCTAGACTGTAGAAGCAGATTGAGAGACTGGCGAGCATGCACAAAGAGCAAACATTTAAGGTATACATCAAAGGAATTCCTTAGGGGAGGGCACTCTATGCAGGGCACATTCACACATTGTTGTTACTTTATCGTTCTCAAGCTTTGGCTGGCCTTGGGCGCTTCCTTAGCACTGGCTATCTCTGAGAAGGTACCACAATCTTGTTCCCATATTCCCATTTCTAAGCATTGCTACATAACAAAGGAAGGGAGGGGGGGGGAGGAGAGCTTAAGCTAGCAGCATCTGAATACAGAGTGGTTTTTTTACCCAGGATCCTTTTCCTGAACCAGAGTTTGTGACTAAACTACCCAGACAGTATAGCAGACTTGACAGTTAAGTCTATGCTATTTCATCAAATCTTTGTCCATCTTACACCATAATGTTTCATAATTATTTTTGAACAAGTCAATATTTTTCATAGTTATTTCCACTCCAAGATACTTGACTTTAGTTGTGACTTCACAACCCGTCACCTTTTGCAATTCCTTAAGTCTATTTGGTTGCATATTTTTACATAAAAATTTCGATTTCTCTTTATTTATATATAGTCCTGCTAGCTCTCCATATTCTTTTATCTTAACTAACAGCAACGGTGACACTTGAATCAGATTCTCTATTATGAACACAATATCATCTGCAAAAGCTTTATATTTATAAGAGAATCCTCTGATTTTTAATCCTTCTATTTCATTGTCATTTTGTATTTGTTGTAATAGAATTTCAAGAGTCATTATAAACAACAATGGTGATAACGGACATCCTTGTCTTGTACCTTTGCTTACCTTCAACTCTTTTGTAAGATCTGCATTTATACACAGTTTTGCATATTGTTCCATATATATTGCTTTTGTCATCTTTATAAAATATTCCACAACATTAATAACATCTCTTACATTGTCTCTTATCTGTCTTTTAGGAAGAAATCCGGCTTGGTCTTTTTTTATGAAATTAATCAAATATTGCTTCAGTCATTCTGCCAAAATTTGTATAGATCTTATAGTCATTATTTAGCAGTGAAATTGGTATATAGTGCTTTACATTTGTGGCATCTTTGTCTTCTTTGGGAATCAAAGAAATTATAGCTTCTTTCCAGGTATTTGGAATTTTTCCATTTTCTCTTATCGTGTTTAACAATTTCATCAGTTTGGGTGTTATCTCATCTTTAAGAATTTTATAAAATTTAGATGTAATTCCATCTGGCCCAGGAGCCTTACCTTCTTTCATTGCTTTTATTGCTGCTTCGATTTCGATTTTCTCTATTGGGTCGTTTAAAGTCTTTTTCATTTACTCAGTCAAAGGTGCCACTTGGAAACTGATCTCACAATTTTGACTTTTAACAAAGTTTCTATTTTTCTTTAATTAATTGCTAAGGCCATCAAAGTCAGCCAGTCCCCTGACCACTTGATGGATGCCCATCCATGGTTGACACTAAGAGAGAAATCTATCACTTTTGGGGAGCTTCAAAGGAACCAGTTTCGGGAAAAAGAGGGAAGAAGGAGAACGAAGAGCAGGGATCCTGAGAGCAGAAGGAAAAAAGGAAAAAGGGAATCCCTTCATCCTCTCCTTCCTCCACCCCCTTCCTACCCTCACCCCCCTTCCTCTCAAGAGAAATCTCCCTCCAGAGGCATTGCATTTCTTCTGACTGAGCCTACCCTGCAAAGATATAGGTATTGTATCACCTTCCCCCATCCTGCTTATTCAGCTAAACTCTTGTATTCCGCTTGTATGCTTGAAATTGTTTGATTGCGATGTAACTATTTGAAACCCTATGCTATAATAAAATCCATTATTAACCAAAGGATTTTCAGTGGTCTATCTCTGTAGACACATAGATCCCATGCACCTCACCTCTCGTAGGCCTACCATATTGAGCTAAGAAATATTCCCCAATAAAAAGTTGTTTGAGGTGTAACAAGCTGAATTTTAACGTGGATCACTTTCAAAATGTCAAGCATGGAAGTTTCAAAAGAACCAAGCGATGATTGGAAACCATCGCTTGATCTCACAATTTTGACTTTTAACAAAGTTTCTATTTTTCTTTAATTAATTTCTAAGGCCATCAAAGTCAGCCAGTCCCCTGACCACTTGATAATGGATATGGATTATTGATAATCCATAATGCTCATAGATGGAACAACTTGAAAGTGATACATTTCAGTGTATGGCATCTGGCTTTAAGGGGTACATCAAAGGGAACAGTAGAGATAACTTGGAATTCTATCATGAGCGTGTGAATTACTACAACTATGCATTTGACTATCTTTTGCGGTTAGAAACATCCTGAGTCTTAGGCTTAAACTTGGGAACTGTCTTGGGTGTCAAGCATTGTGAATTTTCTATTTGTTACAATTGTCAGATCATAGAATTGTTACTAACCATGAATTATACTCAGGCACATCAAAGTAGCAAACCCCCTCCATTGCTTCTTTCGCTTTTACTAACAAATGCAGGAATGTCCTCTTTGAAGATAAGACCTCCTGGGACTCATCCCCAGGCCCAACGAGGCCTGGACCCAGGATGCGCCAACCACAATAGAGATAAGGAAGTTAGAGTGTGAATTTCACACGTGAATGTAGAATTATGAACATATGGACATATGGAGCTGCCTTATACTGTATCAGACCTTTGGTCCATCAAAGTCAGTATTGTCTTCTCAGACTGGCAGTGGTTCTCCAGGGTCTCAAGCTGAGGTTTTTCACATTTATTTGCCTGGACCCTTTTTTGGAGATGCCAGGGATTGAAACTGGGAGCTTCTGCTTCCAAAGCAGATGCTCTACTACTGAGCCACCGTCCCTCCCATTGTTTATAGAACCTTTGATGTGCCATTTTAAAGCATGTATTCTGTTGTTACTAAGTATCAGTTCTAATACTTAGCTCGGCTGAGCCACATGGATTATCAATAAACCACACTTTGTTTCAAAACCCAAGGACTGGTTATTGTGAAATCTCATGCTTGACATTGGGAGGCACTATCTTCAAAGCAGGCATTCCTGCATTTGTTACAGAAGGTGAGAACTAAGGAAGGGTTTACATAGCTTTGATATGCAGCAGTAGCAAAGTAACAACCCGAATAATACAGCTTTATATTAGGAATAATTTGTATGCTTGACAAGAATGGGCCCAGAGGAGGGTTGTCATATAGAGGGTGGTGAGTTTCCTGCATTGTCCAGGGGGTTGGACTAGATGACCCTAGAGGTCCCTTCCAACTCTATGATTCTATGATCCTATAAGCATGCATTGGATTTTTCCTGCCTTAATACAGAACTTTACATTTATCCCTGTTAAAATTCATTTTATTGGTTTTAGCCCATTTTTCCAGCCTGTCATGGTCCTCCTGTGCGCTGTTTCTTTCTTCTACAGTATTTGCAACCCCTCCCAATGTAGTATCATTGGCAAATTTAATAAGCATTCCCTCAATTCCTTCATCCAAATCATTTATAAAGATGTTGAACAAAACAGGTTCAAGGAGAGATCTTTGAGGCACTCCACTTGTCACTTATCTCCAAGAAGATGAGGAACCATTCACAAACACTCTTTGGGTGCAACCTGTCAACCAGTTACAGATCCACCTAAGAGTAACAGGATCCAAACCACATGTTACCAACTTGTCAACAAGGAGAGTATGTGGAGCCTTATCAAAAGCCTTACTGAAATAAAGATAAATGATGTCTACAGCATTCACCTGATCCAGCAGGGTAGTCACTTTCTAAAAAAAAGAGAGAGATCAGGTTAGTCTGGCATGACTTGTTCTTGAGAAACCTGTGATGGCTGTTAGTAATCACAGCCATCCTTTCTAAACTTTCCAGGAATGACTGTTTGATCATAGAATCATAGAGTTGGAAGGGACCTCCAGAGTCATATAGTCAAACCCCCTGCACAATGCAAGAAACTCACAAATACCTCCCCCTAAATTCACAGGATCTTCATCGCTGTCAGATGGCCATCTAGGCTCTGTTTAAAAACCTCCAAGGAAGCAGAGCTCACCACCTCCCAAGGAAGCCTGTTCCACTAAGGAATCGCTCTAACTGTCAGGATGTTCTTCCTAATGTTGAGCCAGAAACTGTTTTGATTTAATTTCCATACATTGAATCATAGAGTTGGAAGGGACTTCTAGGTTCATCTAGTCCAACCCCACACAAACACCTCCCCCCTAAATTCACAGGATCTTAATTGCTGTCAGATGGCCATCTAGCCTCTGTTTAAAAACCTGCAAGGAAGGAGAGCCCACCACCTCCTGAGGAAACCTGTTCCACTGAGGAATCGCTGTAACGGTCAGGAAGTTCTTCCTGATGTTGAATCGGAAACTCCTTTGATTTAATTTCAATCCATTGGCTCTGGTCCTACCTTCTGGGGCCACAGAAAACAATTCCACACCATCCTCTAGATGACAGCCCTTCAAGTACTTGAAGATGGTGATCATATCACCTCTCCGCTGCCTGCTCTCCAGGCTAAACATCCCCAGCTCCTTCAACTTTTCCTCAATAGGTTTGGTCTCCAGACCCCTCACTATCTGGACCTGTTCCAGCTTGTCTATATCCTCCTTAAAAAGTGGTGCCCAAAACTGAACACAATACTCCAGGTGAGGTCTTACCAGAGCAGAGCAAAGAGATACCTTCACATCACGAGATCTGGACACTATACTTCTGTTGATACAGCCCAAAATTGCATTTGCCTTTAGCCACCGCATCACACTGTTGACTCATGTTCAGCATATGATCCACTAAGACCCCTAAATCCTTTTCGCACATACTACTGCTAAAACAAGTCTCCCCCATCCTAAAACCATGCATTGGATTTGATGATTTGTTCTAAAACTTTTCCAATGTTTCCAACTTAGACCAATGGCCTAAAAAACTAAACACCAAACATGAGGCTACCTGCTGCATCTGAATGGACCTGCAAAGATTCCCCAGGTGCAAAGGGGGCCTACCAAATGCATACACCATTGACCTTTTGCAGAAATTGACACCAAACCCCAAGATCTGCCTTAATATCTTTTGTAACACTAATCTCTGATTGTGTGAATTACAGCAAATTATGGCAAGTCCTTAAAAAGATGGGAGTACCAGACCACCTCACATGTCTCCTGAGAAACCTATATAAGAGTCAAGAAGCAACTGTCAGAATGGGATATGGAACAACTGATTGGTTTAGAATAGGAAAAGGAGTTCTACAAGGATGTATATTGTCACCCTGATTATTTAATTTATTTGCATAGCACATCATGCAGAATGATGGCCTGAATGAGGCAGAAACTGGGATTAAGATTGGCAGGAAAAACATCAACAACCTCAGATATGCAGATGATACCACTCTAATGGCAGAAAGTGAGGAGGACCTAAAGAACCTCTTGTTGAGGGTGAAAGAGGAGAGTGAAAAAGTAGGCTTGAAACTCAACATCAAAGAAACCTAAGATCATGCCCAAATATGTGAGCTGCACCACAGGATCCTCTGTTTTATCTTAGGGACAGGGACTCCCAACTCATCTGCTAGTGACCAAAAGGTAGCTAAGGTCCAATGAATAGGTAATGGGTGATGTGGGTGTCAGCAAAGGGTTCATTGAAGTCCCAGAAATGATCAAAGTCGACTTGGTTAAGAAACTAAGTTTCATTTATTGATTACAACAATGTTACTCTCTACATAGAACTATTGAAACTGATAACGTATAGTCTGAGCCATTGGTATTTATGAATATACTTCAAAGACTAGGGCTTTAAATTGCTTCTCAGAATAAATCTACAGCCGTCCCCGCAATTGCTACTTTCACACGCCGCTTATCTTTCGCCTGGGATAGTTACATCCTCCCTCTCGGTGGTGTCCTTGCTCTCGCCCGGGAGGCGCCAGGGCGGCTCGCCTGGTATTCTGCACTTCAAAGGCTGTGCTGCCCTTTGGAGTTCTGGCAACCTCCTTTCTCACCCCTCCTTCATTTGCAGTGTGCAAGTATTAGTGGGTTAGCATTTTATTAGGCAGGGGGGTTAGTAAGCATTGAGTAATTACAATTAAAAAACATAACTGACTTCAATTGAACATTGCCTGACAGTGGGGGCTATTTGAACTGCCTTTTGCAACAAACTCCAAAAAGAAACTAACAGCACAATCCTTGGGGCGGGGGCGGTGAAAGTGCTCTGGAAGCAAACTAACAGCTATGTGGGGATAAACGCCAGCAGAAATGGGAACTATGCCCGTGCTTGGCTGCTGCAGCTGCGCCCGCCCATGGTTTCTGGCGGAGGGGCACTGCACCCAGCCAGTGGCACAACCAGGGCATAGACATAAGAACATAAGAGAAGCCATGTTGGATCAGGCCAATGGCCCATCCAGTCCAACACTCTGTATCACACAGTGGCCAAAAATTTATATATATATATACACACACACACACACAAACACACTGTGGCTAATAGCCACTGATGGACCTCTGCTCCATATTTTTATCTAACCCCCTCTTGAAGCTGGCTATGCTTGTAGCTGCCACCACCTCCTGTGGCAGTGAATTCCACATGTTAATCACCCTTTGGGTGAAGAAGTACCTCCTTTTATTCGTTCCAACCCGACTGCTCAGCAATTTCATTGAATGCCCACGAGTTCTTGTATTGTGAGAAAGGGAGAAAAGTACTTCTTTCTCTACCTTCTCCATCCCATGCATAATCTTGTAAACCTCTATCATGTCACCCCGCAGTCGACGTTTCTTCAAGCTAAAGAGCCCCAAGCGTTTTAACCTTTCTTCATAGGGAAAGTGTTCCAAACCTTTAATCATTCTAGTTGCCCTTTTCTGCACTTTTTCCAATGCTATAATATCCTTTTTGAGGTGCGGTGACCAGAATTGCACACAGTATTCCAAATGAGACCGCACCATCGATTTATACAGGGGCATTATGATACTGGCTGATTTGTTTTTGGTTCCCTTCCTAATAATACCCAGCATGGCGTTGGCCTTTTTTATTGCAATCGCAAACTGTCTTGACATTTTCAGTGAGTTATCTACCACGACCCCAAGATCTCTCTCTTGGTCAGTCTCTGCCAGTTCACAACCCATCAACTTGTATTTGCAGCTGGGATTCTTGGCCCCAATGTGCATTACTTTGCACTTGGCCACATTGAACCTCATCTGCCACGTTGACGCCCACTCACCCAGTCTCAATAGATCCCTTTGGAGTTCCTCACAATCCTCTCTGGTTCTTACCACCCTGAACAATTTAGTGTCATCTGCAAACTTGGCCACTTCACTGCTTACTCTCAACTCCAAATCATTTATGTACAAGTTAAAGAGCATGGGACCCAGTACTGAGCCCTGCGGCACCCCACTGCTTACCGTCCTCCACTGCGAAACCCATTTATACTCACTCTCTGCTTCCTATTAATTAGCCAGTTTTTGATCCACAAGAGGACCTGTCCTTTTACTCCTTGACTCTCGAGCTTACTAAGGAGCCTTTGATGAGGAACTTTATCAAGACGACCACGTTGGCGTAGGATGGGGTGGCTCCGGGGGCGTGGCCAGTGTTTCAGCCTGGAAATGCCCCCATGAAAGATGTAAAATTACAACAAGGAAATACCCGGTGTATCCCATAGACACCATGTATCCCAAAATCAAAGCTTGCTGCTGCTCTCGGTGAAGCCTTGGAACCCCTCAAGGAACCAACTAAACATCATGCAAATCCCCTCATGCCTTGGACTGGCTGAGCTCCCTCTCCAGCCCCCAATCACAGCCCCCCGCAAAAAACATCTGCTCTGTCTGCACAAAACTCTTTAGGTAGGGCAGGGTGCTGGCACGGAACACTGCCTTGGAGCTCCCTGCCATGCAGAGCAACGGCCGGGGCACTTAGGTGGTGGGTGCTGCACAGTGAGGGCACTTAGACAGTACAGAGCGAGCTCTTTGACTTGCAAGGAGAGCAAAATTTCTACTTGTTTTTTGTTTTTGTTGCTGCTGTTATTATTATTAATTAGATTTATATCCCATTCTCCCTGCTGAAGCAGGCTCAGGGCGGCTCACAAGGAATAAAATTGCAATAAAGCAATCATGATACAGTTAAAATGTACAACATTCAACATTCAATAAATAACACTCTGTGGCTAACCTCTCCCGTTTCCTAGTCCCAACAGGTAACCGACCTCCAGAGGCTCAGTGCACAAGGGACAAGTGAGTGTGAGTGTGGACAAGTAAGTGTGAGTGTGCACCCCAAAGTTGCCCCTGTCCCCTCGTCATGGCTGGGCAGCATGACAGCGTCTCCAGCACATGAACCTAGCAGCAAGCTCAGGCATGGGGCAATTGCCATGCGCCCTGCATGCTGCTGGAGGCCCCCCCTGGTCTGTCCTTTGCCTTGTCCCCACCCATGGCTGGGCACCAGGCAGGGTGGGCTTCTGGCAGCTGCTCTGCTGCCTGTGGGGAGGTAGGTTAGAGACTGTCCCTTTAAATGAGTCCCTGGCCAAAACATAGCCTCACCCTGTAGCTGCCACAACTGATGAATTGCAAGCACTCCAGGAACCCCTCCCCAGGTGCTCTGGGTCTCTTTCTCTTGCAGGTGGGAATTCAACAGAGCGGCTTCTGTTTGTGGCGATTCAACCCTCCCCCCTCTACTTAGTCAGCTGTTCCTGCCCCCCTCTCTGAGTGGAGCCTTGTGCCCTGCAAGACTGTCCAAGTTCCACCTGGGATGCTGTTGCACTTGGTTCCAGCACAATGAAGTCTGAGATGTGCCCTACTTTGTCTCTCCTGCTTGTCATCTGCTGCATGTTCCCTGGGCCCCTCCCCGTCCCCACCCCCACCACCACTCTGTCAGTGGGCTCTCCATGGGAACGTCTTGGAGGGCAAGCTCACTTACTTCTTGGGGGAGTCAGAGGATGGTATGAGCCACCTCGGCATGAGACTGGACAGGGGAGCATGAGGGTCTTTCCCCCACTCATACTATGGGAGGGAGGGTGGCCTTGGGCCAGGTGCATCACCTCACCCTGGTTGGCCTGTCAACCTGCCCAACCTCACAGGGCTGTTGTGCTCATGGCACAAAGAAGAGGGGACGGGGGGGGGGGGGGGTTGCTAATGGAATAGGTGCCTGGCTGGTGCCTCGTGCTTTGTGTTGCTCTTCCACCAGGGGGAGGGGTTCCACACACATAGCAGGGGGCATCACGACATCACAGGGAGTCTCCAAGTCTGTGCTGTGGGGAGCTTGCCTGTGGGACTTGGTGGCTTGCTGGGACTCTGTCTGCTCATTTCCATACGCACATTCTCGCTGGGGTCTTTGAGTGCAGACTCCTGCAATGTGTGGTGCTGGTGCTGGTGCTGGTGGAAAGTGTTGTCAAGTTTCAACAGATTTCTGGTTACCCCAGAGGGATTTCAAGGCAAAAGATGTTCAGAGGTGGTTCACCATTGCTTGCTGCTATGTAGAAACACTGGACTTCTTCAAAGCACTAACCAGGGCTGGGATCTGATGAGATGAGACTAGCCTGGACTATCCAGGTCAGAGGTACATTTGTCATTACCAAACCCTGAAGAAGAAGCAGCAACAGAGAAGGGTTGACATGGGGGGTGGGTTGGAGCAGCTATCTTCCTGTGCTCTTGACAGCACATCAGGAGAGCCATTCGGAGCAGACCAAACATTTCAAAGCCACTTTGGGGAGGAGGTGGAGCCATGTTGGGTGGGCAGAGCCTCACTGGAGTGGGCAGAGGTCACCCATTAACATGAGACAGAATTTCTTCCAAAGTTTCCTCCTTCCTTACAAGAGGAAGACAAGCACTGTGCTGCAAGCAGTATTCTTGGCCAGCTTCGTTGTTCACAGAACTGGGTTATTAATCATGGAGTTCTGTGGCTCTTCATCACTCCCAGGCTAACTCACTGACAGTTTCCCAGTTAACTTTACATCTATTAAAACATCATTTGTTTTAAACCAGAAATGATGCTCCTTTTTACTTTCCTGCCATCCCATTAATTACAATGCAATCCATTTACAATGCAGGAGAAAGCATGTCAGTTGAGCTCCCACTCCAGCATGGAGATTGATTTGGGGCAACTGCAAGCATTTTTTTCAAGCCGTTCCACAGAAGGAAAGTGAGACAAAAAAATGGGGTAATACAAACATCTCTCTACCCTCCAGAGCAGGCAGATACTGCAAGAAAACTGTGTTCTGCACTTGGTAGTGTCAAGGTGTAGAATGTAGATTCAGATTTGCTCTGGAACATGCACAGAGTGCCAGATAGATTTGTACTGATCCTGATCATAGAATATATTTGCACTAACCTGCCTTTATGCACATGACACATGCCCATAGTGGTCTTTGAGAACAAAGAAAGAAAGCACATTGCATATCACAAAGCCTTTTTTCTCTTGCAAGAACATGTTATCAGCTTCCTCTGAGAAAAAAGTGAACATCCTTTGATAAGGAAAGCTTTTCTCCCTACCTGAGGAAAGACCCTCCAGCATAAAGGAGCCATCACTCCACCACAGTAGAGATTTTACTTACTGACACATTTTCTGGAACCAAGCCAAAAATCTAAAACAAAGAACCCGCACACCATCCCTTGGCCATCTGCACATTCTTAGAGGAACACTTAACCACAGAGTTCCGTCCACAGAGTTCCACAGAGTGTTAGATGCCAGGAAGATAGGAATTGGGGGTACAGATCAAAAGAATAATCTCATCCTGAATAATCTCCTCTCTCCCAGAATAGAGACAGGTTTCTTTGAGCCAATAGGAAAGGCTAAAACCTAGAAGTGAGAACTTTGTAATCAGTCCTCAAGCCAGTCTTTGTTATCAAAACTGTATAAATGTTATGGTTTTGTAAAGATGGCTTTGAGGAAAAACGCAGGAAAAATGGAGGATGGTACAGAGAGAGAACTGCTTTTCCTCCTATCACTAGTGGTAATAAAGGAAAAATGGAGGATGTTGGTACAGAGAGAGAACTGCTTTTCCTCCCATCACTAGTGGTAATAAAGGAATCTCTGGATCAACTCACTTGGATCTCTGGCTATTGAGTCTCTTCAATTGGGCTTGGGACTCAACTCTTGGCACTGATGGTGTGTGCAACAAATGGGCCTTGCCATCAATGCCATGTATTTTGTTAGGGCCTGCTTTCTCTGTACTGCACTGGAATGCTGGGGGAGTCTATGCTGTGCTGCTTTGCCTGCTCGCTTTCTGTAATGTATTGGCTGAAATACGCGCCCACGCGCAGAGGCGGCTGGGTATCCCAGGCATCTCTAGCGCGGGGCGCGGAATCCCCGCCTACTACATCCACGGCGGGAAGTTTAACAGGCCAGGATTGGCCTGACCTGTACAGGAGGCTGAACCGGGTAAATGTACATAAGCGGGGCCCGGCCCGCGTGTTCTCTCTTTTGCAACGTGCTCCTAATAAACTATGTTGCCCTACTCTCGTCTCCGCTTCGAGTACGTTACACTGGCGACGAAGGTGGGATCCTAGCCTCATCGGCTACAATCTGAGACCTTGGGCAACAAACGACCGGCCACGACCGCCGCCGCCACCATGGCCAACCAGAGCGGGAACACCGGGTACATCGAGCCCTTCGACCCTGCAAATCCAGAGGGCTGGGAGTCCTACTCGGAACGGGTCGAGTTCTACCTCCGGGCCAACAAGATCACCGACGCCGGATCAAAGAGGGATGTTCTCCTGAGCGTCTGCGGGCCAGCCACGTTCGAGATCGCCAAGGGTCTCTCAGCTCCCGCCCGCCTCGCGGAGAAATCCTACGAGGAGATCATCAGGCTCCTCACGGGCCATTTCTTGCCGCAACCCTCACGGGTGGCCCGCACATTCCTGTTC
This sequence comes from Heteronotia binoei, assembly GCF_032191835.1. Lineage (NCBI taxonomy): Eukaryota > Metazoa > Chordata > Lepidosauria > Squamata > Gekkonidae > Heteronotia > Heteronotia binoei. The sequence goes on along the minus strand of NC_083240.1, from coordinate 50,202,035 downwards.
CACAAAAGGGACCAGACCGCTGGAGAATCAGCCGCGGACTACTTGGCGGCCCTCCGCAAACTCGCCGGGAACTGCAACTTCCCCCAGTTGGAGGAAACCCTGGCCGACCGATTCACGTGGGGCCTCCGCGACGAAAGGCTCCAGCAGAAGCTCTTCGCCAAAGAAGAGCTCACCCTCCAGGGCGCCTTCAGCGAGGCGGTCGCGTTCGAGAGGGCTGCCCGGACCTTTCCCCAGCTCAAGACCAAGACCACCCACCACGAGGAGTTGGACCCCGAGCACCAGGACGAGGGGGAAGCCTTCCAGACGCGCCGCGCCGCAGGACCAGCTGCCCGAGCTCCACCTCCACAGCGCCCCCGAGCCAGCGAACGGCCGAACCAGCGAACTAACGAAAGGGCCAAATGCGCCAGCTGCGGCGACCCCCACGATCGGAGGGACTGCCAGTACCGGACCTGGGACTGCAGGAGCTGCGGGAAGACCGGCCACATCGCGCGAGCTTGCCGAGCCAAGCACAACCGCCCGCGACCGACCGCGCACCACGAGGCCACAGAGTCCCACTCAACAGCCTCCACCTCACTTCAGGTACTGAGTTTGCCCCTGACCACCCCCAACAAGATAAAGATGGCGGTCCTCATAGACGGGGCCCCCTGCGTCATGGAAGTGGACTCGGGCTCCTCCATCTCCATAATCGCGGAGGAGACCCTGAGAAGGCTGCGCCCCGGCCAGGGGCTGCAGCTGCGACCGGCAAATTTCATATTGCGGGACTTCCAGCAAAACCCGGTCCAAATAGCGGGGTGGGCACGGGTGCAGGTGGAACGGGGGTCCTTCAGAGGCCCCCTAGACATTCTGGTGGTCAGGCGGCCGCTTACCACCCTCTTGGGTCTTGCATGGTTTGGCCCCTTGGGAATCCGAATAGAGGTGGCGCGCACGACCACCGCGGGAGGGTTCGGGGAGGTGTGCAGAGAGTTCCCCGACGTATTCGATGGGTCGCTGGGTAGTTACAAGGGCCCGGCCATCTCCCTACCGCTCGACCCGACGGTCAGACCGATCCGGCTCAAGGCAAGGAGGGTCCCCTTCGCCTTGAAGCCCAAGATCGAGGCAGAGTTGGACCGCCTAGTAGCACAAGGGGTCCTGGAGCCGGTCGATTACGCCATGTTGGAGACCCCCATAGTGACTCCGGTCAAACCCAATGGGGACGTGCGGATATGTGCAGATTACAAGTGCACAATTAACAAAGCGCTCCAAGACAACCCCTACCCAGTGCCGGTGGTGAGCCACGTCCTGGCTGCGCTAGCGGGGTCTAAGGTCTTTGGGAAGCTGGACCTGGCCCAGGCCTACCAACAGCTCCCAGTAGACGCCAAGACGGCGGAAGCCCAGACCATAGTGACACACAGGGGGGCCTTCCGGGTGAAGAGGCTACAGTTCGGGGTAAGCGTCGCTCCGGGGATTTTTCAGAGTATAATGGACGCTCTCCTTAAAGGGATCCCCGGAGTGCAGCCGTTTTTCGATGACGTTTTAATCTCCGCCCCCGGCCCCGAAGAGTTCGGAAATCGCTTGAGAGAGGTGCTCCGCCGGTTCCAGACAGCGGGGCTCAAGGTCAAACGGGAAAAATGCTTGCTGGGGGTCCCACGGGTGGAGTTCCTGGGTTTCGCCGTAGACTCCGCGGGAATCCACCCAACAGAAGAAAAAACTCGAGCCATCATGCAGGCCCCGGCTCCCACCTGCAAGGCGGAGCTCCAAAGCTTCTTGGGGGTGCTGAACTTTTATCATTCGTTCCTCCCCCACAAGGCAGCCCTTGCTGAGCCCCTCCACAGGTTACTGGACAAAAAGGCCCCATGGGTGTGGGGAAAAAGGCAAGCCGCCGCATTCCAGGCGGTCAAGGACATTCTAGTATCTAATGCGGTGCTCCACCATTTTGACGAGGGTCTCCCCGTCATCTTGGCGTGCGATGCGTCGCCCTACGGAGTGGGGGCAGTCCTGGGGCACCAACTCCCGGACGGGAGGGAGGTCCCGGTGGCATACTACTCCCGCACGCTGTCTCCAGCCGAGCGCAATTACGCGCAGATAGACAAAGAGGCACTGGCAATCGTGGCGGGGGTCCGCAAGTTCCACGAATATCTGTACGGGCGGAGGTTCACTATTGCCACCGACCACAAGCCTCTCCTAGGCCTGTTGGCCCCTGACCGGCAAACCCCCCAAATTCTCTCACAGCGTGTGTTGAGGTGGAACCAATTCCTCAACTCCTACACATACACACTGGTGCATAGGGCAGGCAAGGCCATGGGCCACGCGGACGCGCTCAGCCGCTTGCCGCTCCCAGAAGTAGGCCCAGACCCCGCCCCCGCACACCAGGTCATGATGATAGAGAGCCTCCCGGAGCAGCCCCTCCACGCGGCGGAGGTCGCCAAGGCAACACAGAAACACAAAACACTGGCGAGGGTGCTCGACTGGGTGATGAGGGGCTGGCCGGAGGGGAACATGGGGGAAGAATTCAAACCATACACGACCAGGAGGGAGGAACTAGCCGCGCACAAGGGGTGCCTATTATGGGGAAGCAGGGTGGTGGTCCCACCTCCGCTGCAAAAGCGAGTCCTGGAATCCCTACACGAGACCCATCCCGGCATAGTCCGAATGAAGGCGTTAGCCAGGAGCTACGTCTGGTGGCCGGGAATGGATGGGGAGATTGAGACGTGGGTGCGCAGGTGTCAAACGTGTCAGGAGTCAAGGCCTGAGCCCCCCAGCGCCCCCGCCACACGGTGGGAGTCCACCCGGAAGCCCTGATCGAGGCTCCACATCGATTTTGCGGGGCCATTCCAGGGTCAAATCTTCATGATCATTGTGGACGCCTATTCCAAATGGCTGGAGGTCATTCCCGTAGGGTCCACCTCAGCGACCGCCGCCATCAAAGCGCTGCGCAGGGTCTTGTGCACACACGGTATTCCGGATACCATAGTCTCAGATAACGGGACAGCATTCACAGCGGCGGACTTCCAAGGGTTCCTCAATAGATACCTGATTAAACACATTCGCTCCGCCCCCTTTCACCCGGCCACCAACGGCCAGGCGGAGCGGATGGTCCGCACAACCAAGGAAGCCTTAAGCCGCATCGTTCAGGGAGACTGGGACCACAGACTAGCTGCGTTCCTTTTCGATAACCGGGTCACCCCCAACCCGGCCACCGGGGTCAGTCCGGCCGAGCTCCTCATGGGACGCAAACTCATAACACGGCTGGACCGACTACACCCCGACAGGACCGCTGACCCCAGCGGAAGTCCCGAGGTCCGGGACGCGGCAAGGGGGTTCTTCGCAGGCGACCCAGTTTATGCCCGGAACTACGCTAGGGGACCCGAATGGGTGGCGGGCAGAGTGTTACGAGTAACGGGGTCCCGCCACTACGACATATCAACCGAGGGGGGCCAGGTCCTACGGCGGCACATCGACCAGCTACGCCGCCGGACGCTGCCCGAGGACCCGGCGGACATAGAGGAGGCGGAGCCAACCAGAGGCCGGCCAGACGACGCGCCCCCAACGACAGCAGGGCCGCCGCCCGAAGTGCAGGGGCCCACCGAGCCCGACCGGCCCGAGGAACCAAACCCGCCGCCTCTGGCGGCACCACAGCCCCCAGACGTGCCCGCCAGGAAAGCAGTGCCCCCCCCACAGGACCTTCCCAGACGGTCCACCAGGGAGAGCCGCCCGCCCGCGTATCTTAAAGACTATGTTCATTAACTAGGGGGGGAGGAGTGTAATGTATTGGCTGAAATACGCGCCCACGCGCAGAGGCGGCTGGGTATCCCAGGCATCTCTAGCGCGGGGCGCGGAATCCCCGCCTACTACATCCACGGCGGGAAGTTTAACAGGCCAGGATTGGCCTGACCTGTACAGGAGGCTGAACCGGGTAAATGTACATAAGCGGGGCCCGGCCCGCGTGTTCTCTCTTTTGCAACGTGCTCCTAATAAACTATGTTGCCCTACTCTCGTCTCCGCTTCGAGTACGTTACACTTTCTCTTTTGTTGGTAACACATGAAGTACTCGCTTTGCCCTGGGAGGGAGGCTCACATCTGGAATCCAAGGAGTCTTGGCACCTGCTAGCATGCATGGGGGCGCTGGGTGAGAAACTGTTACCTTTGCACAGGCTTTTTGCTCTGAATGTTGGTGGGCGGGTAATGGTGCTGGAGAGGGTATAAAGATCTGGTTCCCAGGGTTATATCAGAGGTTGACTTCATGTGCAGCTTTGGTGTAGTGGTTAAGTGTGAGGACTCCTGTCTAGGAGAACCGGGTTTGATTCCCCACTCCTCCACTTGCAGCTGCTGGAATGGCCTTGGGTCAGCCATAGCTCTTGCAGGAGTTGGCCTTGAAAAGGCAGATTCTGAGAGAGCTCTCTCAGCCCCACCCACCTCACAGGGTGTCTGTTGTGGGGGGAGAAGATAAAGGAGATTGTAAGCTGCTGTGAGTCTCTGATTCAGAGAGAAGGGCAGGGTATAAATCTGCAGTCTTCTTCTTCTTCTTCTTCTTCTTCTTCTTCTTCTTCTTCTTCTTCTTCTTCTTCTTCTTCACGGTTCTCCATCTTGCATGCCAACTGCATCCACCTGAGTAGGTGCTGGGATTATCCATCATCAGGGCCTTCACCATTAAATCTGCATTCAAGCCTGCTTTGTAAAACTCCACTTTCACTCTGTTGTTCCAGTCTCGCGCATTGGTGGCCTGTGACAGGAAGGCAGGCTTGGACCCTTGGCATGGTTGTTTCATCATGGAGTCTTCCAGGGGATCCTGGAGCTGCTCTTTCAGGGCATGCAGGAAATCCATCATATTCAGCAGGTCCAGTGACCTGGCCTTGTATAGGGTCATATACCAGTCTGCGGCTGCCCCCTCTAGTCATGAGCCCAGGTGTCAGAACTTGTGCTTTTCATGCTTGCTAAGCTGGGCAATATTAGCCTAACTGACTCCATCTTGTAAGTTGATACTAACCCTATGTACTCTTAGCTAGGCCACTAATCAAAGCGCTTTGCATTTCAAACAAACTGTAGCCACGGAAGGAATGGCAGATAGCCTCTGGGAGTCATTTGCAGGTGTCCTTTGAAGACAGCCGCTCAGGGCATCACAGCAGGACTCCTTCCTCCCTTTTCTAATAACAGACTCTGGGAACAGACAAGTGTCTCTAGAAGTGTGAGAACCGGCTTTATTGTTTCTGTAACAACCGCATAAAGTTGTAACCATTGCTAACCCCGTTATCAGAGTTATTCTGTGCCTTCGTGAACCTAGTTCTCAATAAATATCTATATTTTGTAATGAAGTACTGGGCCTCGTTTGAAGTTCTTCAAGTTCTGACATTATAACTCTGATCTTAATTTTGGAGCTTATCCAAACTGGCAACTTAGCTGGATGGCAGCAAAGGCTCCAGATAACGGAGAGCCCAGCACCCCGCCGAAGGAGCGACCGATAGAGCCGGGGGTGATGGCGGTGAGGCGCAAGGTGAAAGACCCAGCGCACTTCTCCATGCTTGTATTCACCCCGCGGAGCTGGAGTCCGCGAAAGTCCACCACGCTGATGGACGCCGCGGACGAAAGATACAAGACGTTGGTGACCGGCGCCGGGGCGGACGACTTGGACCTGGAGAGGGGAGAGGGCCCGATCCCGCGAGAGGACGACCCAGCCCAGGCGCTACGCAACGAACTGTTCCAGTGGGTGAGAGAGATCCACGATGAGGTCCATGAGACCCGCATATAACTGGCCGGTGAGATGCACCGGCAGATGGACGCGATCCAGGACCAGATCCGAGCGCTACAGGGAGCTGGCCTGGGAGCACCGGTCGGCCCGCGCAGGGGTGGACCGGCCTCCCCGGCGGCACCGGGCAACGGAGAAGCGCCGGCGGCGCCCGGCGACGGAGTACCGGGGCAACCTGCGGCTCCCCCCAGGGATGGGGGGAGGCCCCGTCGCACCAGCAGCACCGGCAGGACCAGGGCCGATACCCCCTGCAGGGCCGCCACCGCCGGCGGGCCCCGCCACCTTGGCCGCCCCAGGAGCCGGGGAGGGGGCGAGGAACCGAGAGCTCCAGATCACGTTCGACGGCGATGCGGAGGAAGTAGAGTACTTCACCATCCAATGCAACAACTTCATGACCCACTGGGGAGCGAGCTTCCCGTCGGAGGCCAGCCGAGTGGACCACATCGCGTCCAAGCTCAAAGGGGCCGCGAGAAAATGGTATGTGGGGCTCTACGCCGGGAGGAAACCCGAGCTGGCGACGGTAGCGGAATTCCTCCAGGCCATGCTACGGCAGTACGGCAACCCCCTGAGAGAAGAGAAGGCCATAGAGGAGCTCCAGAGGATCCAGCAGGGGAACCGCTCCATCCGAGAGTATGCCACGGAATTCATGGCACACTGCGCGGTAGTGAGGGGCTGGAGCAAACTGATGAGGTACTCGGCGTTCAAGAACGGCCTAAACGCCAACATTCTCGACCGGTGCTATCACCAGGGGAGGCCCAACACCCTAGTGGGCTGGATCCAACTGGCTGGAGAAGTAGGAACGAACCTCCAGCATGTGGGAATGCACCGCCAGCAGCAATTGTGGAAAAAGGGAGCGAAGTCAGGTCCCTCCACCACCAAGTACGAGGGGAAGAAGACACCGGCGACCTCGACCCTCGCTGGACCCTCAGGTCAGAGGAGATGCTTCAGATGCGGCGACCCCGGGCACCTGGCCGCCAACTGCCCAGAAAAACCGCGCCTTGCAACGCCGCCACCCAAGCCGTTCGCTCCCACCCCAAAGAAGGGAGGCGGACGAGCTAAGGAGCCCAGTCGGCGCGCCGTTGCCACGTCCATGGCGATTGACGAGGATGTTATAACCATCGAGGAGTCAAGTGAGGAGTCCTGGGATCCCGAGCCGGCGGGAAATGACCGCGACCTGCTTTAATTGGTGCCGCGAAGCAGGTCCACGAATCGACGGCACCGATGACGGTGAGAATAACCGGGGAACTCTTGTTTATGGCAGTGACCCTATTGAACCCCAATCTAAAATGATTTATGCACGCCCGGGCCCTGATAGACTCAGGTTGCACCCGGGACATCATCACACCCCGCCTAGTAGAGGCGCTCGGGTTAGCCAGGTCCCCCCTGCCCCACCCGATCCAATTCGAGCAAATGGACGGGACAGTTATGAAAGGGGAACCATGCACGGAAGAGACTCAAGCGGTGCCGGTGGGCACGGAAGAGCACTGGGGGATAGAGACGTTTGTGATAGCTCCCTCCTCTGCATTCGATGTAGTGGTGGGTGCGGGGTGGTTAGCGAGGCAGCAGCCAGACATCCAGTGGGAAGCGCAAATTGTCAACTTCCCAGACTGGAGGTGCGAGCATCACCTCTGGCGGAGGGAGTGGGGACCCAAACCCCCGCCGCAGAATGAGAGGTTGTGTCTAACTATAGAGGAGGTGAGGTCGATCCCCAGAGAATACCGGGACTTGAAACGAGCATTCAGCGAGGAGGAGGCTAATGACCTCCCCCCGCACCGCCCCACAGACTGCGCTATCGAATTGATCCTGGGGCAAGAGCTACTGAAAGACAAACTCTACTCGATGGGGTGGGCGGAAAAGGCGGAACTGAAAACGTTTATAGACAAAAACTTAAAGAGGGGGTTCATCCACCCTGCCACGGCCCCCCACGCGGCCCCGGTCCTATTCTGGAAGAAGAAGGATGGGAGCCTGAGACTTTGTACTGATTTTCGCGGGATAAACGGGATTTCTATGTCCAACGGCTACCCGATCCCGCTGATAAAAGACCTAGTTAGCACGGTATTAGAAGGGAAGGTGTTCACGAAACTCGACCTCCGCGACGCTTACTTCAGGGTACGGATCAAGGAGGGGGATGAGTGGAAAACGGCGTTCAACACGCCGATGGGACAGTTCGAGTACCTAGTAATGCCATTTGGGCTCCAAGGGGCACCGGGGGTGTTTATGAACTTTATAAATGAAGTGTTAAGAGAGTACCTGTACAAGGGGGTGGTGATGTACCTGGATGACATCATTATTTATTCCAAGGACCTGGAGTCCCATGTACCGCTAGTCAGAAAAGTGTTAACCACCTTGTACCAAAACAAACTGTACACTAAGCTGTCCAAGTGCGAATTCCACCAAACGGAACTAGATTACCTAGGGTTTCGGGTGTCGGGGGAGGGATTAGCGATGGACCCAGCCAAAATCCAAGCCGTGCTAGACTGGGAACCACCCCGAACCTGACGGCAGCTACAAACTTTCCTGGGGTTCGCAAACTTTTACCGCGGGTTCATAAAGGGGTTCGCTCAGGTCATGCTACCCCTCACGGAACTCCTCGAAACCAAGGGGAAGGGGGAGGAGGCCAAAAAACCCGGGGCCCGCTTAGAGTGGTCGCCTGAATGCCAGGGCGCGTTCGATGAACTGAAGCGGCTGTTCACTAGCGAACCCGTGTTAGCCCACCCCAAAGAACTTAAGCCGTTCGTGGTACAATGCGACGCCTCCGACGTCGCTGTGGGAGCCATATTGATGCAGAAAGACGAGGAGGGTGGGCTAAGGCTGTCAAGTCTGCTATGAGTTACTCAATACCTGTATTAAGTTTGGTTCTGAAGTGAAGGAGTCTGGGTACTTTACAGTGTACACCGATTGCTGCTAGCTCACTTTCCTGCCCCCTCACTAGAGAGGCCTTTGTTGTGTAGTCTGCTTTGAAATGCTAACATGTGAATAAGATAATGGCGCCTTCCCAGCCTTGTTCTCTGTGGGAGGATGGGGCGTCAAGGCTTCGGCCTGGGAATGAAGGGAGTAGCATCCTAGTGCGAAAATGTGTTGCATAGATTACCCCCACCGTAGGAATCCTTTTGATCCATACCTTAAATGCTGGTTTAGTGCCTATGTATTTCAGTTCTTCAATCTCTGCCATGGTCTCTAGTTCTGATTACAATAAACTTGTTACTCTGTTTCATCAAGAGACTCGTTATTGAATTCAGCCGACTTGACATTTTGAAGAACTCACCTATCTTGGAGTTCAACCTTTCCGGCAACTGAAAAGGCGATGTCCGAACAGTCTCCGGAGAACGGAGAACTCCCAACCAGAGTGGAGGGGGCCGAGACACCCTGGCACATCCATACTGCCAGAAGGACCGCGGCCTCCCCTCCCCAGTTTCAGCTGGTGGTGACCCCACGGCAATACCAGCCAAGGACCTCCACCACGCTGATGGATCAAGCCCCAGTCCGACGGGAGGCGATCATGACCCGCCACACCAAGCGGGTCCAACTGGCCGAGGCCGCCGCCGCCAACCCGGGCGAGACGAGCGAAGGCGCCGGAGCTGCGGGGACTCAAGACCCTGGGAGTGGAGGCGAAGGGGCCAAGTGCGGAGCGGATGACAGAGGGGCGAGACCCAAGGACCAGGCCGATGAGGATTACGAAACGTTTCGGGCGATGGTCCGCAGGGAGATCGACGGGGCGGTGAGAGACCTCAAGGACCAGATGCAGACCCTGACTGCGCAACTGGGCAGAGCGCTGGGGGTGACCGGGGCTCGCCAGCAGCAGCCAGTCCCGGCGGGTACGCGGGGACCCCCGGCTCAACCGGGCCCCGCCGCCCCTCCACCCGGAGCGGCCCCGCAAGCCCCAGTGGCGCCCCCTCCTGCCCCGGTCAGACAAAGAGACCTGGGGGGAGGCCGGGAGCTGGACGCCACGTTTGACGGAGACCGGAGGAAGTGAACTACTTCGCGATCCAGGCGAACAGCTACATGTACTACTGGGGGGACCTATTCCCCGATGAGATGAGCCGCGTGGACTACCTCGGGTCGAAGCTGCGGGGCACAGCAAAGAAGTGGTATGTGAGCCTATGCGAAACTAACAGCCCGGTCCTCCACTTCGTAAACACCTTCGTGCAAGCTCTACTGACCCAGTACGAGGACCCCCTGCAAGAAACCCGAGCGCTGGCAGCGCTGCGGAACATGAAGCAAGGGGCCCGATCCATCCGAGAGTACGCGGCCGACTTCCAGGCCAACGCCACCCAAGCTCAGAAATGGAACGAGGTGATGAAGATCGAGCACTTCACCAATGGGCTGAACCCGAGCATCCTGGATAGGGCGCTCACGCAAGCCAGCCCCGATACCCTGGTGGGGTGGATTCAGCTGGCGGGGGAGGTGGAGACCAACCTGAAATGAGTGGCAATGCTGCGCCAAGCACTAGCCGCCGGCAGGGGAACGCCGAAAGCAGCCCCCGGGAAGGCTGAGCCACCTAAAGTCAAGAAGCCGGCGGCGGCTGCTCCGGGGGGGCCCCGACGTTGTTTCCGGTGTGGGGACCCCAACCATCTGGCCTCCGGCTGCCCCCAACCAGCCACCGGGGCTGCCCCACCGCAGGGAGCCACCCGCCCGGGCACCCCCGGCCCCAAGAAGACCACCGGCCGCCCTAAGGATGCGGCGAAGGGCAGCGCGCTCCTGGTGCAAGAGGACCTGCAAGAGGAGGAGGTGCGTCTGTCCGAGGAGCTGGCCGAGCTGGCGTGGGAAGAGGAGCCGGCGGGAAACGACGCCGACCTGCTTTGAACGGTGCCAACCAGCAGGTCGACCGGGAGGAGGCACCGCTAACGGTGAGACCCACGGGAAGGTTGTACTTTATAGTGGTCAAATTGTTGAACCCAAAGCTAAAAAGGTTCCTACAGATCCGGGCCCTCATAGACTCGGGCTGTAATAGAGAGCTGATTTCCCCCAAGGTGGTGGAGGCTCTGGGGTTGGAACGCTTACAACTGCCTCACCCCATGCACTTTGAACAGATGGATGAGTCAGTAATGGGGGGGGAACCCTGCACGCAAGAGACTGAGCCGTGCCCCCTGGGGATTGAGGACCACTGGGACTCAGAGACGTTTGTGATCGCGCCCGCCTGCGGCTACCCCGTGGTCCTGGGAGTGGGGTGGTTGGAGAAGCACGAGCCCCTCATCCGCTGGAGAGCCCAGACCATCAGATTTCCCGACCCAAGTTGCAGCCAGCACCTTTGGCAAGTGGCATGGGGGCCACGAGCGCCAGCCGCTCGGGAAAGGGCGTGCGTCCTGGTGGAAGAGGTGCACCATGTCCCGGACGCCTACCGCGACCTAATGGAAGTATTTAGTGAGCGGGAGGCCAACCAGCTACCCCCCCACAGGAGCACAGACTGTGCGATAGAACTGATCCCCGGGGAAAGCCTTCCCAGGGCCAAACTCTACCAAATGGGGTGGGCTGAGAAGAAGGAGTTGCGTAAATTTCTAGACTTGAACTTGAAAAGGGGGTTCATCAGACCCGCGACGGCCCCCCACGCGGCCCCCGTGTTGTTTAGAAAGAAAAAGGACAACAGTCTTAGGCTTTGCACTGACTTTCGTGGGATTAACGCGATTTCCATGTCAAACGCCTACCCCATCCCCCTCATCAAAGACTTGCTAAGCACGGTGGCGGGGGGGGGGGGATTTTCACAAAGCTTGACCTGCGGGACACGTACTTCCGAGTGCGCATCAAAGAGGGGGATGAGTGGAAGACGGCGTTCAACACACCGATGGGACAATTTGAATACTTGGTCATGCCGTTTGGATTGCAAGGGGCACCTGGGGTGTTCATGAATTTCATAAATGATGTATTGCGGAAATTTCTGTACAAGGGGGTGGTGGTGTACCTTGATGACATCATTATTTATTCTCAAGATGAACAGTCCCATGTGAAACTAGTGAGGGAAGTGTTGGCCACCCTGCTGAAGCACCAGCTCTACGCCAAGTTGTCCAAATGCGAGTTCCACCGCACGGAACTAGACTATTTGGGCTTCCGGGTGTCTGGGGACGGGCTGGCCATGGATCCAGCCAAAGTTCAGGCAGTTTTAGAGTGGGCCCCCCCGAGGACACGTAGACAGCTCCAAAGTTTCCTCAGATTCTCCAATTTCTATAGGGGATTCATTGAGGGGTTCGCCCAAATCACTCTGCCCCTAACAGACCTCCTGAAGACGAAGGGGAGGGGGGAAGAGGCAAAGCGACCAGGGGCCAGGCTGAATTGGACACCGACTTGTCAGGCGGCTTTCGACCGGCTTAAACAACTGTTCACAAGCGAGCCGGTCTTAAGCCACCCAGATGAGTGGAAGGGGTTCGTGGTCCAATGCGACGCCTCCGATGTCGCCGTAGGAGCCATTCTCATGCAGAGGGATGAGGAGGGGAAGCTGAGACCCTGCGCTTACATTTCGCGAAAGTTCTCGGAGGAGCAGAGGAACTGGTCGGTGTGGGACAAAGAGGCTTTCGCTGTCATGTTTGCACTAAAAACTTGGAGGTCCTGGTTGGAGGGAGCCAGGGTGCCCTTTGAGATATGGACGGACCACAAAAATTTAGAGGCCCTAACAGGGAAAAGAAAATTGAGTGAAAAACAAATCAGGTGGGCGGGCTTCTTCTCCAAATTCGACTTCACCCTGAAGCACATCCCAGGGACCCGCAATTTTCTAGCGGATGCCCTGTCCAGGCTCCCTCAGCATGAGAGCCAGAGGGAGGAGGTGGTAGACTCCCTGATCCCCCCCACACAAGTGGCGGCTATGGTCACTACCCGCTCGCAGAGGAAAAAGGAATTGAGTGGGCTAAGCAAAGAACGAATCGCCCTAGAGGCCGAACGGGAGGGAGGTGGGCGGCCGGAGGGGTTGCAGAAAAGAAAAGTCGGTCTTTGGTACAAGGGAGAGAAACTGTACATCCCGGAAACCTTAAGGAAAGAAATTCTCCAACTGTGTCACTGCTCCAAACTAGCTGGGCACTTCGGCTATGTCAAAACCTTTCACTTAGTGCACCGGCAGTTCTGGTGGCCGTCTCTAAAGAATGATGTGTCGGACTTTGTGGCTGGTTGCCCGGTGTGTGTGATGGCAAAAAAGAGGGGGGGGGAACCCCGGGGCTCCTACAGCCGCTAGAAACAGCGAAACGGCCATGGGCCGTAGTGTCCATGGACTTCATAGTCGAGCTGCCATCCTCCCGGGGGAAAACAGTCATACTGGTGGTAGTGGACACGTTTTCAACACAAGCCCACTTCATCCCCTGCAGCCAGTTACCCACAGCCAAGAAACTAGCAGCTTTATTTTTCGACCACGTGGCCAAACATCACTCCATCCCTGACAAGGTCATAAGTGACAGGGGACCTCAGTTTGTTGCCACCTTCTGGCGGGAGTTTTGTAAATTATTAGGGATGGAATAGGGGCTAAGCTCTGCCTATCACCCCCAGACGGACGGACAGATGGAGAGAGTGAACGGGGTGCTAGAGCAGTACCTACGGTGCTTTGTAAGCCTACGCCAATCAGACTGGGTGGACCTCCTCCCCTTCGCAGAATACGCTTACAACAACAGCGCTCACAGTTCCACCAAAGCATCTCCCTTTGCAACAGTGTTTGGGTATGAGGGAAAGCCGATCCCCATGTTGCCAGGGGGGGAGGGATTGACGGGCTCAAGTTTCGAGCAATGGTGGCAAGGTCCCAGCCAATGTTGGCCAGCCATACAAGAAAACCTGAAGCTGGCCAAAGAGGCGTATAAAAGACAGTACGATAAAAGCCATGTGCCAGTCTGGGACTTGAAGGTGGGGGATTCTGTATTTCTGTCAACAAAAAACCTACCTCTGGCACAACCGTCTAGGAAATTGGCTTTTAAGTTCCTAGGGCCATTTAAGATCAAGCGGGTAATCAACCCGGTGACAGTAGAGCTAGACCTCCCCCCTGCTCTTGGTAAAGTCCACCCTGTTTTTCATTGCAGCCTACTGCGCCGATCTCCGGAGCCGTCCAAGTGGCACTCACAAGATTCACCAACCCTCCCCTCGAAGGGGGAGTGCCGGAGCCTCTCGGGGCCAGAGTTGCGGAGCCATAAGTGTGAACCGCCCTCCTCGCAAGGCCACCCAGCAGGGGGGGGCCTAGGGGGGGCAGTATGTCAAGTCTGCTATGAGTTACTCAATACCTGTATTAAGTTTGGTTCTGAAGTGAAGGAGTCTGGGTACTTTACAGTGTACACCGATTGCTGCTAGCTCACTTTCCTGCCCCCTCACTAGAGAGGCCTTTGTTGTGTAGTCTGCTTTGAAATGCTAACATGTGAATAAGATAATGGCGCCTTCCCAGCCTTGTTCTCTGTGGGAGGATGGGGCATCAAGGCTTCGGCCTGGGAATGAAGGGAGTAGCATCCTAGTGCGAAAATGTGTTGCATAGATTACCCCCACCGTAGGAATTCCTTTCATCCATACCTTAAATGCTGGTTTAGTGCCTATGTATTTCAGTCCTTCAATCTCTGCCATGGTCTCTAGTTCTGTTTACAATAAACTTGTTACTCTGTTTCACCAAGAGACTCGTTATTGAATTCAGCCGACTTGACAAAGGCCCTGCGCATACATCTCCCGCAAATTCTCAAACGAGCAGCGGAACTGGTCAGTGTGGGATAAGGAGGCATTCGCAGTCACATTCGCCCTTAAAACCTGGCGATTGTGGCTGGAGGGGGCCCGGGGCCCTTTTGAAATATGGACAGACCATAAAAACCTTGAAGCACTAACAGGCCGGCGTAAACTCACCGCCAAACAAATTCGATGGGTGGGATTTTTCGCCAAATTTGACTTTGTGTTGAAGCACATCCCCGGCACCAAGAATTTTTTAGCCGACGCGCTCTCCCGCATGCCCCAGCATGACAGCCAGAGAGAGGAAGTGATCGATTCACTCATTCCCCCCTCCCAAGTAGCTGGTGGAGTCACCACTCGATCCAGGAAAACGACCGGGGCCCCAGAGCCAGAGGAGAAGGAACAATTTGTGCGGGAGGTGGAAGCGGAAGGGGGTGAGAAGCCCGAGAGTCTAGAGAAAGGGGAGGGGGGACTCTGGTATTATAACGGGAAGATCTATGTGCCCAAAAGCCTAAGGGGAGAGGTCCTGGCGCAGTGCCACTCCAGCCGCTTAGCGGGGCATTTCGGCTATGTGAAAACACTGCACTTGTTAACTAGGCAGTTTTGGTGGCCGCAGCTGAAGAGAGATGTGTCAGAATTTGTGAGCTCATGCCCCACTTGCATCATGGCCAAACAGAGGGGGGGGGAAACCGCCTGGGCTCTTGCACCCAATACCCACCGCGATGAGACCCTGGGCGGTAGTATCGATGGACTTTATAGTGGAACTGCCGCCCTCCCAGGGGAAAACAGTAATCCTAGTGGTGGTAGATACCTTCTGCAAGCAGGCCCACTTTATCCCGTGTAAAAAACTACCCACCGCGAAGAAACTGGCCCATTTATTCTTCCACCACGTGGTCCGCCTCCACTCATTCTCTGATAAGGTGATTACCGACCGCGGGCCGCAGTTCGTTGCCAACTTCTGGCGGGAGTTTTGTAAAATCACTGGCATGGAACAGGGGCTCAGCTCCGCTTACCACCCACAGACGGACGGACAGACAGAGAGGATGAACGGGCTACTGGAACAGTACCTTAGGTGCTATGTCAATTACCAACAGACCAATTGGGTCGAGCTCCTGCCCTTCGCAGGGTATGGCTACAATAATAGCCTCCATAGCTCCACCAAGTCCTCCCCTTTCCAGATAGTCAATGGGTATGAAGGCAAGCCCTTCCCGCTATTAACCATGCCAGTGTTACAGGAAAAACCCTATTTATACGTTACCAATTTCAGCCGGATCAATAACAGAGGCCGCGGAGACGAGGAATCAGGAAAACAGCTTCTTTATTTAACGTGCATAAGTGCTCTATACACGGGCTTCAGACCCGAGGGTCTGAGCAATGACTGTAGTTACCTGCCGTCCTATATAGGGTGCCTCCACCCACTCAGTATCTAAAACAGTCTCAGCTTCCCAGGTCCCTGGGACACTGACAAAAACATGCATCGACCACAATCCGTGTGGTGTACCAGTCCGTTAGCTCATCTCCTGGGTTCATTTACCTTATATGGTCTGCCAGCTGTCCCTTGTTTCCTTATTGAGATTAAATACCAACACATTCCTTATTGCTAAATTGCTATTATCTTGCATATATGTTCTACCTACAGAAAGAGGAAGCTCCTCTTCAGCTCGCTGCTAGGGCCTCAGCTAGCCTTGAGCAACCTGCGGTTTTGCTCGGGAAGTTACAAATTTTGCTGCTTGCCTTCTTCGTTTGCTTAGCTGGCAGCCAGTTCCCCTCTTGCTTAGGCAAAAGATTCTAAAAGCATTTCTGTGGGCCTTATTAATTCCACCCTTCTCTACCATTTCCAATTATCCAGCAATCCATATTTCCCTTTATCAATATCCCTTCTTACTCTGCCGTCTCATTAGCAGGGGCACCCGAACCAATGTCGTGCCAGCAATGGTGGGAGGGGATTCGCAAGGGGTGGAGGGTGATACAGGACAACTTGGAGAGTGCAAAAGAGGAGTACAAAAAACACTTTGATCGAAAACACTCCCCCCAATGGACGTTCAAAGAGGGGGAGAAGGTATTCCTCTCAACTAAAAACCTCCCATTACCACAGACTTGCCGAAAGCTAGCATACAAATACATAGGCCCGTTCAAGATCAAACGAGTGATCAATGAGGTAACAGTGGAACTGGAGCTGCCCAAACTGTTTAGTAAGATCCACCCTGTTTTTCATTGCAGCCTTCTTCGCAAAGATCCTGGAGCTACGTCTTGGCACCCTCGCCCTCCAGAACCACCTCCTATTCCAGTGAAGGGCCAGAGCCACCATGAGGTGCAGGAGATCCTGGACTCCAGGGTCCAGCATGGGGTATTGTACTACCTGATCAGATGGAAGTACTTTCCACCAAGCTGCGATGAGTGGGTCAAAGCCAGTGACGTGTCGGCCCCGCAATTGCTTAAGAAATTCCACCTACTGTACCCACACAAGCCCCGGGCGAGAGCTTAGGGGAGGCAGTATGTCAGAACTTGTGCTTTTCATGCTTGCTAAGCTGGGCAATGTTAGCCTAACTGACTCCATCTTGTAAGTTGATACTAACCCTATGTACTCTTAGCTAGGCCACTAATCAAAGCGCTTTGCATTTCAAACAAACTGTAGCCATGGAAGGAATGGCAGATAGCCTCTGGGAGTCATTTGCAGGTGTCCTTTGAAGACAGCCGCTCAGGGCATCACAGCAGGACTCCTTCCTCCCTTTTCTGATAACAGACTCTGGGAACAGACAAGTGTCTCTAGAAGTGTGAGAACCGGCTTTATTGTTTCTGTAACAACCGCATAAAGTTGTAACCATTGCTAACCCCGTTATCAGAGTTATTCTGTGCCTTCGTGAACCTAGTTCTCAATAAATACCTATACTTTGTAACGAAGTACTGGGCCTCGTTTGAAGTTCTTCAAGTTCTGACACCAGGTGATTCACACTACTAGCTTTGCTGGGAAACGAGTCTCCCCATTCACGTAGGAATTCTTGGGCCTGTACTAGGAAATAGCCAAGCTTCTCAGAGTTACAATCAATCCTGGGCCCTCTGTGGTCAGCACCCCTTGGGGCAGGGGCTCCAAGGCCCACTAGTTGGTCTGCCGGTGGGGTTAGGGCCCTGTCTGGTGGTTTGCCTCTTCTTCGTCCTCCTGTTCTTCATCTTCCGCCTGTCCTGCTGGCCATGCCACCAGCACATTTTGCAGCATCATAGCCATAAACTCTCCCACCACCATCATCTCAGCATGCAACTCTCGCCCTATAGTGTTCATTTCTGCTTGCAGATGCTTATGTTCCTCTGCTTCAGCTGCTCACAGGCCAGTCACACTGGGGAGTCCCCGTTCATCTGAGTGTAGGGTTCCCGAGCATCTGTCACCTCGATCCCAACAGCTCTGAGCTCTATCATACTCCCTGGCTTACCAAGCAGCCACCAAGAGCCACATCTGCCAGTGTGTGGGAGTTGTCCCTGGTCACTCTGTTCCTGGCATCCCCACTCCACCAAGGGCCTGGTCTCTGCTCCATGATGAACTTGGAGGGAGGCAACAAAGCAGGAGTCAAGTGGCACCTTTAAGACCAAGTTTTATTCAGAACGCAAGCTTCTATGTGCTCTCTGAGCACACTTCATCAGGAGGTGGCGGCGGCTATAAGCATAGACAGCTTCAAGAGGGGGTTAGATAAAAATATGGAGCAGAGGTCCATCAGTGGCTATTAGCCACAGTGTGTGTGTGTGTGTGTGTGTATATATATGGGGGGGGGTGGGGGGTGGGCTCCCTCTGGGTGTCCTGCCCCCCCAGGGAAAGTGCACGTGCAATACATCGCCTCTCCTTTCCCGGTGTAGTGAACGCTGCGTGGTCACTGTCTGGCTATGCCTGGCAGATGGTCACTGCAATGGCCTCTCCTACATTACTGCATCCGTGGCAACACCTTCTCGCTGGTCCCCCCTGTTTTTACAGAGTTTGCCACGTCATGGTGCGACCGAATGTCCGGCGGTATAACCGGATGGGCAGGCTGGGCTCATTAACCTCACCAGCCAGGAGAAGGAAAACTCTAACATCAAGCCCGGGCAGACAGAGCTTGTTAATGTAACATCTACCACCTGGAGGACTCGCTGCCGGCGTCCCGGCTTACTGGGCCATGGCAGATGACCCCAAGGTGAAAGGGTGGAGCCAGTACTGCGCACACTGCGCTTCACCTAAAAATTCCTCTGCGCAGGCCTGAAGGGTATCCACATCCACAACCCACGACATACCAAGTCCTGCAGCAATGGGCAAGGGGCGAAACGGCAGGTGGAAGATGCCACTGGAAGCCACAGTCCTGATCCTGCATGTAGGCAGTTCTGGGTATTGGTTGCCTGATGCTGACCCGGAGACAAAAGCATTTTTCGGCAGCACCCTGAACGACCAAGCAGCCTTATTTAGGGACAGCACTGCTTGCTCCGTATGGAGAGGGGCCTAGAAAAGGTGGCCTAAACAAAGCTCGTCTCCTCCCCCCCAGTTAGCTAGCCGTGGTCAACGGGCATCCTTACTTGCGGTCGAAAAATAACAACAAAGAAAAGGCATGCACCTGCCTCACAAAGTGTGCAAAGACTAAAGCTTGTGTGTAGGAACATCAGAACCATGCTTGACACAATAGACCTGTTGCATTAACCATCACCAGTGGACTGACCTAGCCTCAGATCGCAAAGCATGGAGGCACACCATCCACCAGGCTGTCTCTTCCTTTGAGAACGCACGTATAGCTGGTCTTGAGGACAAAAGGAGATTGAGGAAGAATCGTACTGCTGCAGCACCAACCCCAAATCAGACTTTTCCCTGCAGCCACTGTGGCCGGACCTGCCTGTCCTGCATTGGTCTTGTCAGCCACCAGCGAGCCTGCAGCAGATGTGGACTACTGCACCTTTCTTAAATCTTTGTTCGCGAAGTCAAGCTGAGAGAACAGTGGCCAAATATATAGAGCACACGGAAGCTTACGTTCTGAATAAAACTTGGTTGGTCTTAAAGGTGCTACTTGACTCCTGCTTTGTTCAACTGCTTCAGACCAACACAGCTGCCCACCTGGATTTATTTAGAGGGATGTAGGCACCTTTGACTTTCCATCTCCGTCAGGGATTTTCAGTTCAGAGTTCTTTGGTTTGTTCTTGCCTGAGGGATTGTTCTTTGCAGTGCTGGCAGCCACATCCATCTCTTCACCAGATCCCCTTGTGGTGATGGGCAGAATGAAGGATTCAGGCCATTCGCAGCTTTGGGCTGAATCTGGCAAAATGTAAGGTTTTGCCCAGATGCTATCATTTTTAATTTATTTATTTTATTTACTTGGGATTTATGTCCTGCCCTCTCCACGAGCGAACTCAGGGGAGCTAACAATAATTTAAAATAACAATATTGGATTACAGTATTAAAACAATAAAACTTAAGCAATTAAAATCAGTCAAGCTATATTATGTTGCTACATTATGATGCTCAGAAAAAAAATTAAATAGGTGAAATCACAACTTTCTTCAGCAGACAGTCTAGTTAATATTGATGTTGTAATTGCTTTTTTCCTGACAGTGGTCCTTATGATGGTCTCCATTTCCTCATAACTGATGTTGTTCAGCCTATATTGAAGTGGCAGTCCTCTCCCATTCAGAAATCTCATAGGCCAGTCAAAATAGCTCTCTTTTGCAGGCCCTGCAGAATTGGGAAAGATCCTTCAAGTATCTTATGGCCTCTGGGACAGCATTCCACATCATTGACACTGCCACTGAGAAGGCCTTGGACCTTGTAGAACTCAGTCTGGCCTTCCTTGGTCCAGGGTAGAGAGCAGATTTTGTTCTCCTGAATGCAGTGCTCTCTGGAGGACGTATAGGGAAAGACGGTCCCGTAGATAGACAGGCCCTTGACCATATAGTGTCAAGCATTGTTTAATCTCTCTTTTATTGTATGAATAAAACCAATATATTATAGAGATGTTACTAACTCTAAATTAAACCTGGGCACATCAAAGTAGAAATGTAGAGACAGAGCTTTCACGCCTCTTTTGCTTTCACTAACAAATGCAGGAATTTGCTCTTTAAAGATAAAGCCTCCAGGGACAGTTTCCCAGGCTAGTCCTGGGCCCGGGAAGAATAACCACAGGGGAGATAAGGAAGTTATTGTGTGAACTTTCACACGTGAATGCAGGCTTGTTTAGAATGTGTAGCAATGTTTAGAGAACCTTTGATGTGCCATCTTTAAGTATGCATTCTACCGTTACTTTGTATCAGTTCCAATACCCAGCTCAATAGAGCCACATGGATTATCAATAAACCATACTTTGTTTCAATTCAAGGACTGGTTCTGTTGAAAATTGTGTGCTTGACATATAGGGCCTTAAAGGACAATATTAGCACCTTGAAATGGATTTGGCATGCAGTAGGCAGCCAATGCAGTTCTTTCAGCACTGGTTGAATGTGCTCCCGTCAAGGGAGCCCCATTAACAACCTTGCTGCAGCATTCTGCACTAGCTGTAGCTTCTGAGTCAGAGTTAAGGGCAACCCCATGTAGAGGGCATTACAGTAGTCTATTCTCGAAGTGACAGTAGCATGGAACATCATCGCTAAGTCGCCGTGCTCCAGAAAAGGAGCCAACTGACATTAT
This sequence comes from Heteronotia binoei, assembly GCF_032191835.1. Taxonomy (NCBI): domain Eukaryota; kingdom Metazoa; phylum Chordata; class Lepidosauria; order Squamata; family Gekkonidae; genus Heteronotia; species Heteronotia binoei. Next base: position 50,181,090 of record NC_083240.1, on the reverse strand, counting down.
AACAGTAATCCTTTATTTTGGGACTTATCTGGACTGGCAACCTGGCCCAATGGCGGCAAAGGCTCCAGACAACGGAACAGGAGTCGGCGGAAAACGACAGCGACCTGCTTTAATCGGTGCCGCAAAGCAGGTCCAGGAAACGCCGGCACTACTGACGGTGAGAGTTACCGGGGGTCTATTGTTTATGGCGGTCACCCTCCTGAACCCCAACCTCAAGCGGTTCATGCACGCCCGCGCCCTGATTGATTCCGGGTGCACTCGAGACATTATTAACCCGGCGCGCGCCTAACGTGGATGCCGGAGTGCCACCAAGCTTTCAATGAGCTCAAACAGCTTTTCACCTCCGAACCGGTACTAGCCCACCCTAATGAACTGAAACCCTTTGTTGTGCAATGTGACGCTTCCGACGTCGCCGTGGGAGCCATACTGATGCAAAAAAATGAGGGGGGGGGAACTCCGTCCCTGTGCCTATATCTCCCACAAATTTTCCAACGAACAGAGGAACTGGTCCGTGTGGGACAAAGAGGCTTCTGCGATCATGTTTGCTCTCAAAACATGGAGATCGTGGCTCGAAGGGGCTCGAGTCCCCTTCGAAATTTGGACCGACCACAAGAACCTGGAGGCCCTCACCGGCCGCCGCAAACTGACCGCAAAACAGATCAGGTGGGCCGGATTCTTCGCCAAGTTCGACTTCGTGCTAAAGCACATCCCCGGCACCAAAAACTTTTTGGCCGATGCGTTATCACGCATGCCCCAGCACGAGAGCCAGAGGGAGGAAGTAATCGACTCTCTCATTTCCCCCTCCGCCATCGCGGGGGGAGTAACCACCCGTTCAGGGAAACACACCGGGGCCCCCGACCCACAGCAGAAGGAACGCTTCGCGGCAGAAGCGGAGCTGGAGGGGCCGGAGCGACCCGACGGCCTCGAAAAGGGGGAAGGGGGGCTCTGGTTTCACAAAGGGAAAATTTATGTGCCCAAATCTCTGAGAAAGGAAGTCCTCGAGCGGGGTCACTCTAGCCGCCTAGCTGGTCATTTCGGTTATGTGAAGACTCTCAACTTAATTACCCGACAGTTTTGGTGGCCCAAAATGAAGAGGGATGTCTCTGAGTTCGTCCTTGCCTGCCCCACGTGTATCATGTCCAAACGCAGAGGGGGGAAACCACCTGGCCACTTAGTCCCCCTTCCAACAGCGAGCCGTCCCTGGGCAGTAGTCTCTATGGACTTCATTGTAGAACTCCCTCCCTCCCAGGGGAAAACGGTGATACTGGTGGTGGTAGATACATTCTCTAAACAAGCCCACTTCGTCCCCTGCAAAAAACTCCCTACTGCCAAAAAATTAGCCCAGCTGTTCTTTAATCACGTGGTCCGCCTTCACTCGTTCCCAGACAAGGTCATTAGTGACCGTGGGCCACAGTTCGTTGCCAACTTCTGGCGGGAGTTCTGCAAACTAGCAGGTATCGAGCAGGGACTTAGCTCCGCTTACCACCCACAAACGGACGGACAGACGGAGAGGGTTAACGGGCTTCTTGAGCAATACCTGAGGTGCTACATTAACTACCAACAAACAAATTGGGTAGAATTGCTCCCCTTCGCAGAATATGGGTACAACAACAGCCTCCATAGCTCGACCAAAACTTCCCCCTTCCAAATAGTCAATGGCTACGAAGGGAAACCCTTCCCCAACCTCCCTCTACCATCCGGGTCTCCGGAACCCACTTCTTGTCAACAATGGTGGGAAGGGATACGGGGGGGGGGGGGTGATCCAAGAAAACCTAGAGGAGGCGAAGGAGGAGTACAAACGCCACTTCGACAAAAAGCACGCCCCCCAGTGGGAGGGGGAGACAGTCTTTCTGTCCACCAAGAACTTGCCCCTCCCGCAGGGGTGTCGCAAGCTCGCTTTGAAATACTTGGGACCCTTCAAAATAAAAAAGGTTATCAATAAGGTGACCGTAGAGCTTGAGCTTCCTAAATCGTTGAGTAAGATCCACCCTGTTTTTCATTGCAGCCTTCTTTGCAAAGACCCTGGAGCTACGTCCTTTCACCCTCGCCCTCCGGAACCGCCTCCGACGCTAGTGAGAGGGCAGAGTCACCATGAGGTGCAGGAGATTTTGGATTCCAAAATCCAACGGGGTGTGTTGTACTACCTTATCAGGTGGAAGTACTTCCCCCCGAGCTGTGATGAGTGGGTAAAGGCTAGCGATGTATCCGCCCCGCAATTGCTTAAAAGGTTTCACCTGCTGTACCCACACAAGCCCAAGGCGAAGAGCTAAGGGGGGGCAGTATGTCAGAACTTGTAACTTTCTCTCTCTTTGCCTTGGCCAAACCGACTCCATGCTGTAACCTAACACTAACACAGAGTCCACAGCCTGAGCCATTAACCCTGCCCTCGTAGCTATTTCAAATATTTAGGGCTCCAGGGCGGGCGACAGATAGTCTCTGTTCAACATCCACAGGTGCCCTTTTGAAGACAGGCCGTTTGGCCTTCACCACGGGGAGGCACCCTCCCTTCTGATAACGAAGCCTGGGAAAAGAGACACTTGTCTGTAACCCGTGTGAATGATAGCTTTATTGTACTTTACTGATGGCATAAAATGTAACCAAATGCCAGGGCTCGGCATTACTGTTATCTCGTTGCTCTAGCACTGTAGTTCTTCAATAAAGATCCTAACTTTGCAACAAGTATTGGAATCGTCTGAAGTTCGTTCCAGTTCGTTCCACTGCCCCTCTAGTCATCTTTTTTTTTAATAAATATTTTTATGTTTTATTGACTCTTGTAAAATTGACCATTACAACGCATGAATGTTGGAATTACAAATAACCCTCCCCCCCCCCCCAAACTCCCCATCTTCTCTTAGTCTTTCCCCCTCAGCCAAGGGCACAAAGTCTTGATCTTCCACTGAATGTCCTTCCTTGTTTCTCCTGAGATCCATTCTAAATAAGGGTTCCATCTGGTCTCGATTTCCTTGGCTTTATCTTCCCATGTGGAATCCTTGTTGATTGTTGCCACGATGTCAGACTGTATGTAATCAAACAAATAGTTGTGCCAGATTTCTATTGACCATTTACTTTTATCTTTCCACCCCAAAGCGATGACCGCCTTCCCCGCTAGTATCATTGCCTTGACAAGGTTTTGAGTGGGTCTACTTAGTGCCGGACTTCCTGTTGTGCCTAACAACATCATATTAAAGCCAATGGTTAATGGTACATTGGAGACTTTTCTAATAAATTCAATAATTTCCCCCAGAAGGGTTTAATCTCTTCACACTCCCACCACATATGTGCAAACCAACCCTTAAATTGTTTGCAATGCCAGCACTTGGAACTCATTCCTGGGATTATATTGGCTATTTGTGCGGGTGTTTTGTACCATTTTGTGAAAAATTTATATTCCAGTTCTTTAAATTTGATTACTTTAATCCCTTCTAGTCCTTCCAAGATTTTCCCAGCCAACCTCTCTGTTAACTGACCTTCATGACCCCAAATCTTTTGTAAATGTACTATTATTTTATCTTTATTTGAAATCATTTTTCTGTATAGTAACCCTACTAGACCCTTCCTTTGTTTGGCCATTACTTTATATATCTCTTCCATTGGAGCGTCTAACCAAAGCTCTCCCCTTTCACTGATCTTCTTAACTATCTTATGTAAGCCTGCTATGTTTAACCAGTATTGATTACCTAAATCTTCTGTAATTTCCTGTAAAGGTTTCAGTTTACCACCCCTAAACATATCGCCCACTCTATAATAGCCTTTGTTTTTAAGCCTTCCCCACCATTTTATAGCATGCGCCTCCTTAACAATAGCTTCTAGGGGGGTCCATCTTGAAACCTTTCCTAGCCACTGTGGGTACCATTTCATCCAGGTTTCTAATGATGCTCTTCTGGGCCCTATGGCTAATTTTAGATCTTTTGTCGACACTGTGGAAAAAAATACCAAATCTTCCAATACCACTGTTAACTGCATTCTCGAAATTAATCTACTTCTGTACCTTATCCTCACTCAGTTCTAGTAACGCTCTTAGTTGGAAGGCCTCATAATATTTACTTAAATCTGGAATTCCCCAACCTAATTCTGATTTATGGTTGTATAGAATTCTCTTATGAAACCTACATTTTTTATTATTAAAAATCCACACTTTAATTGCTTTATTCCATTGTTCAATTTGATTTTTCCTCAAACCTAAGGGCAACGTTTGGAATAAATACATTAACTTTGGTATCAAGAACATTTTAAGGGATCTTATTCTAGTTGATATCCCTAGTATTTTATGATTCCATTTATTCATATCTCTCCCTATTTTCTTCCATATTTTACCATAGTTCTCATTTATCATTTTGTCCATTTTTTTTTTTTTGCAGGACTATCCCTAGGTATTTAAGTCTCTTGGCCCCAATTCCTATATTTGTAATCCTATTTATTTCCTGTTTTTTCTCTCTATTAACATTAAGGTATAAAATTTCTGATTTTGCCATATTCACTGAACACTTTTCAAAATCATCTAAAATTATCTTAATATCTTTAACTCCGTCTTTGGGGTTAGACATAATTACTATGATATCATCCGCAAATAAATTAATTTTCATTTCTTCATTACCTGACTTATACCCCTCTATCCTCCCCGCATTCCTAATTCGCTCTGCTAATTGTTCTATAGCTATTATAACTATGAGCAGGGATAGTGGACAGCCTTGTCTTACCCCTCCCTTGAATTGGAAACGCTTGTGAGTGGCCAGTGTTCTCTAACTTTTGCCTTACCTCCATTGTATATTTCCTGTATGGCGTGTAAGAACCGTTCCTCTAAACCTATCTTCTTTAATATTTGCCACAAGAATTCATGTGAGAGAGTATCAAAGGCTTTGTAAACATCCAACTTTAACAGAGCTATTTTTTTCGTTTGGCCATGGTGCAGTACATTTAAGATATTTCTAATGGGATGAGCAATAGATCTACCCTCAATGAAACCGTATTGGTCCCCTTTTATAATTGATGGGATAACTCTCTTAAGTCTATTTGCTAAAACCTTAGCAAAGATCTTATAATCTTGATTTAGTATACTAATGGGCCTATACGAACCTACTTCTTCCGGGTCTTTCTGGGGCTTTAATATCAAAATTATTTCTGTTTCCTTCCATGAGTCCGGGGCTTTTTTTCCTTCCAAGACTTTGTTAAAAACTACCTGCAATTCGGGTGCTATAATTTCTACCATTTCTTTATAAAAGTCAGAAGTAAAGCCATCCAGCCCTGGTGATTTACCTTTTTTGAGCGCTTTTATTACTTCCTTTATCTCTTGGAGTGTAATCTCAGCTCCCAGTGAGGCTTTCGCTTCCTCCTCTATGATTAGCTTAGGTGCGTCCCACACCTCCGTTATATTCTTTTTCATATATAACTTTTTATAGAAGTCCTCAAATGCCTTAGTGATTTCCTTAGAGTTTTGAGTTGTATTATTATTAATTTTTATATTCCTAATTGATTGTTTTGCCTTTTTAACTTTCAAATAATTGGCTAACCTTTTTGCTGTATTAATACTATTCCTCTGGAAATCGTTCCTAACCATTATTTCCTTTTTCCACATTGTTGCCATATCTAGGGCTTCCAACTGTTTTTGAATCTCTTTAATTCTAATCTGTAAACTAGGATTACACTTTCCCATTATTTCTTTTTGTAACTCCTCCAATTCATTAAGTTTTGTTTGCCTTTTTTTATACCATTCCCTTTTTATGTCTTTTTCTTTCCTAACCAAATGGCCCCTTATTACCGCTTTAGCAGCGTCCCATAATATATTAGTTGACACAGTGCCTCTATTTCCCTTAAAATATAATTTTAACTGTGTCATTAAGTATTCCCTATCCTCTTCTTTTGCCATTACCAGGTTGTTATACCTCCAAGGTCTGTTTGTCGAGGGAAGATTTAGTTCTAATTCTATACTTAAAGGGGCATGGTCAGAAATCAAAATTGGATGGGTCTTGATCTCTTTAACCACCATATTATTATTTTTTCCCAAAATTATATAATCTAAGCGGGATGCTGTTTTATGTCTACTAGAAATGTGTGTCGGGCTGGGTCTCGTGTCGGTAAACTCATGAGCGTCCTTCAAGCCCCAATCTCTTAGCTTAATACTATTGTTCTTGGTTATGTCCGTATTTAAATCACCCACTACAATTAGTTCGCCCTCTGAAAACTGTTGTATCTTCTTAAAAACCAAGTTTAAGAATTTCCTTTCTCTTTTATTTGGTGCATAAACATTTACTATAGTGATTTTTATGGCTTCCAGCTTAAACTTAACTAACAGGTATCTACCTTCCTTATCTACTAATTTTTCAATGTCCTCCACCTTAGTATCCTTACGAATCAATGTAGCTACCCCTTTGGCTTTGGAAGACCCCCTTGCTTCTGCTAAAACCTGCCACCTCAAATCTTTTATCAATGGTTTTCTATCATTTATTTTTTTGTGAGTTTCCTGTAGGCACAACAGATCAATTCTTTGTTCTTTAGCCATTTTAATTACTCTGAATCTCTTAAGATTTGATGTTAGGCCATTCACATTCAGTGAAAGCACTCTTAAAGATCTATCCATTCTCTTTATTTGTAACAAACTTGGGCCCTACTGGCTGAGGGTATTTTACTTTAATTCTTACTAAAAACCCACCCCCCATTCCCTTCCCCTGTGGCACAGACAACTTTCTGGATGAGGCAATCATCCTGTCTTCCACCTTCCAGGGAGAACGCACCCTGACCCTCCTCTTATAACTTCTACCTAAAGTTGGCTCAAATTGTTTTATACTTCCCTTTAGTAGTCCATTCTTGGCCTTTTCTCTTGTCTACTTGAGCTTCCTTCTCCCGGGTCCACATCAAGATCCACTGTTGCTTCTTCTTTTTCCTCTCTCAGGTCGTCTGTGGCGATGCCCAGGTGAGTAAGGAGATCTCTTGCTTCCTTAGGGTTGCGGGCAACCAACATTTTTTCGTCTTTAAAAATAATTATTGAGGAAGGGTATCCCCAAGAGAATTTAATCTTATTGTCATATAATTTTTGCCCAAAGGGTCTCATTAGCCTTCTCTTTCTGATGGTTTTCTGGCAGAAGTCTTCCCTCACCCAAACTTTCCTTCCTCTAAAAGAAAGGTCTTTCTTTTTTTTCAAAGTCTTGAAAACTGTCTGCTGAGTCTTTTCCCTTGAAAATTTAATTATGACTTCCCTTGGGGCACCACTATCTTGTCTCCTTTGCAGTCTATGAGCCCTCTCAATGTCCTGAGATTGCAGAGTAACTCCTTGCTCACCCATCCAGTCTATAAGAGTTCCTTCCAGCAGTTTATTATTTATTTCCTCTGAAATTCCACCCAGAATCAAATTCGCTCTTCTATTACGGTCAGAGAGTTCAGTAAGCTGCATATTCAGCTGGACTATTTTCTGTTTGTTAGATAAGGCAAGCTCATTAGCCGAAACAGCAGTGCTCCGGGTGTCTTTGAGTTCGGCTGCCAATTCTGAAACTGCCTCTCTCACTGACTTAATTTCAGATCTTATCTGGTCCTGGGACGACATTATTAAAGCCTGGAAAGCAGACATTTGTTCTGATATTTCTTTAATTGATTTAGCCATAATTACTTATTAATTCTTCTGGAGCTACACGCAACACGCTGAGTAATTAGCCTGGGCGTTGCCTCCTTAATTTGATAGTAAGAGTTGTTATCTTACCCTCTGGGACCCCAGAAAGGAATTCTTACATTCTTCAGACCTTCGTAAGTAAGCTCCTTCTTCAAATAGCCACTTCGGTGGGAAGGGCGGGATATAAATCAAAATATAAATACATAAATAAATAAATAAATAAATAAATAAATAGTCTTGCCAAAAGGCTATTTACATTCTTTTGAGCTATTTAAAATTCCAATCCGAAGGGGAGGACGAGCAAACAGCCGGCTTCCTCAGCGCATGTGTACCATCCCCTGCCCCTCTAGTCATCTTAATCACCATTTCATTGATTGTAACTCTGGGGTGTACCATGGTGCAAATCATGAATGGGAATGAAGAGGACATTGGGGAGCAATCTTGTTGATAGCTGCAGAGAGCCAGTTATTCCAAGTCTCCGCAAACTCATCCAATGAGTCACCAGAGGGCCAGGGAACTGAAAAGCCATCTGAAACTGCATTGAGTCCATCTAGCTTCATGGGCAAGCTAAAACCTGCTCACTGCCTAAACAGGGTAGAGGTTGGATATCCACACAGGCCTTCAGGGCATAGTGGTCTGACCACAGCACTGCCTCAGCAGAAATCTGATCCACTACAACTCCCATCACAAAGTTCAAGTCAAGCATGTGCCCGGTCTGGGACACAAACTGGAAGGAGAGCAAGTCTTCTTATATCTCAGTCTCCTTCCATTCCAACTCTGTCTGCTCCCACCACTGTACTTTCCCTTCCACAGAAGCACTGTAATCCCTGACCAGACATCATCCCCTGGTGATCTTCGCTTCTTGAGTATATGCAGAAGAAGCTTTATTAGTAGATCAGAGAGCAACCATGATCAGCATGCGATTTGCAAGTCTGTGTCTTGACAGACTAAGGTGGGTGGGCAGACCACCTCAGTTTTCCTGTGCCCACCAAAGTAATTTGAATTATTCACTAAAAGTCCCTCCTCAGGCCTCACTGATCTTCTCCTTCCAGGTCACGTCCCACATACTCTCTCTGGTTCAGTGGGTCCATATCAACGTTGTCTAGAGACACCAGATTAGAGTTTTCTCCCTGCTCTCCCTTTCCACCTGCGAGCCTGGAACATCCCACCACGTACACAAAGCACTAACTCTTCAGAAAGTATACTGGGTGTTAGTAGTCGTGGATACATTTGTAAAATGGGGTTAGTGCATCATTTGAAAACAATTGCATCTGCATGAGGTTGAGCAGGTAATGAGCAAAAGTGCAGCAAGAGCAGCAAGAGCAGCAATACATGTACTGGTGCCACCCCAGCCATACTTGTCAGGGACCTGTTCCTGACAACAGGTAGCTAGGCGCTAATAATTTTGTTCTGCTAAGACTTTCAGAATTACTGTCATGATCCTAGGTCTAGTGAAGCCTACAGGCTCCAGAGAAGCCTGCCTAGGAGTTACTAAAGAAAGCCTGCATTTCCCAGGATCCCCTCTGTCCCTCTGATTGGGTGGCAAAGTTTTGGAGGGAAACTAGCCCAGAGAGGGGTGGGACCTGGGATGAGAGCATAAAAGAGTCAAGCACAGACAGGGTGTGTTCTCTCTGGGAAAGGCTGCAGGAGAGAAGGCAGCAGGAGGGATTCCTTATCCAAGGTGATGAGTTCTGGTATTAGAGGAAGGGAATGTCTAGTTGCATCAGGGCTTCTGTTTATTTGCACCCACCTTTACTGTATATGAGAGCCCCGTGGCGCAGAGTGGTAAAGCTGCAGTACTGCAGTCCCAAGCTCTGCTCACGACCTGAGTTCGATCCCGGAGGAAGCTGGGTTTCAGGTAGCCGACTCGAGGTTGACTCAGCCTTCCATCCTTCCGAGGTCAGTAAAATAAGTACCCAGTTTGCTGGGGGAAAAGTGTAGATGACCGGGGAAGGCAATGGCAAACCACCCTGTAAAAAAGTCTGCCGTGAAAACATTGTGAAAGCAATGTCACCCTAGAGTCGGAAACAACTGGTGCTACCTTTACTGTATATATATTTCATTGTTTTTACTCACATTATTTGAGCACTGTAAATAAACTGCTGTTGCTATACTGCTTGGGTCCTCACGTCTTCTTGGTTACAGTTAAAAGGTATTTGCTAATAAGGAAGATGGGGTGGTTGGGTGTTCTGGGCCCTCCCATGCAGTCCCTTACCAGAGTGGTGGTAGCCAGTAGCAGGGCCTCCTAGACCTCTGCTATGTGACAATTAATTTTGGGTTTAATTAGCAAGCACATTTTGCTCCTTGTTGGGATAGTTGCACACACAAACCCTTCTCCTTCTGTGTATGCTGGATAAGCTGAACCTTCTAAAACAAAATCTCCCTTACTCATTAGATGCTATGTATATGTAGCAAGCTGGCTGCATGCTTTCACCTGGTGGGCATACAGCATGCTCTAAAGAATGGAAGGGCAGCTTTGCATTTACATAGGGACCCCATTTAAACCTAAGGCACAATGCTCACTATTTGTTGGCACTTTAACTAGATTGTATTCACTGCAGTGGGAGTGAGGTTACTTTAAGGAAGGCTTCAGACTTTGTGCTTCTGTTTTTGTGGAGTGTTTTACTGCTGCAGAATTGCATTTGTTGCATTGGTAAAACATTTCCAGGGGAAAAGATAGTTTTGAGGTGACCATGTAATAATGAAATTGCCTTTTTGTACTGTTTCTGCATATTTTTTTTACTTGCGAAAGAATGAGAACACACGAATGGTTCTCATGCATGCTCCCTACTGATTCCTAATGAACACGGGTTATTGAGGAAGACTCAGCATGGGTTCTGCAAGGGAAGATCTTGCCTCACTAACCTGTTACATTTCTTTGAGGGGGTGAACAAACATGTGGACAAAGGCTCCTTAGAAAGCTTGAGAGTCATGGAGTAAAAGGACAGGTCCTCTTGTGGATCAAAAACTGGCTGAGTAATAGGAAGCAGAGAGTGAGTATAAATGGGCAGTCTTCGCAGTGGAGGACGGTAAGCAGTGGGGTGCCGCAGGGCTCGGTACTGGGTCCCATCCTCTTTAACTTGTTCATAAATGATTTAGAGTTGGGAGTGAGCAGTGAAGTGGCCAAATTTGCGGATGACACTAAATTGTTCAGGGTGGTGAGAACCAGAGAGGATTGTGAGGAACTCCAAAGGGAGGCTGGGTGAGTGGGCGTCAACGTGGCAGATGCGGTTCAATGTGGCCAAGTGCAAAGTAATGCACATTGGGGCCAAGAATCCCAGCTACAAATACAAGTTGATGGGGTGTGAACTGTCAGAGACAGACCAAGAGAGAGATCTTGGGGTCATGGTAGATAATTCACTGAAAATGTCAAGACAGTGTGCGTTTGCAATAAAAAAGGCCAACGCCATGCTGGGAATTATTAGGAAGGGAATTGAAAACAAATCAGCCAGTATCATAATGCCTCTGTATAAATCGATGGTGCGGTCTCATTTGGAGTACTGTGTGCAGTTCTGGTCGCCGCACCTCAAAAAGGATATTATAGCATTGGAGAAAGTTCAGAAAAGGGCAACTAAAATGATTAAAGGGCTGGAACACCTTCCCTATGAAGAAAGGTTGAAACGCTTAGGGCTCTTTAGCTTGGAGAAACGTCGACTGAGGGGTGACATGATAGAAGTTTACAAGATAATGCATGGGATGGAGAAAGTAGAGAAAGAAGTACTTTTCTCCCTTTCTCACAATACAAGAACTCGTGGGCATTCGATGAAATTGCTGAGCAGACAGGTTAAAACGGATAAAAGGAAGTACTTCTTCACCCAAAGGGTGATTAACATGTGGAATTCACTGTCACAGGAGGTGGTGGCGTCCACAAGCATAGCCACCTTCAAGAAGGGGTTAGATAAAAATATGGAGCAGAGGTCCATCAGTGGCTATTAGCCACAGTGTGTGTGTGTGTGTGTGTATATATATATATATATATATATATATATATATATATATATATATATATATATATATATATATATATATATATATATATATTTATTTGGCCGCTGTGTGACACAGAATGTTGGACTGGATGGGCCATTGGCCTGATCTAACATGGCTTCTCTTATGTTCTTATGTTCTAATACTGCAGTTCCACCCTTGGAAACATGACTAGGTTATTTAGAACTTCAAAATCTGTGGAAAGATTCGGATGAGAATTTTAGAAGCATCTGCAGTGATTATCTTCCTAATTCCCCTCCATCTTCTCAGGAATTAGACCTCCATATTCACTGTTGGGACTCGCACCACACTATTCATGGAATTGCAGTGGGGTAAAATAGCATCAAGGGGACAACTGTGCAATCACAACTTAATGTCAGAGGTGTGCACTGCAATCCCGACTAATTATTTCTCCAAAGTTAAGAGCTCAGACATTATTGGGAAAGAAAATGAATGAGTCTGGAATGGTTGCTACTTATTCAAGCCCTGCAACTTACATCAGAGGAGTGGGTTGTCAATCTGCTCATTCAAATAGGTAATATATTCTATTTGGTGCATTTTAGGCTGATGTCAGTAACTGCAAAGGGTTTTAATCTGATTTGCACATAGCAGCAAAGGTTGAAAACATTGCAAAAGTATGAGCTATTAACTGCAGCCCATCTCATTATCAGAAATGTAATCAGCAAGTCTCCGTCAGACTCATTAAGCTGAGCTCCGTTTCTGTCATATACTAAAGATCCATGAGACAAGAGAGGGAAAAAAGCCATTCAACAGCAGTAATACTGATAAATTTGCTGTCTAAAGCAGGGCATCAACAAGGAAATGGAGAACACTTGGTCTTACAACTCTTTCCTGGTAAGGGGGGGGAGGGAATTTAAAAAATGTGTAGTCAGACTCTGCTGATTGAATCCAGGACTACAAAAGTTGGGTTTCTCCTGGTAACCAGCAGAGGATGGGGAGACTTACCAGAAGAAAGAGGAAAGCACAGGAAGTGACATAATCACACTGCGACATCACTGCAATGCTGTGGTATTTGGACAAAAATCCAATGGAAAAAGAGTTTTGAGATGCAAAGTAAGCCTTCTTTGTGGCCTTGACTGGCATCTCATAGGTCTTCATAAACAGCCTGTAAGATGTTCTTGACACCTCGTCACGGGTATATCACCAAACGCCTCTCTAGCTGTGTAAGCCGCTGTTTCATCAGCTGCAATTCTGGGATATACCACCGAGCAAACTTTGAAAGGCGGTGAAGAGGGTGCTGGAGAGTGATCTCGTCGATGGCAGCGGAGAGATTTGATACCACGTCTCCGCTAAATCATCTAACGAGTTGCCAGGGGGCCAAGGATCCCACAGTGCCATGTGAAACCACATAGGATCCATCTGGCTCCATGGGCAAGCAAAAATGTGCTCTCCACCTAAACAGGGTAGTAGTGACACAACCATACGGGCCTTCAGGGCATAGTGGTCTAACCATGGCACTGATGCAGCATTAATCCGATGCACCGTAACCCCCGCCACAAAGATCAGATCCAGCGTGTGCCCGGCCCAATGGGTAGTGGTCGTTACATATTGGGAGGAGTCCAGTCTCTGTCAGAAAAACTCTGTCAAAGGCAGCATATTATCAACTTTTGGTTTATCCTTCTGTTTTTCCTCCTTATCTTGCTTGGGAGACATGTTTCCATAGTCTCTTAATTAGGTTCAAAGAAGCTAAAAATAACAAATATAGAGTGAACAGATGGTGAGCCACTGGTAATGGCTACCGCCCAACTTTGGGTCATAGCTCCACTCTCCCTTTTTAATATCAACAGTGGTTTCCCCCATGTCAAGAGATGTCTGACATTAAGTTTGGGGACAAGCTCAATTAACCCATCTGATACACCTAAGAAATAATGGTCAACCCTTTTCCAAAGCTGAATTAGAATTGAAAATCAATAAACCAATTGTTTTTTTGTTAAAACAATTTTATTGGTAACATATGGTAATAAATCTATCCCATATATTACTTTCTACCCACCCCTCCCCCCGTTACTTGACCCCCGCCGGTGTTATTTACTTAAAATGCTAATACTTAAAGGTACCCTTAACTATTAAAACAAAAAATTATATTCTTTTTCTTTCTAAAACTTAATCATTATTAGAAATTGTCCACTCTTTTTCAACATATCTTCTAAACTTTTTCCACTCTGTCTTAAAAACGTCTAAATCATAATCTCTTAATATTCTTGTTAATTTGCCATTTCGCTCCATGTCATTACTTTTATAATCCAATCCATTTTTCTGGTATTTTTTCTTGCTTCCACAACTGCACATATAATGACCTAGCAGCTGAAAGCAAGTACCAAATTACAGTTCTATCTTCCTTTGGAAATGTTTCCATTTGTAATCCCAACAGAAAAGTGTCAAGTCTGCTGTATTTTGATCAACCTATTTTCTAACTCTGGTTCAGAAGTAAGGAATTCTGGGTAGCTTACAATGAACACCGAATGCTGCTAGCTAACTCTCCTTCCCCCCTCCTAGCTATGCCTTTGTTATGTAGCCTGCTTTGAAATGCTGATATGTGAACAAGATAGTGGAACCTTCTCAGGCCGGGTGTCTGTGGGAGTGTGAAGTGCCAAGGCCTTGGCTTGGGAACGAGGGAGTAACATCCTAGTACGAAAATATACTGCATAGAGTGCCCCGCCCATAGGAATCCTTTGATCTATACCTTAAATGCTCGGTTAATGTCTATGTACCCCAGTCCTTCAATCTCTATCATGGTCTTCAGTTCTGCTTTCAATAAACTAGCAACTTTGTTTCAACCAAAGACTCGTTATTGAATCCAGCCGACTTGACATTTTGAAGGATGCAAACTAAACTGGACGCCTGCCTGCCAGGCGGCTTTCGACCGGCTCAAGCAACTGTTCACTAGCGAGCCGGTCCTAAGCCACCCGGATGAGCAGAAGGGCTTCATGGTGCAATGCGACGCTTCCGACGTCACCGTAGGAGCCATTTTCATGCAGAGAGATGGGGAGGGGAAACCGCGGCCCTGTGCCTACATTTCGCGGAGGTTCTCCGACGAGCAGAGGAATTGGTCGGTGTGGGACAAGGAGGCTTTCGCAGTCATGTTTGCATTGAAAACCTGGAGGTCATGGCTAGAGGGAGCCAGAGTGCCATTTGAAGTGTGGACTGACCACAAAAATCTCAAAGCGCTAACGGGGAAAAGGAAACTGAGTGAAAAGCAAATCAGGTGGGCGGGATTCTTTTCCAAATTCGATTTCACCCTAAAACACATCCCGGGGACCCGGAATTTCTTGGCCGACGCTCTGTCCAGGCTCCCACAACACGAGAGCCAGAGGGAGGAGGTGGTAGACTCATTAATATCCCCCATGCAAGTGGAGGCCATGGTCACCACCCGCTCACAAAAAAAGAGGGAGCTGGACGGGCTCAGCCGCGAACGCATCGCCTTGGAGACCGAGAGGGAGGGAGGTGGGCGGCCCGAAGGGGTGCAGAAGGGGAAAAACGGGTTGTGGTACAAAGGAGAGAAACTATACGTCCCGGTGGCACTGAGAAGAGAAATCTTGCAATTATGCCATTCATCTAAATTGGCCGGGCACTTTGGCTATGTGAAAACCCTGCACTTAGTGAACCGACAATTTTGGTGGCCGTCCCTGCGAAAGGACGTGTTGGAATTTGTAACCAGCTGCCCGGTGTGCATAATGGCGAAAAAGAGGGGGGGGAAAGCCCCCGGGTCTGTTGCAACCACTGGAGACGGCCAAACGCCCCTGGGCCATTGTGTCCATGGATTTTATAGTAGAACTTCCCTCTTCACGGGGGAAAACAGTCATTTTGGTGGTGGTGGACACGTTCTCAAAACAAGCTCATTTCATCCCTTGTGCCCAACTACCCACAGCCAAAAAACTGGCAACCCTATTCTTTGATCACGTGGCCAAACACCACTCAATCCCCGACAAAGTCATTAGTGACTGTGGACCTCAGTTCGTTGCCACCTTCTGGCGGGAGTTTTGCAAACTGTTAGGGATGGAGCAAGGGTTAAGCTCAGCGTACCATCCCCAGACGGACGGACAGACAGAGAGAGTGAACGGGGTGCTGGAACAATATTTGAGGTGCTTTGTGAGTCAACGCCAGTCCGACTGGGTAGATCTCCTCCCCTTTGCAGAATATGCCTATAATAACAGCACCCACAGCTCCACCAAGGCTTCCCCCTTTTCAACAGTGTTTGGGTATGAGGGAAAACCGATCCCGATGCTGCCGGGGGGGGTGGGGGAACCCAGGCACGGGCTCTGCCTTTGAACAATGGTGGCAGGGACCTAGCCAGTGCTGGCCATCCATCCAGGAGAACTTGAAAGTGGCAAAAGAGGCTTACAAGAGGCAGTACGACAAGTCTCATGTACCGGTTTGGGAGCTAAAGGTTGGGGACTCAGTATTCCTGTCAACGAAAAATCTGCCCCTCTCTCAACCCTCCCGGAAACTGGCTTTTAAATTCTTGGGTCCCTTTAAGATCAAGCGAGTAATCAACCCAGTGACTGTAGAATTGGATTTGCCTCCTGCCCTTGGTAAAATCCACCCTGTGTTTCATTGCAGCCTGCTCCGTCGAAGTCCGGAACCATCCAGTTGGCACCCTCCAGAATCAACATCCCTCCTTGCCAAGGGGGGGGGGGTGTCGGAGCCTCTCGGGCCCCAAAACACCAAGCTGTAATCGGGAGCAACTCCCTCCCCGAGCCGCGGGAGGGGCTTAGGGGGGGCAGTATGTCAAGTCTGCTGTATTTTGATCAACCTATTTTCTAACTCTGGTTCAGAAGTAAGGAATTCTGGGTAGCTTACACTGAACACCGAATGCTGCTAGCTAACTCTCCTTCCCGCCTCCTAGCTATGCCTTTGTTATGTAGCCTGCTTTGAAATGCTGATATGTGAACAAGATAGTGGAACCTTCTCAGGCCGGGTGTCTGTGGGAGTGTGAAGCACCAAGGCCTTGGCTTGGGAACGAGGGAGTAACATCCTAGTGCGAAAATATACTGCATAGAGTGCCCCGCCCGTAGGAATCCTTTGATCCATACCTTAAATGCTTGGTTAATGTCTATGTACCCCAGTCCTTCAATCTCTATCATGGTCTTCAGTTCTGCTTTCAATAAACTAGCAACTTTGTTTCAACCAAAGACTCATTATTGAATCCAGCCGACTTGACAAAAAGTCTCTGCAACTTTCTTGAATTCATATCCCAAGATCTTAGAAATTTCTTGCTGAATCATTTGCCAATACTTTTTTGCTCTTTCACAAGTCCACCACGTATGGTAGAAAGAACCTTCATTTTTTTACATTTCCAACATATGTCAGGCATCTTATTGTTCATCTTTGCCAATTTTTTAGGAGTCATATACCATCTGTACATAATTTTAAAACAGTTCTCTTTAATACTATGGCACGTCAAAAGCTTCATAGAATTCTTCCACAAGTATTCCCAAGTTTCCATCTGTATTTCTTTATTTACATTAATTGCCCATTTAATCATTTGAGATTTCACTACTTCATCTTCCGTAGACCATTTTAAAAGTAATGTATATATTTTTGAAATTAATTTTTCATTATCTCCAAGCAGAACTTTTCCATTTCTGTTTGTTCTTTTCTTATTCCCTCAGTTTTGATATCATTATCCACCAAACTCTTTATTTGTTGCATTTGAAACCAATCATATTTATTATTCAACTCTTCAGCAGTTTTCAATTCTATTTTGCCACTTTGTATTTTTAATAATTGATTATATGACAACCACTTTTCATCTATCTCAGCCATTATTTTTATTACTTCAGCTGGCACTATCCATAACGGTCTTCTCTCATCTCCATATTTCTTATATTTCATCTATGTATTTAGCAAATTATTTCTTATATAATGGTGAGAGAAAAAACCGTTCATCTTCTTTTTTCCATAATTCAAATACGCGTGCCAGCCAAATTTATTTCCGTGACCTTCCAGCACTAAGAGTTTTTTGTTTAACAGCATTATCCATTCTTTTATCCACACTAAACAAACCACTTCCTGATATAATTTTAAATTCGGTAGTTGAAATCCACCTCTTTCTTTTGCATCTGTCAAATTTTTCATTTTGATCCTTGGTTTCTTCCCAGCTCACACAAATTCTGAAACTTTTCTTCGCCATTTATCAAATTGTTTACTATCTTTCACAATGGGAATAGTTTGAAACAAATACATTATTCTTGGTAGAATATTCATTTTAATTGCAGCTATTCTACCCAGCAATGACAAATTAAGTTTATTCAATTTTAACGTAACTTCATCCATTTTACGCCATAGCTTCTCATAATTATTTTTAAACAGATCAATATTCTTCATTGTTACCTCCACACCCAAATATTTTACCTTGGAGGTAACTTCACAGCCTGTTAGTCTCTGCAATTCTTGTTGCTTATTTATTTGCATATTTTTACATAGAAGTTTCGATTTTTCTTTATTAATACATAATTCTGCCAACTCCCCATATTCTTGTATTTTGGCTAACAACAAAGGTGTGACTTGTATGGGGTTTTCATTTATAAACATTATATCATCTGCAAATGCTCTGTATTTGTATGTAAATCCTTTTATTTTTAATCCTATTTCTTTATCTTCTTTATGTTCTTCATAAACTCTACGCAGTTCCTGTGCATTTGTAATTGTGATTCTTTACCCCTGAAGTTCAAAGCTCAAACCTTCAGGTATTATCCATCTAAACCTCATTTCATTGTCCTGTAATTTTTCTGTCAGTTTTTTATATGTTCTTCTATCATTTATCACTTGCCTTGGCAACTCTTTCATAATTCTTACTCTGCTGCCTCCCACTATCAATGTCTTTTCAAAGTTTTTATTCATTATCTTTCCCACCATTTCTTTTGTCATGTATCTTATGACAACGTCTCTTGGTAAATTATTTTTCTTGGCATAGAGTGAATTCATTCTATACATATAGTCATACATATTTTTAGTCTCTTCAGGATTTTCCTCTAAAAATTCTGCAATTATTTTTATTATATATTCTTTCAAGTCACCATCTTCCTTTTCAGGTACTCCCCACAGACGTATCTGAGTCTCCATCAATTTGCAGCCATGGATTGTCACTTTTTCTTGTATTTTCAACAAGGTGGAGTCATGTACTTTCATTCTCTCTTCTGTCACCTGCACTTTCTTAGATGTTTCCTCTGTCTCTTTTCTGAGATCTTCCATATCTTTTTTAATCTCTTCTATAATTTCTTTTTTTGATGCAGTTATCATCTCTTTCATGCCTTTCATCATTCTGGCCTTTATTGCCTCTAATTGAACCTGCATTTTCTCCAATGAAGTAGCCCTTGTACGGGTTTGCTTGTGTTCTAACATTTAAAAACATCAAAAATGTTGATCTCACTAATTTCAAATTTGACTATCAGGTTCAAAAGATTAGCGCTTGCTTTTTATAACAAGCCTAATTTCGCCATCCTCAGAGCTTCCCAGACCGAGATATTAATTTTTAAAAATTTTAAATCCTTCAAAATGGCAGATGTGACTTTTTGCTTCTCTCTGAAATTTTTTTCCCTTTTTCTTTTAAAGGCTTCTAAAGTCCATTATAAACAATATGTCCAATAGTATTTATCTTCTTGTCATCATCTCAATTAATTCCAACAATTTTAATGTCCTGAACATTTTTAAAACATTATTTTAATTTTGACCTCCTTGCAATGGCCCCTGATGTTTCTCAATGGTATTATAGTCCTAGAGAAGGCTTTTCACCTTCTACTTCCTGCTTTACTTGCCACCAAATCTCATTTTCACTGGTAAAGAGATCTCACAATACTTGACATACTTTCTCTGTTGATTGTATATGCTACAGGTCTGTGACGATGGTGCTCTTTTTTCAAAACTGCAAGTAGACCAAACAATAAATTCCTTTCCACCTTTTAGCACTGTCCTTTAAATTTACAAAGTCCAAATTTCAGCTCTTCCTCCCTTCTTCGTCCAAGCTTTCTAAATTTCCATTTCCCAACTTCTGAATTTATTCTGTTTAGTTGTAAATAGTCCTGGAATGAAAGATAGTAATCTGTACCTTTTCTGCCAATTATCCAGATCCACACCGGTCTTGTGTAGCTTTAGAAGTTTAACAAAGTCCAAGAAGATTAGGATACTGTCGAGCTTATGTCAAATAAATGACCCTGAGAGCTTCTGCAGATGATGAAAATGCAACTCTTCTCCGGAGACCCCTCAAAGGAGCCCCCCCCCCCCCCCGGGACTCCCTTTTAGCCAAGGTAAATCTTCTCAAAGTTTCCTATGCATATCTTGGACTAATCTCTAACTGAGAAAAGTAGGCAGTAGGCATTAATTTGCCTTCCACTACCCCGAACAGAAGTTCCAGCCTGCTCCTGTTATGAGAAGAAGCTCAGCTCAACATTTTCCTCCCCTGGAAGTCCTCAATAAGCCAATTGTTGTTCAGTCACACAGTCAAGTATGACTCTTTGTGACTCCATGGACTCATGCCAGGCCCTCCTGTCTTCCACAATCCTCTGAAGTCTGTTCAAATTCATGTAAGTTACATCAGTAATGCTGTCCAGCCATCTCATCTTTTGCCGTCCCCTTCTTCTTTTGCCTTCTGTCTTTCCCAGCATCAGGATCTTCTCCAGGGAGTGCTCCCTTCTCATTTGGTAGCCAAAGCCAATACCTGGATATAAATATTTATTTATGTATTGCATTTATATCCTGCCCTCATCTAACAGGCTCAGGGCGGCTCTCTCTCAGCTTGACTTCGCGAATGAAGATTTAAGAAGGGTGCAGTAGTCCACGTCTGCTGCAGGCTCGCTGGTGGCTGACAAGACCAATGCGGGACAGGCAGATTCGGCCACAGTGGCTGCAGGGAAAAGTCTGATTTGGGGTTGGTGCTGTAGCAGTGCGATTCTTCCTTGATCTCCTTTTGTCCTCAAGATCAGCTATGCGTGCGTTCTCAAAGGAAGAGACAGCCTGGTGGATGGTGTGCCTCCATGCTTTGCGATCTGAGGCTAGGTCAGACCACTGTTGATAGTTGATGCGACAGGTGCCAAGGGATTTCTTCAAGGAGTCCTTGTACCTCTTCTTTGGTGCCCCTCTATTTCGATGGCCGGTGGAAAGTTCGCCATACAGAGCAATCTTGGGAAGGCGGTGGTTTTCCATCCTAGAAATATGCCCTGCCCAGTGCAGCTGCGTCTTCAACAGAAGTGCCTCGATGCTTGTAACCTCTGCCCTCTTGAGGACTTCAGTGTTGGTCACAAAGTCACTCCAGTGGATGTTGAGGATGGTGCGAAGGCAGCGCTGATGAAAGCGCTCAAGGAGTCGCAGGTGATGACGGTATAAAACCCACGATTCAGAGCCGTAGATGAGGGTTGTCATCACAACCGCTTTGTAAACATTGATCTTTGTGCCTTTTTTCAGCTACTTATTGCTCCACACTCTTTTGTGCAGTCAGCCAAATGCACGGTTTGCCTTTGCCAGCCTGTTGTCAATCTCCTTGTCGATCTTGGCATCTGAGGAGATGATGCACCCCAGGTAGCTGAACTGCTGGACTATCTTCAGAACTGATTCACCCACAGTGATGCAGGGAGGGTGATAATCTTCCTGGGGTGCAGGCTGGTGGAGAACTTCTGTCTTCTTCAGACTAACTTCTAGGCCGAATAGCTTGGCAGCCTCTGCAAAGCAGGACGTCATATGCTGCAGAGCTGATACCGAGTGGGAGACGAGTGCAGCATCATCAGCAAACAGTAGCTCTCGGATAAGTTTTTCCATTGTCTTGGAGTGAGCCTTTAGTTGCCTCAGGTAGAACAGGCTGCCATTGGTGCGATAGCGGATGTAGACACCATCGTCATCATCTAGATCTACTGCGGCTCTTTGAAGCATCATGCTAAAGAAGATCGTAAAGAGAGTTGGCGCGAGAACGCAGCCTTGCTTTACACCTGTGCCTATTGGGAAGGGCTCCGAGAGGTCGTTGCAGTGTCTGACTTGGCCTCGCTGGTCTTCATGTAGCTGGATGATCATGCTGAGGAACCTTGGGGGACATCCTAAACGTTCCAAGATTTGCCACAGGCCTTTCCTGCTAATGGTATCGAAAGCATTGGTAAGGTCGACAAAAGTCACATATAGACCCTTGTTCTGTTCCCTGCATTTCTCTTGGAGCTGCCTGAGAACAAATACCATGTTGGTGGTGCTCCTGTTAGCTCTGAAGCCGCACTGGCTCTCTGCAAAGAGTTCTTCTGCAATGGTGGGCACCAGTCTGTTCAGGAGTATTCTGGCAAGGATTTTGCCTGCGATGGAGAGCAGGGTTATCCCCCGGTAGTTGGAGCAGTCTGACTTTTCCCTTTTGTTCTTGTGTAGAGTGATGATGATAGCATCGCGAAAGTCCTGTGGTAGTTTGCCTTGTTCCCAGGAGGTGACAAGTACTTTGTGAAGTGTGCTATGTAGTACTGTGCCCCCATGCTTCCAGATCTCTGGTGGAATTCCATCAACTCCCGCTGCCTTGCCACTTTTCAGTTGCTTGATGGCTTTAACAATCTCTTCTAGGGTGGGGATCTCATCCAACTCTGCTTTCACTGGTTGAAGTGGGGTGAGGTGGATTGCTGAATCTTGAACTACGCGGTTGGCACTGAAGAGAACCTGAAAATACTCCGACCACCGGTTCAGTATGGATGCCTTGTCTGTGAGGAGCACTTGGCCGTCTGCACTATGCAAGGGACTCTGAGCCTGATATGATGAACCATATACTGCCTTCAGGGCTTCGTAAAACCCTCTTAAATCACCAGTGTCTGCACACAGCTGGGTTCTCTCTGCAAGCTTGGTCCACCACTCGTTCTGAATGCCTCGAAGCTTGTGCTGGAGGTTGCTACATGCAGCGCGAAAGATTGTTTTTTTTCCGGGACAGGAGGGCTGAGCAAGATGTGCTTGGTAGGCAGATCTTTTTTTCGTTAGTAATTCTTGGATCTCTTGATTGTTCTCATCAAACCAGTCCTTGTTCTTCCTTGTGGAGAACCCGAGGACTTCTTCAGAGATCGACAGGTTGGTAGTTTTTAGGTGTTCCCAGAGTGCTTCTGGAGAAGGGTCTGTGGGGCAACTGGGGTCCTCAAGTCTTGACTGGAGTTTTGCCTGGAAGGCAGCTTTAACTTCGGCTGACTGAAGGCTGCCAACCTGAAGCTTCCTCCGAGGGATACCTCCTCTCCTGGGTGTGGGTTTAAAGTGAAGACGGAGATTGCAGCGTACAAGACGGTGATCCGTATGACACTCCGCACTGGGCATTACTCGGGTGTGTAAGACATCTCGAAGGTCTCTCAGGCGCACCAGAATGTAGTCGATAAGGTGCCAATGCTTGGACCGTGGGTGCATCCAGGTTGTCTTCAGGCTGTTCTTCTGCTGAAAGATAGTGTTGGTGATGGTGAGCTGGTGCTCCGTGCAGAATTCTAGCAGGAGGCGCCCGTTATCATTGCAGTTGCCAATGCCGTGTTTGCCAAGTACTCCTTTCCAGGCTTCCGAGTCTTTACCTACTCTGGCATTGAAGTCGCCAAGGATGATCACCTTGTCCTCTGTAGGGGTCTTCCGTACGAGGTTGCGTAGATCAGCATAGAACTTGTTCTTTTCTGCAGGATCTGCTTGAAGGGTTGGGGCATACACACTGAAGAGTGTTGCATGCTGCTTGTTTTGATGTGGGAGGCGCATGGACATGATGCGATCTGAGTGACCTGTTGGCAGGTTTTCGAGTTTGGAGGCAATGGAGTTCCTGACCATGAAGCCAACGCCAGAAAGGCGGCTCTCAGCCTTTGACTTACCCGACCAGTAGAGGGTATAGTCAGCACCATGTTCTTGAAGACTACCTTCCTCAGGGAAACGGACCTCACTGAGAGCTGCTATGTCAATATTCAACCTGAGAAGTTCGTGGGCAACTAGAGCAGAGCGTTGTTCAGGGCGACCACTGTCTACTGTGTCAAGCATGGTTCTGATGTTCCAACACGCAAGCTTTAGTCTTTGCACACTTTGTGAGGCAGGTGCATGCCTTTTCTTTGTTGTTATTTTTCGACCGCAAGTAAGGATGCCCGTTGACCGTGGCTAGCCAACTGGGGTGGGGGAGACGAGCTTTGTTTAGGCCACCTTTTCTAGGCCCCTCTCCGTGTGGAGCAAGCAGTGCTGTCCCTAGATAAGGCTGCTTGGTCGTTCAGGGTGCTGCCGAAAAATGCTTTCGTCTCCGGGTCAGCATCAGGCGACCAATACCCTGAACCGCCTACATGCAGGATCGGGACTGCGGCTTCCAGTGGCATCTTCCACCTGCCGTTTCGCCCCTTGCCCATCGCTGCAGGACTTGGTGTGTTGTGGGTTGTGGATGTGGATATGCCCTTCAGGCCTGCGCAGAGGAATTTTTAGGTGAAGCACAGTGTGCGCGGTACTGGCTCCACCCTTTCACCTTGGGGTCATCTGCAATGGCCCAGTAAGCCGGGACGCCGGCAGCGAGTCCTCCAGGTGGTAGGTGTTACATTAACGAGCTCTATCTGCCCGGGTTTGGTGTTAGAGTTTTCCTTCTCTTGGCTGGCGAGGTTGGTGAGCCCAGCCTGCCCATCCGGTTATACCGCCAGACATTCTGTCGCACCATGACGTGGCAAACTCTGTGAGAAACGGGGGGGACCAGCGGGAAGGTGTTGCCACGGATGCAGTAATGCAGGAGAGGCCATTGCAGTGACCATCTGCCAGGCATAGCCTGACAGTGACCACAGTTAAAATAACAGAGTGTTAAAATCAAAGTACAATAAAATCATTGAAACTTTTCAACAGTTCATACAATTTAAAATATGTAGTATGGTTCCAGGTTCACTCGCCAGGATCCAGATGGTAGGTTTTAATTCTTATTGATCACCACATGTAATGATATTGTAAGATATTATTTGGCACTCTGGATTTGTACTGAGATGGTTCAAGTGTCAATGCTGTGGGATGGTGGAATAGTGGTTGCCTCCCTGTTATTTGTTAAATGCTAGTTTAAACAATTCTTTCTTACAGGCCCTGAGAAATTGTGGCAAGTCCTGCAGGGCCCTGATGTCTTTGGAGAGGGCGTTCCACATAGCAGGGGCTGCCACTGAAAAAGCTCTTGCTCTGGTGGTGGCCAGCCATGCTTCTTTTGGCCCAGGGATCATAAGGAGATTTTGAGTACTTGATCAAAGTGCTCTCTGAGGCCCGTATGGGGAGAGGTGGTCCTGGAGATAGACAGGTCCTAGGCCATATAGGGCTTTAAAGGTCATAACTAGCACCTTGAAACAAATTTGGAACGCCACAGGCAACCAACAGTTTCAGCATAGGTTGAATGTGCTCCTGTAAAAGTAGCTCCATTAGTAACCTAGCTGCTGCATTTTGCACCAGTTGCAGCTTCCGAATCTGTTTCAAGGGCAGCCCCATGTAGAGGGCATTACAGTAGTCTATTCTTGAGGTGACCGTTGCATGATCACTGTTGCCAAGTTGCTGCATTCTAGGTATGGAGCCAGTTGCCTTATCTGCCTAAGATGATAAAATGTAGATTTGGCAGTGGTTGCTACCTGGGCCTCCATAGTTAATGAAGACTCCAGGAGCACCCCTAGAATCTTGACCCTAGAAACTGGTGTTAAAGGCACCCCATCAAAGTTGGTACAGGGATCTCCCTTCCCAGACCACCACAGGACCTCTGTCTTTGTTGGGTTCAATTTCAATTGACTCTGCCTGAGCCATTTCACTGTGGCTTGTAATGCCAGGTCCAGATTTTCTGGGGTGCAGCCAGACCGCCCCCCCCCACTCCCATCATTAGATACACCTGGGTGTCATTCACATACTGTTGGCATCCCAGCCTGAATCTCTGGACAATCTGGGCAAGAGGGCACATGTAAATGTTAAATAACATCAGGGAGGGGACTGCCCCCTGAGGCACATCACATGCAAGTGGGTGCCTCCGGGATGATTGCTCCCCTATAGCCATCCTTTGTCCCCGACTTTGGAGAAAAGAGGTAAACCATTGTAAGGCAGACCCCTGTATCCCCATGTCAGCGAGGCGATGAGACAGTAACTGGTGGTCAACTGTATCAAATGCAGCCAACAGATCTAATAGCAACAGCACTGCCAAACTGTCTTGATCCATATGTCTTAAAAGATCATCCATGAGAGCAACCAGTACCGTCTCTGTCCCATGGTCTGGGCGGAAGTCAGACTGAAATGGGTCTAGTACAGAAGCATCATCCAAAAATCTCTGTAGTTGTGCTGCCACAGCCCTCTCAATGACTGCCCAGAAAAGCAGGTTTGACACCAGCTTGAGTATTTACAGCCCTAGCAGTCCTGGTAGAATAACAGTCTGTTTTTATTGCTCTTTCCTGTATTGTGTCTTCAGAAAGAAACAACATCCTCTTGTTCCCAGGTCATTATCAGTTCCCAAGTATGTAGTAGAAGCCTGTATAGTGAAATTTCAATATTGATGTAACCCTGTGACCCCTTGCTTTGAATACTGTCTGCCATTTGGTAAAGGTCCATAAAGTCCCTACTTTGCCTTTGCTTCTCTGTTCTTCTCACTGAATTGTCAGTGGTGAGTTCAGCCTAGTTCTAATAAATGAATCTATTTGAAATAACAAAGGATCCCATTATTTGGAGTATTGGGAACTTGGTCAGATCCATAGATTTTTTTTAAGGAGAGGGCAAACTACTGCCTCTTTAAGAAGCATGGGAAAGTCCCTTCTGGCAGGGACCTATTGATGATTTCCTGCAGTGGGATCCATAATTCCATTCAGCAAGCTCAAATCAGCCAGGACAGACATGAATCCAAACCGCAGGTGGTAGGGATCACAGAACAGAGGATCTTGTCAACTTCCCCCAGATTGAGTGGAGCAAATTGATCCAGAGTTAAAACCAAGGATGGGTTCAGAGCCTTGAGTTCACTTACTGTATTGAAATTGGCGAGGCGGTCACAGCGGGGTGACAAGACCTTATCTGCAAAAAAAATCAGCAAAAGCCTCATAGCTAATTTCCAATTCTCTATCATTTGGTTTGCTCTGTGGAAAGTTTGTGAGAGTCTGAATAGTACTAAATAATTGGGCTGGGTGAGAATTCACAAACACAATCTGAGATGCAAAGTAAGCCTTCTTTGTGGCCTTGACTGCCATCTCATAGGTCTTCATAAACAGCCTATAAGATGTTCTTGGCACCTCGTCACAGGTATATCGCCTACACCTCTAGCCATCTAAGCCGCTGTTTCATCAGCCGCAATTCTAGGGTATACCACCGAGCAAACTGAACGGCGGTGAAGAGGGTGCTGGGGAGTGATCTCGTCGATGGCAGCGGAGAGATTTGATACCACGTCTCCGCTAAATCATCTAACGAGTCGCCAGGGGGCCAAGGATCCCACAGTGCCATGTGAAACCACATAGGATCCATCTGGCTCCATGGGCAAGCAAAAATGTGCTCTCCACCTAAACAGGGTGGTAGTGACACAACCATACGGGCCTTCAGGGCATAGTGATCTAACCATGGCACTGCTGCAGCATTAATCCGGTCCACTGTAACCCCCATCGCAAAGAGCAGATCCAGCGTGTGCCCAGCCTGATGAGTAGTGGTTGTTACATATTGGGAGAACCCCAGTGTTGCCAAGGATGACACCAGGTTTGTTGCCCTCAGGAAGCCCACGTCATTGGCATGGACGCTGGCATCACCCAGGACTAAGAGCCGTGGGTACTCCATTGCCCAGCCTGCTACGGCCTCCATCAGGGATGGTTAGGTACTAGCCGGTGCATTAGGCGGATAGTATACCAGCCAGATAGCCAACCTCTCCCCCATTTGCAACTGAAACTTATGCTAAATAAGTGGATCCAGATAGGAATGTTTAAAAAGCTGCTAACAAATTTTGAAAGCAATTATTTAATTTCAAAGCTGCCCCAAAAGGTCCCATATCACAATTATATCAACTACTTACAAAAGTTTATTTGAACCAAATGGTTTGGAATTCAGAATACTCTGGTGTCCCACTAAATTTACACTGGGACAGGATCAGTAGTTCTAATATGAAGTCACCAATTTTTGATATAAGGTTTAATTATCTCAAAGTGCTTCACCTTCAGTACTTAACTCCTGTTAGACTCCATTGCATCTGTCCTTTGGATATCCCATACCATTGGAAAAAATGTGGACAACTAGGAGAATATCTGCATAACTGGTGGCATTGCCCACTGATAAAAAATTTTTTGGGGAAGTAATTTTTCAACAGATAAATTTAATAACTGGTATAACCTTACCTGAAATATGAGAAATAGTACTTCTTTTATCTTGGAATATCCCTACTGGTGACAAAATCGGGGTTTTAACAATTTATTTATAGCATATGGTTACAAATCTTAATTATAAATTTTCAGTACTAACCCACATGGTATTTCAATCCCCCCTCCCTCCAATGTTGACTTCCCCGAAGTTATAGATTTAAGTTCAATACTAAAGGTACTACTAACTGATCAAAGTTCAATATAAATTTTTTTCTCATTAATGCTAAAAAATTGTCCAATGTCTTTTTACATTCCACTCTTTCTCCATATATCCTTTAAATTTCTTCCACTCCTTTACGAATATATCTAAATCATATTCTCTTAGCGTTCTAGTTAGTTTGTCCATCTCACTCCACGATAAAACTTTCATAATCCAGTCCCATTTCTCTGGTATTTTTTCTTGTTTCCATAGCTGCGCATACAATGTCCTAGCAGCTGATAACAAGTACCAAATTAAAGTCCTGTCTTCCTTTGGAAATTTTTCTAATTGTAATCCAAGCAAGAACGTCTCTGCAGTTTTCTTAAAGTCATAACCCAAAATTTTGGAGATTTCTTGTTGTATCATCTTCCAGTACTCTTTCGCTTTTTCACAGGTCCACCACATACGAAAGAAAGAACCTTCATGTTTTTTACATTTCCAACATCTATCTGACATCTTTTTACTCATCTTAGCCAGCTTTTTCGGAGTCATATACCACCTATACATCATCTTAAAACAGTTCTCTTTGATACTCTGACAAGTTGAGATCTTCATCGAGTTCTTCCAAAGGTGCTCCCACGTATCCATTTGTATTTCTCTGTTCACATTGATTGCCCATTTGACCATTTGAGACTTTACTACTTCTTCTTCTGTAGACCATTTCAATAATAATTTGTATACTTTTGATATCAATTTTTCATTATCTCCAAGCAGGACCCTTTCCAGTTCCGTTTGTTCTCGTCTGATTCCCTCCAATTTAATATCATTTTCCATCAAGCTTTTGATTTGTTGCATTTGAAACCAATCGTACTTATTATTTAGCTCTTCTGAGGATTTTAATTCAATTTTGTCTCCTTGAATCTTGAGCAGTTGATTATATGACATCTCTCTTTCTTCATCGGATTCAGCCGTTATTTTTATTACTTCTGCAGGCACTATCCACAGCGGTTTTCTCTCGTCCCCATATTTCTTATATTTTATCCAAGTATTTAGTAAACTATTTCTGATATAATGGTGAGAGAAAAAACCGTCCATTTTATTCTTCCCATAACACATGTCCGCGTGCCAGCCGAATTTATTCCCATGGGCCTCTAACCATAAAAGTTTTTTATCTAACAGCATTATCCAATCTTTGATCCATGTCAAACAAACTGCATCATGATACAATCTTAAATCCGGGAGTTAAAAACCACCTCTCTCTTTAGCATCAGTTAAAATCTTCATCTTAATCCTTGGTTTCTTTCCGGCCCATATAAAGTCAGAAATCTTCCTTTGCCATTTGTTAAATTGTTTGGCATCTTTTACAATCGGGATAGTTTGAAACAAATACATTATTCTTGGCAAAATATTCATCTTAATTGCAGCTATCCTGCCCAGTAAGGACAAGTTAAGCCTATTCCATTTCATCAAATCCTTGTCCATCTTACACCACAGTTTTTCATAATTATTTCAAGGGTCATTATAAACAACAATGTTGATAACGGACATCCTTGCCTTGTTCCTTTACTTACTTTCAATTCTTTGGTAAGATCTGCATTTATGTACAATTTTGCTTGTTGGTCCGTATATATTGCTCTTGTCATTTTTATAAATTGTTCCTCTAAGTTTATTTTTTCCATTACCGCCAACATAAAGTCCCAATTCAAATTATCGAAGGCTTTTTCTGCATCCGCAAAAAATAAGGCCGCTTCCTTTTCTGGATGCTTCTCATAGTATTCCACAACATTAATAACAACTCTTACATTGTCTCTTATTTGTCTTTTAGGAATAAATCCGGCTTGGTCTTTGTTTATAAAGTTGATCAAATATTGCTTCAATCGTTCTGCTAAAATTATTGAATAAATCTTATAGTCATTATTCAACAATGAAATTGGTCTATAATTCTTTACATTTGTTGCATCTTTGTCTTCTTTAGGAATCAAAGAAATTACAGCTTCCCTCCAAGTATTTGGAATTTTCCCTTCTTCTCTTATCACATTTAACAATTTCATCAGTTTGGGTGTTATCTCATCTTTAAGAGTTTTGGTGACAAAATCAAAACACAATATCATATTTACAAACTTCAGCCAGAATTGTAATAGGAAAAAAAAGGTGTAACTCCTCAGTGCCCACACTAAACATAAAGCAAAATAAATTGTGGGAATTTTTTGTGTTCAGTGAAGTCACCAGCTGTTCAATTATGCCTAATACTAAGTCATATCAGGAACATTTTCAAGTTCTTTGGTACCCTATAACAGGATATTTAGTTCACTGTGAAACTCTCCCAAACAACCCATTTTATCAAGAGTTTTTTTTTTTTTTTTAAAGTATTGTATGGTACATAGCGTTTTCCCCTTTTTTATTCTCTGATGGTATGTATTTGAAAATGTATACCAAATGCTCTTTTCTGGTGGGGTTTTTTTAATATAAATTAAAGGAACTGGAAGATGGACCAGTATTATTCATTCTTCAGTTTTTTTCTCCAGAATACCTGTGGTAAAGCCCTGGAGAACAATGTTGTATTCCTTTAATAGAGGTTTATTTACCAGATGGCATTATTTATTTCCATACTCATCTGTATGTATTAACCTTCTGTTTAAGGGACAAGGCATTTTTATTATCCAGGATGGTTGGCAACCCTAAGTGTGTCCTGGAATAACTAGATCATGTTTCAAGTGTTGCTGGATGTCAGGGTTGGTCCTGCCAGGCCTACAAATGCCTCCCACCTGCCAGTCCCTGAAGCCTCTGCTCCCGGCCCGGGCAGACTTGAGCAACAAGAGCCAAGCAGATCTTTACAAAGTCCTTTTTACAAATACCCTTTTAGTCACATTTTCTCCAAAGGCACATATAGAATCAAAGTTTGAAAAACATGATGTGTGACTGAGTATTGCACTAAAAGCAAGCGAAATACACCTCCAGTCCCCTCACAGTCATGAAGCTCTCCCTGAGTGATGCTGACCAGTCATTTCTTTCCATGCTAACAACCTCATGGGGCTGTTATAATGGAGGATAGTATAATGTCCTGAACTTTTGAAAGAAAGGGCTGAATTTTGCTATGACAGTAGCTATGGTTTCCCAGGGACAGGCACCAGAACAGAGGGACTCTTTCAGAGCTTTCACACCTCCTTGCTGTGAAGTTGGGAGTTCTCTGCTCCACAGAAAGCCCTAAAAATGTAGGGGAAGGGGGGTCCAAGTCTCCATAGCTCACTACTATTTATTCTGGACTGTAGTTTTTTCTGCCAGTTTAGCCCCGTGAGAGAAGCAGGGCTGTGCTAAAGGCTCTGCTAGTGGATGGTCGCTACCTGAGCAAGATGTACAGGGTAATTAGCACAATGTTTCATACCAAATGCACTTCCCCAACAATGAGTTATGCCTGGCTGTAGAAGAGACACGATTTCCAATCACTTCACTTTTAGTTTTACAAATGATGCAATGGTGGTATCACAGCCTCCAGCAATAGCCAAAAGGAAAAATATCTTGGATTTTTGTGTTTATTAAAAAAATCTGTTTTGTAAAAGGATGTTGTATGCCTTACAGTGAAAGGGCAAGCCACAATACCTGAACACATAGGATTTAAACTTAGAAATCCAAGCAGTTCTTGCAACAAGATGACTGGAGAGCCCCAATTAGGCATTACTTTCTCTTATTTTAATCTGCCCTGAGCCCATTTGGGGAGAGTGGAATATAAACTGAAATAAAAAAGGAAGAAAGAAAGGAAGTGTTATGTATTGACTTAAGATGGTACCGCATGGCGAGCCCTACAGAAGGTGACCCCAGGGTCCCCGGATGTAGCTCGCCAGTCGCCCTGCCCACCATGACCTGTGGCGGGAAGTTTGGACTGACCAGGATTGGCCTGGTCAAACCAGGGGGGTTGTCCAGGCGATGTATATATATATAAGCGGGGCCCGGCCCGCGTGTTCTTTTGTCTGGTAATGTACTCCCAATAAAGAAGAAGAAGAAGAAGAAGAAGAAGAAGAAGAAGAAGAAGAAGAAGATATTGGATTTATATCCCGCCCTCCACTCCGAAGAGTCTCAGAGTGGCTCACAATCTCCTTTACCTTCCTCCCCCACAACAGACACCCTGTGAGGTGGGTGGGGCTGAGAGGGCTCTCACAGCAGCTGCCCTTTCAAGGACAACCTCTGCCAGAGCTACAGCTGACCCAAGGCCATGCTAGCAGGTGCAAGTGGAGGAGTGGGGAATCAAACCCGGCTCTCCCAGATAAGAGTCCGCACACTTAACCACTACACCAAACTGGCTCTCAAAGAATTTTGCCTTCAAACTGTCTCAGTTCTCAGTACATTACAGTGGCGACGAAGGTGGGATTCTAGCCCGGGAAATTTAAACAGGGCTACGAGAGGCTGCAACAGAAGCTATTTGCGAGGGAAGAGCTCACCCTCCAGAGCGCCTTCAACGAGGCCGTAGCATTCGAGCGGTCCACAAGGACCTTTCCCAAAACAAGAGCCGACGCCGTCCACCAGGGAGAGATGGACCCTGGCGGACCGGAGGAAGAAGAGGCATTCCAGCTGCGCCGCCAAGCAGGGACAGACCCACGAGCGACCCAGCAACCCTGAGCGACAGAGAAACCACCCTCGACCAAGTGCACCAGCTGCGGCGACCCCCACGTGCGAAGAGACTGCCCCTACCGCAACGTGGTCTGCAGGAGCTGCGGCAAGATGGGCCACATCGCGAGGGCCTGCCAGGCCAGACCCACCCCCCCACCAGTCAACAAACCAGGAGTCGACCGGAGAATATGCGACAGCCTCAACCAGCGTCCAGGTAATGAACTTGCCCGATGAGACACCCCGCAAGGTCAAGGTCTTCGTCAGGATCGAGGGCAAGCCCTGCCTGATGGAACTGGACTCGGGTTCCTCCATTTCTATAATCTCAGAGGAATCTTTGAGGAAGCTGTGCCCACGTGGCCGGCCTAGCCTGTGGCCGGCAGGCTTCATGCTTCAGGACTTTCAAAAGAACCCTGTTCAAGTCCTGGGTTGGGCAACAGTGGGGGTGGAATACAACGGGTTTAGGGGCAAACTCGAATTACTGGTGGTCAAACGACAGCTCACCACACTGTTAGGACTAGCTTGGTTCCGGCCACTGGGAATAAAAATCATGGGGGTACAGCAGCTGGGGGTGCGGGGATTCGAAGAGGTGTGTAAGGAGTTCCTGGAGGTGTTTGATGGGGCCCTGGGTTGCTACAAGGGCCCTCCCATATCCTTGCCCCTCAATCCCCACGTGTGGCCCATAAGGTTGAAGGCCAGGCGGGTCCCGTTTGCCTTGAAGCCCAAAATCGAGGCCGAGCTGGACCGCCTCACAGCCCAGGGGGTGCTGGAACCGATTTCCTATGCCACGTGGGAAACCCCGATAGTGACCCCGGTAAAGCCGAACGGGGAAGTGCGCATATGCGTGGATTATAAGTGCACTATAAACAAGGCACTTCAGGACCATCCCTATCCGGTTCCAGTCATCAGCCACGTTCTGGCTGCGTTAGCAGGGTCCAAGGTCTTTGGAAAACTGGACTTGGCCCAGGCGTACCAGCAACTGCCCGTGGATGCCGCCACGGCTGAGGCACAGACCATAGTCACCCACCGGGGGGCATTCAAGGTGCGGAGGTTACAGTTTGGGGTGAGCGTGGCCCCAGGGGTATTCCATAGTCTGACAGATTCTCTCCTTAAAGGGATTCCCAGGGTACAGCCGTTCTTTGATGACGTTTTGATCGCCGCCCCAGACGCAGAGGAATTCAGCAACCAGCCGCGAGAAGTACTTCGCCGTTTCCAAGAGGCCGGTCTGAAAGTGAAGCGGGAAAAGTGCTCCCTGGAGGTGCCCAGGGTAGAGTTCTTGGGGTTTGTGGTGGACGCAGCAGGGATCCACCCAACACCCGGCAAAGTCACCGCCATTGTGGAAGCCCCCACCCCCACAAATAAGGCAGAACTACAGAGTTTCTTGGGGTTATTAAACTTCTATTATTCGTTCCTGCCCCACAAAGCCGCCATAGCGGAACCCCTCCACAGACTCCTAGACAAAGATGCCCCAGGGGTCTGGGGGAAGGCACAGGACGCGGCGTTTCAGGCGGTAAAGGGGTTGCTCATTTCCAATGACGTGCTCCACCATTTTGATGAGAGCCTGCCAATGGTCCTTGCTTGTGACGCGTCGCAGTATGGGGTGGGCGTCGTCCTGGGGTACCAACTCCCTGACGGGAGGGAGGTTCCGGTGGCCTATTACTCGAGGACCCTGACCCCTGTGGAGCGGAATTATGCCCAGATCGACAAAGAGGCTCTGGCGATCGTGGCTGGGGTACACAAGTTTAATGACTACTTGTACGGGCGGCGGTTCACCATAGCCACAGATCACAAACCGCTCCTGAGCCTCTTAGCCCCAGACCGCCAAACACCACAGATCTTATCACAGCGCATGCTACGGTGGAACCAGTTCCTCATTTCCTACACGTACACCCTGGTACACCGGCTGGGCAAGGCGATGGGCCACGCAGACGCACTCAGCCGCTTACCGTTGCCCACCATGGGCCCTGACCCAGCCCCAGCCCACCATGTAATGCTCATAGAAACGCTCCCGGAGCGACCCCTACACGCAGCTGAGGTAGCGAAAGCCACGGGGCGAAACAAGATACACGCGTGGGTTCTCGACTGAGTGGTAAGGGGCTGGCCAGTGGGAAAACTGGACGAGGAGTTCAGGGCATACACAATGAGGAAGGAGGAACTAGCTGCCCACAAGGGGTGTCTTCTGTGGGGCAGCAGGGTGGTGGTGCCCCCCCAGCTACAGAGGCAAGTGCTAGAGTCCCTTCATCAAACTCATCCAGGAATTGTTAGGATGAAGGCCTTAGCACGTAGCTACGTCTGGTGGCCAGGGATGGACGAGGAGATAGAGGGTTGGGTCCGGAAGTGTAGAGCATGCCAAGAATCCTGACCCGAACCACCAAGCGCCCCCGCGCAATGCTGGGAAACTAACAGGAAACCGTGGTCGAGGCTCCACGTCAACTTCGCGGGGCCCTTCCAGGGTCAAATATTCTTCATCTTGGTGGACATGTACACTAAGTGGCTGGAAGTCACTAGAAGGTGGCGTCCACCTCCACGGCGGCGGCAATCCAGGCACTGCGCAGGATCCTGAGCACGCATGGAATCCCAGACACCATTGTCTTGGACAACGGGACCGCCTTTACCTCCAGGGAATTCCAGGAGTTCCTACAGAGGTAATTAATTTGGCACATACGGTCCGCCCCATTCCAACCGGCCACTAACAGCCAAGCGGAGCGAATGGTGCGCACCACAAAGGAAGCCTTGGGGCGCATAGTGCAAGGGGACTGGGACCACCGCTTAGCCGCCTTCCTATTCAACAACAGGATAACCCCCAACCTCGTCACTGGGGTAAGCCCGGCGGAATTACTAATGGGGCGCAAGCTTATCACGAGACTAGATAGGCT
Source organism: Heteronotia binoei (assembly GCF_032191835.1). NCBI lineage: Eukaryota > Metazoa > Chordata > Lepidosauria > Squamata > Gekkonidae > Heteronotia > Heteronotia binoei. The sequence continues at coordinate 50,145,612 of NC_083240.1, read as the reverse complement.
GCACCCTGACCGGGCCTTGGACATCTGCGGGTCCCCTGAGATCAGGGAGGCGGCCAGGGGATTCTTCTCGGGAGACCCGGTGTACATGAGGACTATGCGAACGGCCCTGAGTGGGTAGCGGGACGGGTGCTGCGTGTTATAGGGTCCCGCCACTACGACGTAACCACAGAGGAGGGCCGAATCTTGCGGAGGCACATTGACCAAATGCGCCGCCGCACCCTGCCAGATGAACCGGAGGCAATGCAGGGTGAAGAGGAGCCCACCGCCATGCCGCCCCGACGAACGGCCCCACCGACCGCTCCTACCGAGCGGGTAGAGGAGCCACACTGAAACGAAGAGGACAACCACACGGCCAGGGCCCCGGCCGAACTGGAGGGCGCGAGCAGCCATTGGCCGGCGGTTCCCCCACGCGGGGAACCCGCTGCCCCGTCCGCCACAGCAGTTGGGCCCCCGACGGAGCCGGTGGCCACGCCAACCCCCCAAGGGTCCCCCCAGAGGTCAACCAGGGTGCGCACAGCTCCCGCTTACTTGAGGGATTATGTGTTCTGAGCAAGGGGGGAGGAGTGTTATGTATTGACTTAAGATGGTACCGCATGGCGAGCCCTACAGAAGGTGACCCCGGGGTCCCCGGATGTAGCTCGCCAATCGCCTCGCCCACCAAGACCTGTGGTGGGAAGTTTGGACTGACCAGGATTGGCCTGGTCAAACCAGGGGGGCTGTCTGGGCGATGTATATAAGCGGGGCCTGGCCCGCGTGTTCTTTTGTCTGGTAATGTACTCCCAATAAAGAATGTTGCCTTCAAACCGTCTCACTTCTCAGTACATTACAGGAAGGGAGGACCCTGCTGGATCAGGGTAATGGTATCCACCAGATGTTACAAGGAAGCCCACAACCAGGCCCTCCTGGCAAAAGCACTCCCTCTCTGGTGCTTGTTACCAAAGATTGAAGGCAAGATGGCAGCTGGCATGGAGCGTTGGTGCTAGGGTCTTGCCGATTAAGAACTTTTTGCCCCCACACACTGCAGCTCTGCTCTGAAAAAGGAGAAAAGTGAGTGCTATTGTGGGCAGCCTGCTGTGACTGTGCACAGACTACTGACAGTGAGACAACAGAGAAAAAACAGAAAAGAGACACCTACGACTGCTTTGGCAGGCCTGGCAGCGCAGAGACGAGCCTCAGACTGGAGTGAATGGCTGCCGGGCTGCGGGGAGGCAGCACCGACCCGAGCAGGGAGCTGAGCGAGGAGGAGTGGAGCTGTGAGTGGTGGGGAGCCAAGCAAGGAGAAGTGGAGCGGTGAGTGGCAGAGCCAACAGCATTAGTCGTGATGGTGGAGTGCTCGCGGTGATCAGGAGGGGCTTTGAATTCCCCTTCCCCCCTTCAGCTGACGAGGAATCATCCTCAATCCTGCAGCTGCCCTGGCTTGCTCCCCAAGCTTGGCTGAGCCGTGTCTGGTGCATCGTGGACCCTGATTGGCACAGCAGCGATTTTTCTCCAGGTACATCTGATACATCTGAATCCGGCCGTTAGCCCCACGACGAGTCCGCCGCGGCATTGCCCTATGTCAGCGTGGATTGGCGCCATCGGGTGGCTGGTGGCTCCGGAGGCATCGCCTGGCGGTAGCCGTGGCTCTTGGATGGGGATGGCTTGGACGGGGCTTGATTTGGAGCTGTGGTGTGTACTCCTGCTAAGGAGACCTCAGCGCCTGCAGAGCATGGAGGGGATCTTTCTCCACTTTGTGCTCACTGGGACTGTTGATTAGTAGAACAGACCTGGCCCAGCTCTGAAGAAGGTTTATTTATAGACTGCACGCAAGCATTTACTGTAGCACTTTAATTATAAGCACTTTATTCCTATCATTATTCTACACTATTGCCAATTGCTGATGAACTATTAATTATCTATTTTATGGTTTTGCTGCTAAATTTAACGGAAGCTAATTTATTAGTGGTTAATTAGACGGGGGGAGGGGTGGCGCTACTCATACGGGAGGGTTACTCCTTTCGGGCCCTCCCGGACCCAAAGATTGATGGTATTGAATGTACCGGTCTAGTGTGGGATGTTGGAGTTGGCAGTTTGGCTGGTGTACTGTCCGCCTAACACACCAGCCAACGTCTTACCATCACTATTGGAGGCAGTGGCGGGCTGGGCGTTGAGGTTCCCGGGGCTTATGATCCTGGGTGACTTCAACGTCCATGCTGACGACACAACCTCAACTCAGGCGATGGAACTAGTGTCTTCCATGGCGACACTGGGGCTCTCTCAATTTGTCACGACTCCCACGCATCAGGCCGGGCACACACTAGACCTGATCTTTGCGTCCGGGATTTTGGTGAACGATATCGCTGTAGAAGCGGTACCATGGTCGGATCACCTAGCCCTTAAGGCCCGTGTGGGGACGCCACCCCAACCCTGTATGGGCAGAGAGCCTATTTTGGCTCGCCCCCGGGGCCTGATGGACCTGGAATGGTTCCAAATGGCCCTGAGGGATCCTTGGCCCACTAGCAATTCCCTCGATGGCCTTGTGGAGACCTGGCAAGACTGGCTAACCAGGGCCATCGATGAAATAGCACCCCGGCGCCCTCTGCGCCCTCGTGTGAGGCTGGCCCCATGGTACACCTTGGAATTGCGCCAGCTGAAACAAGGGCTCAGACGACTAGAGAGGCAGTGGAGACATACTCGGGACGAAGCAATGAGAACATCCTACAGAACGTTTATGAAGTCTTATGAGATGGCAGTCAAGGCTGCAAGGAAGAACTACTTTGCAACCAAGATTGCATCTGCAAATTCGCGCCCAGCACAATTGTTTAGAATAATTGGGGACCTTATAACATTGCAACAAGGCAAACCAAATATTAGAGAATTGGAGATTGGTGTCAAGTCGGCTGAATTCAATAACGAGACTTTGGTTGAAACAAAGTTACTAGTTTATTGGAAACAGAACTATAGACCATGATAGAGATTGAAGGACTGGGGTACATAGACAATCACCAAGCATTTAAGGTATAGACCAAAAGGATTCTTGAGGGAGGGGCATTCTATGCAGTGTATGTTCACATCAGGATGTTACTAATCCGTTCCCAAGCCGAGGCCTTGGTGCCTTCACACTCCCACAGACACCCTGCCTGAGAAGGCTCTACTATCTTGTTCCCATATCACCATTTCAAAGCATGCTACACAACAAAGGGACGGTGAGGGGGTGAGGAAAGTTAGCTAGCAGCATTCAGTGTTCAGTGGGGCGTTACCCAGAACCCCTTGCTTCTGAACCAATGTTAAGATGCAGCTTGACCAAAATACAGCAGACTTGACAATCGGCTGTGAGGCATTTGCAAAATATTTTGCAGATAAAATCTCATTGCTCTGCCAAGACCTGCCTACCACCTTGGAAACAGTGAGCGAAATTGAGGCTCCGTGCCTGTCTTTGGGTTTGGTACTGGATCACTTCGACCCACTCAACCTGGAGGAAGCCGATGGGATCCTCTCCGCTGCTCGCCCAACAACATGTGATTTGGACCCTTGCCCCTCTTGGCTGATTAAATCTTGCCAGAGGGAGCTTAGATGTCCTTTACGGGACATCATAAATAGATCCCTCACAGAGGGGCATTTCCCAACGCCACTGAAAGCGGTGTTGGTCCGCCCTCTCTTAAAAAAATGTACAGCAGACCCGGCCGAATTGGCGAATTATCGTCCGGTGTCTAATTTACCATTTTTAGGTAAAATCATTGAGAGGGCAGTGGCGTTGCAGCTACAGAGGTTTCTAGATGATGCTTCCGTTCTTGACCCGTGCCAGTCTGGTTTCCGACCGGGCCATGGGACGGAGACGGTGCTGGTCGCCTTGGTAGATGACCTTCAGCAGCAACTGGATCAGGGCGGCGCTGCGGTACTGATGTTATTAGACCTGTCGGCGGCATTTGATACAGTCGACCATCAGCTCCTAAAGCGCTGCCTCGCCGACATTGAGGTTGGGGGGTTGGCCTTGCAATGGCTTTCCTCCTTCCTCTCAGGTCGGGGACAAAGGGTGGCTATTGGGGGTGCGCTATCCCAGAGACACACACTAAATTGTGGGGTACCTCAGGGAGCAGTTCTCTCCCCAATGCTGTTTAATATTTATATGCCCAGATTGTCCGGAGGTTTGGGCTGGGTTGCCATCAATATGCAGATGACACCCAGCTCTATCTGCTAATGGACGGCCAGCCCGGCTCCGCCCCGGGGAATCTGGATCAGGCTTTACAGGCTGTTGCAACGTGGCTCAGATTGAGTGGGCTGAAGCTGAACCCAGCGAAGACAGAGGTCCTTTGTGTGGGTCGCGGCACCCCGGGAGGGGAAATAGCTCTCCCAACCTTCGACGGCGCACCATTGAAACCAGCGCGCCAGGTAAAGAGTTTGGGTGTTTTACTGGAGCCTTCATTATCAATGGAGGCCCAGATAGCAGCCACTGCCAAGTCAGCATTCTTCCATCTGAAGCGGGCAAGGCAGTTGGCCCCCTTCCTGGAGCGTCGTGACCTCGCAACAGTGATCCATGCAACGGTCACCTCAAGATTGGACTACTGTAATGCCCTCTACTTGGGGCTACCTTTGTGCCGGACCCGGAAGCTGCAGCTAGTGCAGAACCCGTCGGCCAGGCTACTGTTGGGGCTCCCGAAATGGAAGCACATACGGCCGGGGCTACGCGGACTGCACTGGCTGCCGAGTCCAGTACAAAGTGTTGGTCATTACCTTTAAAGCCTTATATGGCCAAGGACCAGCCTACCTAAGGGACCGTCTCTCCCCATATGAACCCCAGAGGGCACTGAGGTCAGTCGGAAAAAATAAAATGACTATCCCTGGGCCGAGAGAGGTCAGGCTCCAGAACACCAGAGCACGGGCCTTTTCAGCTGCGGCCCCTGCACTGTGGAATTAGCTTCCGGAGGAAGTGCGGGCCCTGTGGAACCTTGACCAGTTCCGCAGGGCCTGCAAGACCGTCCTTTTTAAACAAGCATACACCGACATCGACTGCTGAATTGCTGTGAATGAGGGATCCGCCATCTATATTACTATGGAACTACTTAAACTGGCAGAACCAGCGTCAGAATATCACTATCGCTGCCAGATAAAGATAAATTTAAATTAACTTAAATTAACTATTTTATTTATTTATTTATTTATTCCGTAACTTATATCCCGCCCTTCCCACAAGTGGCTCAGGACGGCTTACAACAAACAATAGAACAATAAAATCGGAACAAATTAATACATTTAAAATCAAGCATTTAAAACCTAAAAACCTTAAAATTTTACATTGTACATTAAAACTATACAGTATAATCACAAAAATCTAGAAAGCTACATTTGTTCAGTCAGGCGTAGGCTAACCGGAAGAGGGGCATCTTACAGGCCCTGCGGAACTGAGTAAGATCCCGCAGGGCCCTCACCTCTTCCGGTAGCTGGTTCCACCACATAGGGGCCATTGTGGAAAAGGCCCTGTCTCTAGTTGTTTTGAGGCGCACTTCCTTGGGCCCGGGGATGGTGAGAAGATTTTGAGTCCCAGACCTCAGTACTCTCTGGGGAACGTGTGGGGAGAGATGGTCCCTCAGGTAAGCAGGTCCCAGGCCATATAGGGCTTTAAAGGTAATGACCAGCACCTTGTACTGGACTCGGTATATTATTGGAAGCCAGTGCAGAGCCCGAAGACCCGGCCGAATGTGCCCCCATCTTGGGAGGCCCAATAACAGCCGGGCCGCGGCATTCTGCACCAGCTGCAATTTCCGGGTCCGGCACAGGGGCAGCCCCATGTAGAGGGCATTGCAGTAATCCAACCTCGAGGTGACCGTAGCATGGATCACTGTTGCTAGGTCGTCGGGGTCCAGGAAGGGGGCCAACTGCCTTGCCCGTCTAAGATGAAAAAACGCAGACTTGGCAGTGGTCGCTATCTGAGCCTCCATATTTAGGGACGGCTCCAGTAGCACCCCCAAGCTTTTGACCCTGTCCGCCGGCCTCAGCAGAACACCGCCAAAAGCTGGCAGGGGGATTTCCCCCCCCCGGGCCCCGACGGCCCAAACAGAGGACCTCTGTCTTCGCAGGATTCTGCAAGCATATCTATCTACCATAGCAATAGAAGCGAGTTACAATGTCTGACATACTGCCCCTCCTAAGCTCTTGCTCGGGGTTTGTCTGGGTGCAGTAGGTAAAACTTCTTCAGTAGTTGGTGGGCCCGTAGGTCTGTTGACTTTACCCACTCATCTCAGCTACTAGGGAAGTACTTCCAGCAGACCAGATAGTACAAAATCCCCCTTTGGACCATGGAGTCCAGAATTTCCTGCACCTCATGGTGGCTCTGGCCCTTCACTTGAATAGGAGGTGGCTCTGGAGGGCAGTGGTGCCAAGATGTGGCTCCAGGATCCTTGCGGAGAAGACTGCAATGAAAAACAGGGTGGATCTTACTAAATATCTTTGGCGACTCCAGCTCTACTGTGACCTTATTGATCACCCTTTTTATCTTGAATGGCCCCAAGAACTTGTATGCCAATTTCCTGCAGGACTGAGGCAAAGGGAGGTTTTTGGTCGACAAGAATACACTCTCCCCCTCCTTAAACTCCCACTGCGGAGAGTGTTTCTTGTCGAAGTAGTTCTTGTAGTCCTTTTTTGCTGCCTCTAGGTTCTCTTGAATCCCAACCTTTTCTGACCCCCTCCCACCATTGTTGACAGGAACTAGGAGGCGCTGTTTCGCCTGCACATGGGAGGGAAGGGAAAGGCTTGCCTTCGTAGCCATTGACAATTTGAAATGGGGACGCTTTAGTGGAACTGTGCAAACTATTGTTGTAACCATACTCTGCAAAGGGTAATAGCTCGACCCAGTTCGACTGTTGGTAGTTGATATAACACCTTAAGTACTGCTCGAGAAGCCCGTTCACCCTCTCCGTCTGTCCGTCCATCTCTGGGTGGTAGGCTGAGCTTAGCCCTTGTTCTATTCCTGCCAGTTTGCAAAACTCCCGCCAGAAGTTGGCAACAAACTGTGGCCCGCGATCGCTAATGACCTTCTCAGGGAACGAGTGGAGCCGGACCACGTGATGGAAAAACAAATACACTAACTTCTTGGCGGTGGGGAGTTGCTTGCATGGTATGAAATGCGCCTGTTTAGAGAACGTGTCCACTACTACCGGTATCACCATTTTCCCTTGCGAAGGGGGAAGTTCTACAATGAAATCCATTGACATCACCGCCCATGGTCTAGAAGCCCTGGTGGTTTCCCCCCCCCCCTTTTCTTAGCCATGATGCAGATGGGGCACAAGCTCACAAATTCAGAGATGTCTTTTTTCATTTGGGGCCACCAGAACTGTCTTTTTACCAAATGCAGGGTTTTCACGTAGCCAAAATGCCCCGCTAACTTGCTGCAGTGGCAGTGCTGCAGTATTTCTTGCCGGAGGCTTTTGGGGACGTAAAACTTTCCGTCGTAATACCAGAACCCCCCTTCTCCCTTCTCTATGCCTTCCGGTTTCCCCCCCCCTTCCTTTTCAGACTCGTCCTTCAGTTTATCACCCCCCCCCAGGGCTCTACCATTCCAGTTTTCTTCCTCGATCGGGTCGTTACCCCCCCCCCCCAGCTATCAAAGAGGGAGGAATGAGGGAATCTACGACTTCCTCTCTCTGGCTTTCATGTTGGGGAAGGCGTGAGAGGGCGTCTGCCAAGAAGTTCTTTGACCCCGGGATGTGTTTGAGTACAAAATCAAATTTGGCAAAAAATCCCGCCCACCGGATCTGTTTGGCTGTTAGCTTTCGCTGTCCGGTCAGGGCCTCTAGGTTTTTGTGGTCCGTCCAAATCTCGAAAGGCACTCAGGCCCCTTCTAGCCAGGAGCTCTATGTCTTTAAGGCGTACGTCACCGCAAAAGCTTCTTTATCCCACACTGACCAGTTCCTCTGTTTGTTTGAAAATTTGCGGGACACGTACGCACAGGGCCTGAGCCTCCCCTCCCCGTCTTTCTGCATTAATATGGCTCCGATGGCTACATCGAAGGCGTCGCATTGCACCACGAAGGGTTTTAATTCATTGGGGTGAGCCAGTACTGGTTCACTCGTGAACAGCCTTTTCAGTTTCTCGAACGCCGCTTGGCATTGCAGCGTCCAATGCAGACTCGCTTTAGGTCTTTTCGCATCTGCCTCCTTTCCCTTTGTTTTCAGCAGGTCGGTGAGTGGTAGCATTACTTGGGCAAACCCCTTTATGAACCCCCTATAGAAATTTGCGAACCCGAGGAAAGATTGTAGCTGCTGTCGGGTTTTAGGTGCTTCCCAGTCTAGCACTGCCTGGATTTTGGCCGGGTCCATCGCTAAACCCTCCCCCAACACCTGGAACCCTAGGTAATCTAGTTCCTTCTAATGGAACTCACATTTCGATAGCTTAGCATACAGCTTGTGCTGATACAGTGTATTCAGAACTTTCTGGACCAGGGGCATGTGTGATTCTAAGTCCTTAGAATAAATAATGATGTCATCCAGGTACACCACCACTCCCTTATACAGATATTCTCTCAACACTTCGTTTATAAAGTTCATGAACACCCCTGGCGCTCCCTGCAGTCCGAAAGGCATCACCAGGTATTCGAACTGTCCCATGGGGGTATTGAAAGCGGTTTTCCACTCATCCTCTTCTTTTATCCTGACCCAAAAGTATGCGTCTCGAAGGTCGAGCTTTGTGAACACTTTCCCCTCCGACACCGTGCTCAACAGGTCCTTGATTGGTGGGATGGGGTACACATTAGACATGGAAATCCCATGAAACCCCGAAATCTGATGAAACCCCGTTTCAAGTTTTTATCTATGAACTTTCTTAGTTTGTCTTTCTCTGCCCACCCCATCGAGTACAGCTTTGCCTGGGGAAGCTCTTGCCCTGGGATCAGTTCGATGGCGCAGTCCGTGTCCCTGTGGGGTGGCAGCTCATTGGCTTCTTCCTCACTGAACACCCGCCTCAAGTCTCGGTACTGTTTGGGAATCGATTTGATCTCTTCTATGGTCATGCAGATCTTTTCGTTCTGCGGTGGCGGGTTGGGGCCCCATTCCTCTCTCCAGTGGTGGTGGGTGCACCGCCAGTCGGTAAAGTCTATTGTCTGGGCCTCCCACTGTATGTCCGGTTGGTGCCGAGCCAGCCAACCTACCCCGACCACCACATCGAAGGATGAAGAGGGGGCCACTACGAAGATCTCCACCCCCCAGTGGCCTAGGGTCCCGACTGGCACCGCTTGGCTTTCCTCGGTGCACGGCTTCCCCTGCATGGCCGTCCCATCCATTTGTTCGAATTGGATGGGGTGCGGGAGGGGGACCTTCGCTAGTCCTAGGGCTGCCACTAGCCGTGGGGTGATAATTTCCTGGGTGCAGCCCGAATCGATTAAAGCTCGGGTGTGCATGAACCTCTTTAACTTGGGGTTTAGTAAAGTCACTGGCATAAACAGTAATTCCCCCATTATCCTCACCCTCAATGGTGCTGTCAGCTCCACGACCTGCCGCTCAGCACCCTTCAGTGCAGGTCGCTGTCATTTCCCGTCGAGTCGGGGTCCCACGACTACTTGCCCGAGTCCTCGACTGTTATAATATCCTCGTCAATTGCCACCGACGTGGCGGCGTTGCCCCGACTGGGCTCTTTCGGCTTGCCTCCAGTTTTCTTCGAGGCCCCAGTTGGGGGTTTCAATGCCTGTTGGGGGGCATGTGATTTTTCTGGGCAGTTAGCTGCTAGGTGCCCAGGGTCTCCACACCGGAAACATCTTCTCCCGGTGGTGGGGGGTAGAGCTGGCCGTCGGGGTCTGTGCCTTCTTCGCCTCTGATTTTGTTGGCGTCTTCAGTGTTCCCTTTCCCCGCTAGCTGCTGTTGGCGGCGGAGCACGACATGCTGGAGGTTGGTTTCTACTTCCCCAGCCAGCTGGATCCATCCTACCAGCGTCTCCAGCTGCCCTGAGAGTAGCAGCTGTCGAGGATGTTGGCATTGAGGCCATTCTGGAATGCTTTGTACTTCATGTGCTCGCTCCAATCTCTCCCCTTGGCACAGTGTGCTTGGAAGTCGGCGGCATATTCTCAGATCGTCCTCGATCCTTGCTTGATCCCCCTTAGTGCGGCGAGGGCCTTCACCTCCTGGAGCGGGTCCCCGTACTGCCGCAGCGTCGCTTGTAGGAAGTCCGCCACTGTTGCCAGCGCAGGCCCCTGGGTCGCGTATATGCTCACGAACCACTTCCTAGCGGCTCCCCTCAGTTTGGATGCTAGGTAGTCGACCTGACTCACTTCTGTGGGGAAGGTCACCCCCCAGTGTGTCATGAAGCTGTTGCACTGGATTGTGAAGTATTCCACCTCCTCTGGGTCCCCGTCAAAGGTGATCTGTAGCCCTTGGCCCCTCGCTCCGTCCCATGGAGCTGGTGCAAGCGGTAGCGCAGGTCCCACTGGCCACCCGGGCGGCA